>NC_139218.1:223711039-224311039 GCF_055691185.1 Crinia signifera
CATATAGAATGTAGACAGGTGAAAGTCTGAATTAGTTCCTTATGGCAGACACACTGACCATACGCAACAAAGTTCTGAGTTAATGTTGGACTTCTTGCACAAGACAATTGAACATGCTGCATTTTTATTTTCATTAAATCCTAATGCTCGTGTGTACTGATAATGGATCTTCGTGTGCTTCCCTGTAACCATTAATTATACTGAATCATGCACCTCTGTTGCAGGTTCATCGATCCAATCGACCCATTATCTGTAAAGGTTGCCGTCGTACTTTTACCAGCAATTTATCATCTGGTTTGAGGCGTTTTGGCTTATGTGACAGTTGTACGTGTGTCACTACTACGAATGAAGATTCTCATCACCCAAGTCACACAGAAGCTGCTTCTGAGAGTATGGACAAGGATGAGGGTGACAGTGATTGGCCTATTTACATTGAATCTGGTGATGAGAATGATGTGGCTGAAGATGACATTGAGGATAAAGAACAAATACATAGAGAGGTATTAATGTGACCCACAGACAAGGTCATGCCATAACCTCTCTATGCAGGCCATCTAATTAGCATTGTGATACAAAGGTTATACCGTCCTTTCTGTCACTACTTAGAATCTCAGTGGTGAGCAGTTTCCAAGCCTTTTTGGCTACGCACTGTGCTGCTAACCCAGTAGTAGCGGATCATTTTCTATTATACACTTTACTTGGTTTTATTTTTTATTTTATTTTTTAATAATTTTAGTGCTGTGCACTAAATTCTTGTATTATATTTTACTTCAGCTGACCTGGCCTCTATAGTTTTAAATCCGTGTCTCATGAAATGCCCATCGCACAAGTACCTGAGATATGTAAGCATGGTTACCACATTGGTCAATGAGAAGAACCGTAATTCTGTTGCCTTCCTGGTCTCCTTTATTTTATTTCAGCTTGAAAGTGTATTTTCAGAATTCCCAAACCATTTACATTGGCGGAGCTACAAAAAAAAAATTGTTGCTTTTTAAAATCTTTAGATATTTCTAGACATTCCCTCAGCTAGGAATCTGATTTGATATTAATCCAAGCTAAGGTAACATTCTCTGCTTACGCCTATAACACGGTTTTCCGTAAAGTACTGAAGCACACATGTCTACTTAAAAAGGACGATTGCAGAGATTGACAATATTTTTAAGGCTTCTTCATGTTATGTAACTGATGTCCAAAGATCTTCTGCCATGTGAATTATGGAATAAGGGTTACAACACTTCTAATAATGTGACATAATTGTATACTATTACACATAACATGGGGGGTGACCGTATTCTGCAAATAGTGTTAGTGATGATGAGATGGAAACCGGTACAGCATCTTCCTGTAAAACTAGAATCTAGAATTTCAGTGTTCGATAATGGAAGGAAAAGGGCCCACAAGAGTACAAAGTACAGTCATGTGAATCACATATCAGACTGCAGCAAGACGGTTGTAGTATCAAGCACGCCTGCTATATAATATGAATTGTATGCATACATAGAACTTGGTTGTCTGATACTTTTTATCTTTTAAATCAGATTTCACAGAGTATAAAACACTAAACCAGTAAAAGTATCATCTATATATATGTCTAGTGTCCGTGTGGCTAAGGAACACTGCCATCTGTTGGCAGCGAGTGAAGCTGCATCGGCTAGCTTTCGAAGCATTTGCTTTGAGCGGGCTTACTAGTACTGTATATCTAGGAAAGGCATTTTCCTTTTCTAATAGCTATGATCTTTAGACTGAATGGACCCTTATGACATGGTATGCTTTCTATGAAATCTGCAATTTTGTACCAAATACTTGATCTTAACAGGATATTATTTTCTGTTCAGAAACAGGAGAGCATGGATTTAATTAGACTGTATTCTATGTAGAACAAGGGATTCTCTATGTTTGTGTTGTCCTAATTGTCATTTTTTTGGTGTAATAATATACTTGGTACTGCTCTGTGGAGCATTACGTTTGACACAAACCTTTCTATTATTTTAAGTTACTAATTATTCTGGCTGTGGAAAATATTTTTTTCTTTTTGGTCTGCAGTTTTTAGTAATTTTATGGAAAAAAAAATATTAGACTTCAATGAATATTTCACGGAATTATTTTGTACTGATCTCTTTACAGTTTGCAAGCTCTGCAACTCTGTTGTGGTCCTCTGTGTATGTATGTCACTTTAACATCAATGTGCCACACTAAGGGGAAAGAGCTAATTCTGTAACTTTATATGTAAATAAGGTGTTAAATAATGAATTGTTTCTTTTTGGTATGGTAACTTCAATGCATGTCAAAGTAGACTACAATGTAATTAAAGAGAATAGCATCCATACCTTCACGAAGTGACTGGACCAAATGTCAGTGTCTTATTCATTACTACATTTAGTGTAATGTAGATTTTATTTCCAGTTCTGAACCTTACTTATATATAAAAGATGTGCCCAAATGAAAAGGAGACTTGATGTAGCCGCGTCGTATCTAATCGCAGTGGGTTAATGTGTTTGCCGATAGATGGCGTGTTTTTCTCAGTTGCGCATGTGTACTGAGCGGCTTCGCCTCAGTTTCTTCATTTCTGGAAAGTTGTTTTGCGCTTTTGGATGCATGATGGATTCCTCCAGATCAGCGCATTTATCGCAGGATGAAGGCGGTGTATGGAGAGCAGTGTCTCGCATGGTGCACGATATTCCGGTGATGTCAGCGTTATGAGGTGGGACGCAAAAGCACGTTGTCACCAACCCCGCCAAGATTTTTGCTGTGGAGGATCTCCTTTCCAAATGATGAACAGTGTTTCATCCTACAATAAATGCACTGATCTGGAGGAATCCATCTTGCATCTAAACGGCACAGAACAACTTTCCAGAAGTGAAGAAACTGAGGCGACGCTGCAACTGTAAAAAACACCACGCCATCTATCGGCAAACACATTAACCCACTGCGATCAGATACAATGGGGTGTATTCAATGCTGGGAGCGAGCTGTGACAGCGTGCAGGGTCAGTATTCAACTGACCCCCCTGCATATGCAGTCCGTTTTTGGAGCAAGGGGAAACGGCGTATGCGGCCGCTGAAACAGCGAGGCTTGCGGCTAAATGCAGCGGGCTGCCTGCATTAGCCGCGAGCCTCGCTGTTTGGGGGAATCCTCGCTGTCCTCTGACAGCGAGGATTTACCTGCGGCATTGAATAGGGTGAGTGGCCGGTGCGGGGGTTAAACAGCGAGGATCGCTTGTTTTATGCAATCCCCGCCGTTTAACCCCCTCGACGGCCGCATTGAATACACCTCAATGTTACTACAGCAAAAGTCTCCTTTTCATTTGGGCACACAATAAATATACATATATTTGTTTTCCTCTTTAAAATATGTACTTGCTAGGGTAAGATTATGAATGCATATGTAGTCCTTATTTTATATTTATTATTCAGCATATTATGGGAAATAAATCCTCTTATCACTGTCATCAATTATTTATTTATTTGTTATGTTGCTACAAACTGATTATATATATATATATATATATATATATATAAAAAAGTTATTCAAAATGTGTGTGTGTATATATATAAATATGTTTAAAATGTACTACATGAGTATTCTAATAGCTGTTTTAACCCTTCAGTGGTGTCTCAGCGGCGCTGCATGGCGAGAGGGAGCGCAGGCAGTGGCACTCCTGAGAATTGTCCGGGTTTGCCAGTCTGCGCACTGGAGCAAAACCCAGAGAATTCTTCGAATTGCTACTGAATGGCTTAATAGCAATTTATTGTTTATAATGTAATCACTTTGAATAATAGTATAGCACAAGATGACTCTGTGATAAAGTGCGCACAACAAACCAAAAGCAGCTTAATAAACAATTTAAAAGGTGACACTCAACAAACACATCAAATACAATTAGCAGAAACAAAAGATAAATTGTTATATAGCGCTAATGGTGTTCCCAAATAACTCCATGGTGGATATCATATATTTAATATGAAATAGTCACCAATGGTATTCACCACTGGTGTGAAATTTCCAAGATTGTTCCTCCAATATATGTATAAAACATCCTCCAAACGTCAAATGGTGACTATGAAATGAAAAAGAAATGTCAGATAGTGCATTACTTTTAATAAAGATGTGCACTTACAATTGATAAGATGAAACAAGCATGTAAACAATAGCCCGGGGCAAACAGCAGGCAGTAGGAATGTCCAAAAGGTGATAGCAGTCAACTGATCCTTCTTCAGTAACGCTACTGAAGAAGGATCAGTTGATCCGAAATGCATTTGGTGTGTTTTGCCTTTTAGTGTGACTTTGTTGCCTTAGTGGGACCTCAGGCTTGGGACCTTTTGGACGGCTTCACCAGTATCCGGAACTGGACTGCTATCACCTTTTGGACATTCCTACTGCCTGCTGTTTGCCCTGGGCTATTGTTTACATGCTTGTTCCATTTGATCAATTGTAAGTGCACATCTTTATTAAATTCACCTGTTTTAAAAGTTATGCACTATCCGCAATTTCTTTGTCATTTCATAGGACCTGATGTCCCAAAACCTGTCGATTTTAAGAATCTTGTTACCCCTTTTTTTTAACCCAATGAAGGATTAAAGGTAAGAACTGTAGAGTGATCGGTCTTGCCGATGTAGTTTCTCTTGCACGGGCACTGTAGATTATAGATTACCCCAATTGTATCACAATTGATGTGGTCTTTGGTCTGCCATTTTTGGCCAAATTTATCAGTGTATTCTTGTTGGGGGACCACACTTTGAAGAGCCTGCTCGTCGTGTCACGGGTTTCCTTACCTTGTCCAGGTGGCCATGACAAGGATGTCTTGGAGGTTGTTACCTCTCCGCCAGCTGATTTGGACTCTATCACCAAGAACATTAGCCAGATCATGATCCATTTTCAGAACTCCCATGTGTTTGTTGAGGATATTTTGTATACTTCGCCACTCTTGGCAGAAGGTACCGATAAATCTTACTGTCTTATCTTCCTCCTTATCCTACTTCTTCATTGAAGGCACCAGCAACCGATCTGTTCCATATGCATGGGTATCCTTGTAAGCTTTTTTTATAGTTCTGTTGCTATAGCCTCTGTCTCTCTGTCTCTCAGTCGATCACTCAGGTCACCTGCACTTGTTTTGTAGGTATCGTGGTTAGAGCAATTACATTTAGTTCGGAGGAATTCTCCTTTTGGGAGTCCCCTAATCACCGGTGGTTCAGTAGTGAGCTACTGTGGTGCAGTAGTGAATTAGTCGCTGTTTCCTTGCAGTACATGTCGGTCAAGATAGATCCATCATTCTCAATGATAATATGAAGGTCGAGGGAATTAACTTATTTTTGGCTCATCTCGTACGTGAAATGTAGGCTGAGATTATTGGAGCTCAGAATATCCATTAACTCCATAAAAAGATCCTTCTCTCCTACCCAAATAATCAGGAGGTCATCTATATAACGGAGCCAAAGTAAGATGTAATTGGTAAATCTCTTGTTCTCTTCATTGTATACAACCTCATGCTCCCACCAACCCAGGTACAGCTTCGCATACGTGGGGGCACAAGTGCTCCCCATCGCAGTCCCCCATACCTGGAGGTAGAAATTCTCATTGCACACAAAATAATTCCTTGTTAAGACAAATCTCAGTAGTTGAATAATCAGGTTATGAAGATCATTTTCTCTATCATTCTGAGAAAATATTGTACTACCTGTAGTCCAAAGTGATGATGAATGCTAGTGTAAAGATTCTCAATGTCGTAGATAATGATCCATGATCCTTCACTGAGTATGATGTCTTGCAATTTATTGAGGACTTCCATAGTATCCCTCACATAGGGTAAAGTGAGTACGTATCCTCTTAAATAGGCATCCACAAATTGAATGGCCTTTTTGTAGAGCCCCCCATCCCGGATACAATTGGTCCTCTGGGGGGGGGGGGGGGTCTTCTCATTTTTGTGGATTTTGGGAAGAAGGTACAGGGTGGTTATCCTGACTTCTTTTACTTGGAGGAAGCCAAGGGTTTTTGTAATGATACCTTTGCAGGTGACAGAGTCAACTATTCTGGTGTACATCTCCATATAGTCCTGAGTAGGATTAAAGGTAAGTCTCCTATTATAGGAGGTGTCACCCAGTTGTCGCTCCAATTCCTCGATATATGCTTGTCTGGACCAAAGGACCACATTCCCGCCCTTATCTGACGGTTTGATGACCGTGTCATCCCAAGTTCTGATTTCTTCTATTGCCTCCCTTTCTGCTCGGTTGAGATTGTACTCGTATTGATAAGTATGTTTGGTCCATTCCAAATGATCCAGGTCCCTGCTGACCTTATCCAGGTAAGTTTTTACCCAGGGAGCCGCGGCTCACAGTTTGGGAACCCCTATCTTAAGGTTTAATTATGTAGTGGAGGACCAGATTTGTTTCTATTCTGTACACATATTTTATGATTGGAAGCACTGGTTTTGCATATTATGTTGATTCTAATTAATTTGAATTGGTCCTGGACCACAAACCTGTGGCACCCCTGTAATGGTCTAAAGCAGGGCTGGGCAACACCGGCCCTCCAGATGTTAATAAACTACACATCCCAGGATGCTTTGCATTAGTTTTGCTATGTGGCCATGCTGAAACTGATACAAGGCATGCTGGGATATGTAGTTCATCAACATCTGGAGGGCCGGTGTTGCCCAGCCCTGGTCTAAAGGCACCCCAGGGTGCCATGGCACACAGTTTGGGAAACACTAGTATAGCCTGTTGCAACAACAAATCACAAAATTCTGTTATTTTGTGAGGTAACATAATGAATTCACACTGATGATGGCACACACACACATTGTTCTACTTTATAGAGATGTTTAAGACAAAGGAGATAAACAAGAATAACTCCTGGGGGACTTGTGTAAGAGCTAAATATGTATGCAGGTCTGTCAACCATGTTGGCATGCCACAGAGAACTTGGTCCAATAACAAAGACCATCCATAAGCTGAAGATCAATTACTTGTCTTGACTACATGTGATTCTAAAGGCCCCCATACATTTGTGCGACTTCACCGAGGGAAGAAGTCGCATGCTATACACTTGAACCGCCCAGGACCTTCCTGGACAACAGGATTGCATGTGATATATCACATGCAGTCCTTTTACATGTGAGTTATTGCATGCAATCCCAGTAAAGGTGGCCATACATCAGAAAGACCTGCTTACAATCATGATTGTTCAACTCCCCGGCAGTCCCAGACTCATGAATTGTTGGTTTTTGGACACACAATGTAGTCACAACCCATCCTACAATCCAGCTGCAGCATACAACTGGTTGACTCACAATCAATTTTATACACCTAAACTGCCTGAAAACTGCCACTCAAATTACTCCAGTTGTGTGAGCAGTCAAACTCTATCAATCCACCTTACCCTGTGTGGTTTCCAGTTTGATACACTTTGAGTGTCAACTAAGCCAATATTCTCTAAAATCCAAATGATACACTGTAGGCCAGCTTTCCAAATATTTATGCACAATGGTTACATGTAGCAAATCCATGCATTTGTAAATACAAAGATGCACAGTGAAAAAGTAATTGAACAATGGACTAGGGATGGCCATTTACATTATAAATCATCGATGGTTTATGGCTGATGTTGCATAGTTTTTACATCGATGGGGGAGAACCAGATGGTTTCTCACCATCGCTGTCAAGCTTCAACAAATAGTTTCGTTTCGCTGTTTTCCCCAAGGGGCTGGGACATGGAGCATAGCCCCGCATGGTAAACCCCCGCCCCCCATATTTTGATTGGCCCACAGGTCAATCAATCAAAAAAAATGACAGTAGACAGCCAGCTGGCCAATCAGCTGCCAATCAGCTCACATCATCAACTGCCAGCAGGCCACGTGGACATTTCTGGACTTGTTTAGCCAATTGGAAGAAAGTAGTTTTTGTGTGATTGTGTCTAAAATCATGCCCATAAAACGCTGGCACACCCATAGAAACGCAGGGTGTACCTCTGTGAATGCAAGCATGCCCATGCCTGCTTGGGGCGGCCACTGATGTCACATGATGTTGGTGCCCACCCCGAATTCGTCGGGAAGCGTACGCTGGAAAAGTCAGTCCAGGGCTGACTTTTTTTGGGGAACAGTACTTTTTCTCCCTTTCGGATGCTTGCGAGCAGATGTGTATACAAACGCATCTGCTCGCATGCTAGGGAGCGGATTCGTCTGCGCGCGGGGGGGGGGGGGAGGGGGTAGGCGGACATTCAGCAGGGCAGTGGGAGTTTTTACCTGCTTGCTAGGCTACAAATGCACGCAGCCTAGCCAACATGTCTGAATAACCCCCTATATCTCTAATTAACAACAGGAATACAGCTATTTCTAGACTATGGTCAAGAGCCTATCCCAAAATATCCCTAAGACCATATCACATAGCAGGATACATTTTACAAACAAAAAGAAGGCTGGCTCCTAAAACATTTATGGACTTCAGAGCTGATAGATTAGGTGACCAATAGACACAACGTTCACCGGATCAACCCCTTCTACTATAAGAGAATAAACCCCCAATGCTTTACTGCCAGGTGCCCCACTAAACACAATGGATTAGCATTGCTATTCTACAAAGACTTCAAAGAAATGGAAGAACAAGAGGCTCATTTATAGTTGGGTGAATTTTTAACATATGTAGAATAAGGCATGCACAGATAAAGTGTATTTACTTGCATATGTGCAGACACATCTATGCGTGACTGAAACCAGTAGCATTTGCACCAGGTGACTGTCAGCCAATGGCAAATTAATTTATACAGTATATGCGCCACAATAGCATAACTATAGTTTAGAGAAATAATAAACGGTGCTAGCAGGAACAGTTAAAGTCGCATTGCATTATTAATAGTCAAGTGGTCGATACACAAGAGTGAGAAATATCTTGACAGTTACTATACTAATAAAGATCACATTTTCAGTGAAATTTAGTTAAGTAATTGAAATAACAATACAATATAAAGTTAATCTGCTGTTGTCCTGGTTAAAGATCCAATGGCAATCATCATCATTTTTGATGGGTCAATGCTTAATGTTCCCCAAATGTTTCCCAATGTTCAGCCCGGAACCATTTCATGTTTATTCCAAACGCCCACCACAACCACTTTTGTTTTTTGAGGTCCAGACTTCCATCCCTCCTTTGTATATTTGTTTAATGTTTCCCAGTACACGGGTAATTATACATGTGTGGTTTTTAATAAATTGTATCCCGTTTTATCGGGTAAAATTTACATTATGTGCTGCACCTTCCATATCAATACCAATCTTGAATGAGGCTAAAAATAAAAATCTCAAGCAAGAACTCTCTCTATGGGCCTTATTCTGGTTCACTCCTTCTGACAAATTCCTTCTTACATGGATAAAACCATGTGCACTGCAGGGGGGCAGATGTAAAATGTGCAGACAGAATTAGATTTGGGTGAGTTATTTTGTTTCTGTTCAGGGAAATTCTGACTGCTTTATTTTTACACTGCAATATGGATCTCACCTTGGAGTAAAACCCAGGGCCGGTGTAAGGTTTCTTGGCACCCTAGGCAAAACATCAACCTACTTCCCCCCGGGGCGTAACTCCCAGAGGCAACGGAGTCACTTGCCTCTGGAATTACAGCACTGAAGGGGCCCATGCATGTACAGCAGCACCTGTGTGGTTCACAGCGGGATCCAAGTGTGACCGTTGCTCTTCCACTGGAGCTTGGCTGTGCACCTGCATTGTTAACAGACTCTATTCCAGGATTCTGACTTGTTGGCGCCCCCCAGATCCTGGCACCCTAGGCAGCTGCCTAGTGGTAGAGCCGGACCTGGTAAAACCCCACCCAAATCTAACTCTCTATGCACAAGTAATCTACACATGCAGTGCACATGGTTTTGTCCAGCTAAGAAGGAATTTGCCAGAAGGAGTGAACCAGAATAAGGCCCTATATCAGTATTATACTAACAATAAGGATCCATAAGTGGTGACAGCTACTGATATACCAAGTGAAATTATAGACCTGAATACAACTGTTTTGTTAACTGAAACCTAATTTAAATTCAAGAACTGTGACAGAAAAATTGACAGGAGCTCTACATGGTCTGGGCATTTAGCACAGGTTCAGGGTCAAGACATTAGATGAAAGCAAACACCAGAAAATAAAATTTAGTATCATCGCTAAAAGCTAATAAACTGTCATCTATAACTGTCATAGGTGAAATGGAAAAACAGCTATTTAAAATAGGGTAATGATGGGACCTGAATTCTAGCCTATTAGTAATGCATAACCAGAAACACCTAGAATAGATGGTCTAATCCACTAACCCCTAGACTAACAGAGTTGTGGTCATGTGAAGACTACAGAGTTCAGCTCATTCTGCCACAAGGACAGAATGACCCCAAATCTTTGTCATATATAATTTCTAATAAGCTCATCTCATTCTTGATTTATGTAGTTAGCCAAAAATCGCTCAGTGTTAAGGGGTTTGCGATACCAGTGCGGTGCCCAACGAGGTCCGTATTGCAAGTAAAAATTGACTGTGTGGGCACAGGATATTTTTACTATGGAGCGGATCATATTGGTGGGCCATGCTGCATGGCTCCCGGACCCCCCACCTCTCCCCCCGCTGGCATCAGCATTGTGTATGCACTTGCATCACGCCAGGTCCCTGTGGCCGTCGATATCGGCAGCTGCGGGTATTGCTCCGTGTGTAAGCCTCTTTAACTTATACACAATATTATCAGGGTCCTATTTTTCTATGCTGGAGACTACTGAAAATCAGACTTCAATTGCTTTTGTTTTGGTTGAAGGTATAGTAATTATGATCAGTGGCGTAACTACTGTAAGGCTGCCCCAGCAGATGCTTCGGGGAGCAAGCAGCAGCATAAGCTGCTGCCTGCCACTGCGCACTGACTGAGCACTCAAAGCGAGTCAGCCGCAGCATGGGTGGGCCCATGGCAGAGATGACAAATTCCCCCACTGATTCAATTGACTGTACACAGAGCCGGATATTGGCTACTGTGTACAGGATGGGTGGGCGGATGGGCGTGCTAGGGCGGCCTGGGATGTGTCAGAGCCAAGGGAAGCGGCAGTGCCTGCTTGTCTCTCCTCCTCTATCCTGCATCAGCTTCTCCGTTATGCGTGTGATGTCACACGCTGGGGAAACATGCTGGAGAGGAGCCTGTAGGGGGGGCAGCGCCACAAACTTTTTGGCAGGGTGGAGCAAAATTTATAGCTACGCCACTGATTATGATTGCAGTGGTGTATTCATGATATATTTATACAGAAACTTGAGCCAGTAAGGGCCTAGATGGTTTGATTTATGATTCCAGTCTATACCTAGAGATGTATAGAAAGCCTGAGGCATAAATGTAACTATGTCATCATACCACATTCTTCTAATCCATATTTGCCTACCCTCCTGGAAGCTGCAGGAGGCTAGCGGGGTATGGTACGGCTGAGGTGCTGGTGCTGGTTCCAAAATACGGGGGACCCCCAGTTTTTTTGTCCCCCATATATTTGGAACCAGGACTGGTCCAAGTGTCTGGAGCTGGTTTCAGAAATACGCGGACCCATACACTATTTTCCCCTGTATTTGTGGAACCAGGTCCGGCTCAATGACCCCAAGGCTGGTTAAGCTCAGGAGAGGGGGACCCCCACACCATTTTTTTTACTAAATATCTTTCATGTCTAAAAAAATCGCACATGTCTAAAAATCGCACATGTCTAAAAATCGCACAATATCATTATTAAAATTCGCAAATGTCTAAAAATAGCACATTTTTGTTACTAAAAAAAACGCACTTTTTCCTTACAGAAAATTGCAATAAATCGCATGTTTTTTCACATGTGATTTAGTGTGATTTTAAAATATGATTAAAATTCACACCCTATTACATTTCGCCCCAGGTTGGTAATGTCTCTTGGCTAGTGGGAATATGATTAATTCTGTTTTGGAAATGTTGAGTTTGAGGTGGCGAGATGACATCCAAAATGAAATGGCAGAAAGACATTCAAAGTGCGTACACAAGGGGGGGGGGGATATATTGCTAGCAATATATTGCTGAGCAATATATTGCTCAGTATCTCCTTTTCATCAGCGACCAGAGATGGTCGCTGATGAAAAGGAACCTCTGCTGGGGGAGCCGCAGAGGTAATTAGCTGGTCGCAGGAGCAAGCTCCTGCGACCAGCGATTACAATGGGGCTTAAAACGGGAGCGCGCACCCGGCGATTTATTGCCGGGGCACACTTCCATCACTGGCAATATGGTCGTCTGCGACCATATTCCCAGCGATTATAGCCCCTATCGCCCCCGTTTGTACACAGCATAAGAGACGAGGAGCAATATTGATGGTGACAATTCAGGGGAGTATAGATAGATTTGAGTATCATCAGCATACAGATTATACTGAAATCCAAAACAGTGGATTAGTTTGCCAAGAGAGGAAGTATAGATTGAAAAAAGCAGAGGACCTAAAGGTGTGTACACACAGAGTGATATTTGCTAGAGAGCAAATTTGACTAAGCGATTTTTGACTAAGCAATTTGACTAGATGCAACATCGATTTTGTCTATGGGCGATTTTGACTATACTGGAATTAACATACTTGGTATTTAATTGCAGATCGCCTAGTGAGTATCTCCCTCAGCAGTGAATACCAGCAATTTTGACTAGACAGCCAGCAATCTAGTCAAAATATTCTTGCCTCTTTTTTACTAAAGCCCCGTACACACGGGGGAGATATATTGCTAGCAATATTTTGCTAGCAATACATTGCTGAGCAATATATTGCCCAGTGTCTCCTTTTCATCAGCGACCAGAGATGGTCGCTGATGAAAAGGAACCACTGCCGAGGGAGCCGCAGAGGCAATCAGCTGGTCGCAGGAGCAAGCTCCTGCGACCAGCGATTAGAATGGGGCTGAAAACGGTAGCGCGCACCCAGCGATTTATCGCTGGGGCACACTCTTATCACTGGCAATATGGTCGCCAGCGACCATATTTCCAGCGATTTCAGCCCCTATCGCCCCCGTGTGTACACATCTTTAGTGATATAAGGTGATTTGTCTAACCTTGAATGTGCGCACACACGGGGGAGATATATTGCTCAGCAATATATTGCTAGCATATATTGCTCAGTGTCTCCTTTTCATCAGCGACCAGAGATGGTCGCTGATGAAAGGGAACCTCTGCTGGCGGTGCCGCAGAGGTAATCAGCTGGTCGCAGGAGCAAGCTCCTGCGACCAGCGATTAGAATGAGGCTGAAAACGGGAGCGCGCACCCGGCGATTTATCACCGGGGCCCACTCCCATCACTGGCAATATGGTCGCCAGCGACCATATTCCCTGCTATATCAGCCCCTATCGCAGCCGTGTGTACACGGCTTGACAGTGATCTTTACTAGCCTTCTAAGCAATTTTGACAATGTAGTCAAAATCGCTTAGAAGGATCGCTCTGTATGTACACCCCTTTAGACTGAGCCTTGTGGTAGCTAACTGACAGAGGTAGTGAAGAGGAGAATCAGAGAAGCGAACACTGAAAGAGCGAGTACAGAGGTAGGATGAGAACCAAGAAAGGGCTTTGTTCTGAAGGCCTAGGGATTGTAGTGTTTTTATATGAGAAGAGAGTGGTCGACAATGCCAAAGGTAGTGGAGAGATCTAGAAGAATAAGAAGTGAGAAATGCTGATGCTGATTGGCTATGCAGGGCAAATTCCTGTTGAGGATTTTCAGAGATGTGCAGAGGCATCACACAGCATGCAGGAAGACACTGTGCACAACAGACCCCAGCAGTGCTATGTAACCCTTGCAAGCCTGAAAGCCTGCATTGTCTGCAAAGCCCCGCCCTCCCTCTCTCCCCTCCCTCTCTCTAATGACCTCATCTTTGTGGGCCTAAAAAGGTAAATTTCTAATGTCATTTTCATAGAAATGAAGGGTCATCCTGGGTTCAGTATGAAAGGTGCCGACCCGGGATCACCCTGCTTCAAAAGCATATGTGAACGGGGCCCAACCCAGAAAGGTCCCTGCATGTCCACCGAATTTAATTACCAGGTTGGTCTTTGCATTTCTGGTGTGAAAGGGGTATTAGAGGGAGAATTTGTTTTTGCGAGTGAACCAGAATCAGGCCCTCTGTGTACTACCCAAAGCCGGCCCTAGCCTAAATGACGCCCTAGGCAAGATTTTGGCTGGTGCCCCCTAGCACCGCCACTAGTTCCGCCTCTGACCCTGCTCCCCTTTCCCAGCACCATCAACCCTCATAATAGCAGTCATCATTTTGGTGCTCCTACCCTCAATATTTTAAATAGAAACAGTTCACACATTCGGTGCGCAGCCCAAACAGGGTTGTGTTCTTGCTGGTAAGGGACATGGCCACACAATAGCACCCCCAATTGAAATTATGCCACACAGTGGTGCAACCTTATTCACATTATATCATGCGATGGTGTCCCTTATTCACGTTACATCACACAGTACTACCACTTTACCTTATATACATTACTCCTCACATTATTCACATTATACCCTTTGAAAAAAATCCTGAGAAAATATTGTATTTTAAGCACCTCCATGGCCACACTGCAACCCAGCACAAAGCAGTGTGTGTTGGGCAGAGGAGAAGAGCTGTAGCTGCTGCTGTCACTTAAGGGGAGGGGACCCGGGGCCCCCACTAGGCCCTTCCATCAGACTTTGGCCTGGGTAATTTGTACCCCCTACCCCCTACCCCTTTCTCTCGGCACCCCTGATAATACCACACAGTAATGCCCCTTACACATGACACACATTACTAATGTCCTTATAAACATATGCGCCTTACACATTATGCCAACCTTTATTAATGCCCTTCATACACATAATGACACACATAATGCCCCTTACACATATGTTGCACATTATTAATGCCCTTATACACATGACACACATAATGCCCCTTACACATATGTTGCACATTATTAATGCCCTTATACACATGACACACATAATGCCCATTACACATATGTTGCACATTATTAATGCCCTTATACACATGACACACATAATGCCTGTTACACATTTGTCGCATAGTATTAATTAATTTATACATGACGCACATAATGCCCCTTACACATATGCCGAACACTATTGCACAACCAACCCACCCACAGACAGCACTCGCACAGCCGCTAACACTGTGACCTCTGCCTCTGCTTGGATACAGATGTTTCCTCATACATCTTGACTCAATAAGCCATGCAGCTCCTGGCCAGTTCTGCTAACGTTGGGTGCATCATTTTTTGCTGAAAATGCATCTTATTTGCATTGTTATGTGACCAGGACACACAAGGAGCTTCCGATGATTAAAATGATATGCGGCATGCCTATATTCTGTGTGCGACTGTGGCTGTACCTGCATATGGAATGCTATGTTACAGTGATTTCCATGAATACACTATTTCATATGCAGATAAGCCTCACTCACACACAGAATATAGGCATGCTCCATATCATTTTAATCAGCAGAAGCTGCTGATGCCCCTATGCATTCCAAATGCCCTAGGCAATTGCCTAGTTTGCCTATGCCTAAGGTCGGCTCTGCAAGTTACAGCTCAATTGAGCTTTGTTCTATCTCTGTCATACTAATGACTTTAACCTATACTAGAAACATATAGAAACATAGAATTTGACAGCAGATAAGAACCATTTGGCCCATCTAGTCTGCCCCTTTTTTTATCCTTCAGGTCAACTCAACCCTTTTTAATCCTTATTTCTTTGTAAGGATATTCATATGCCTATCCCAAGCATGTTTAAATTGCGCTCGCCACGCTTCGGGCTCGGTGGCTCGCTGCGCTCGCCACACTATTCTATTCTCAACTCCACGCCGACGTGGATAGTGGGGGTATGAAAAGGTCGGAGGACGCGTACCGCCGCCCCTCGCGGGCTCGCTGCGCTCGCCACGCTTCGGGTTCACGTTCATCGCGGGGTGGCGTAAACTACTTTTGGGGGGACATTTCAATGTTCAGGGGTGTTTTTGGGCCATTTACAATTGTTCCTATGATAATTGGGTTAAATTGAGCCATTTCACATTGTTTCCTATGGGAAATCGTGGTCATCGCAGGTAAATTGGGGCATTTAACATTGTTCTCTATGGGGAAATCGCGGGCATCGCGTCTGGCCCATCGCACCCGATTTTTTAGTGCATGCGATGGCCGCGATGCCCACGATTTTACACCCGATGACCACGATCATGATCGTTGTGGCCGTGCTAGGAAACAAGTACCAAAAATAATAATCACGTGTCTTGGAATAAGACTGATAAGTCTAGCTAATAACAGGACTATCTTACAAATGTACTGTCTAGTATGCATTTCCACTTTCTATTCTGGACGGATTCAGTATGAAATCCCGGTGGTCGGAATCCCGATGGTCGAAATACCGCCGCCAGAATCCCGACCGCCGCAATGCCGACAAGGGGAGGGGGGCATGGAATGCCTCCCCTTGTGGGCCCGCTGAGCTCCCCGCGCAGCGGGCCCGGAGCCTCTCTATGCTCGGCACACTATTTTATTCTCCCTCTATGGGTGTCATCGACACCCATAGAGGAAGAAAGTGCCGGCATTGCGGCGGTCGGGATTCCGACGTCGGTATTTTGACTGCCGGGATTTTGACCGCATCCCCTGTTGACATATGGTGAAGAAGGCAGAGTTAAAATGTCCACTTAAGATCAGGTCCAATGACAGTGGGGTACAAAGGGTACACCATACTTGCCTATTCTCCTAGACTGGAAGTTGCTAAAAATGGGCTTAAGGACCTTTAACACCCAGGGGAGGAGCAAGGCCAGGGACCTTGCAGCTTCACTACCCACACCACCACTGGTTGACTTTAGAACCTAGGTGGCGAACAAAGCAAGCCAACATGCCCAAAGCGGCGTAGTGAGTGCAGCGAGCCCGCGAGGGTCCATTTAGGTGCCTTCTTCCGACCTTGCTCCTCTCACTCTCCTCCCTTGACATGTGACAGGTCCTTTAGCCCACTTGAATTTAGACCTAAACCTCCCAGAATGGCCGGGAAGCTCCTCCCAACCCCTCTGGGAAGGTGGGCAAGCCTCCTGCATAGCCCCCGAAGCCACTGCACCCCCCTTTCCAGCTGCACAAAATACCAGATTTTGCAGGGTCCGCGGCAAGGGGGCGGGGTAAAATTACATGAATCATGTAATTCTAGGCCCTCCCCCAATGCGCGGACCTGTGAATTGCCGCAGTTTACTGTCATGGAGGCTTGGTGACGTCAGCCTCTCCTCACCACCTGACACGTAATATCTGGTCTCCTCTCCAGTCTTCTACTGGAGAGGAGAAAAAAAGTAGGCAAGTATGGGGTACATCAGTCCCAGCCACCAAGGAGGATCAGAAGGGCCAGGAGCATAAAAACATGGCTACGGTGCCTTGTACTAAATTTTAATTTGACCACATAGGCCACTCACAATTTAATTGGCCCTCCCCAGGTTTACTCCTTTCATTTGGTGTTTTATTTTGGATCGGGAGCATGGCTGTAGTGAGTCCATGTATTACGATGTACACAACTGTTTTAATAAGATGGTGGAGTCCAGGATGGGTGCACCAGGGAATGTTCTGATGGCCGCTCATGATATTTTACAATACAAATAGTCACCAGTCATAGCAGTTCCCCCTGGAGTTGTTATCCTGTTCGCTAAGCAGCGAATGATCACTGCCTAGCGAATGAACCTGAATCAGGCCCAAAAGCCACAATGAAATTTGATAACATGAATGTTATATTTTCTCTATTTTAAGCACACCCTAGTGCAGTGGTTCCCAAACTGTGTGCCGTGGCTCCCTGGGGTGCCCCGGCACACTTGCAAGGGTGCCCTTGGTTGGTGGTTCAGGACCAAATCAAATTATTTATGGTTAACTATTCATGGGCAAAACCAGTGCTGGTGGCTGCCAATCATAAAATGTGTACAAGGGACCTCCGAGCGGAATACAGGGCGGTGGGCGCTGCCTGTGCTGTCCTCCTCTCCGGGGCCATTAGCCACTGCAAAGAAGCGGTGGCCATCTTGGTTGAGGCACCTGCAGAGTGCCCTGCACAGGCCACAGCTTGGCTTGCCTGGACCCCTGGCACCTCAAATTACATAGTGCTGGCATCTCTAAGACTTCCACCTAACAGTGAGTAAATACCCACACATGCCTACACAAAGAGGGTTCTTTCCGCACCATCAAAAGTACAATAGCTGGCCCCTGTTGTGTTAAACCTGTGTTACCCCCAGCCTGCATCTGGTACAGGAGAATAGAGAAACTTGCCTCTACAAGCATCACAGCAGTGCTTGCCACATTGCTATCAGTACAATAGGCAATACTGAGCATACTGCTCCACCTAGTGGCTTCTGACTATAGCTCAGCTTAAGCTGTTCTCCATGTCAAGGTGAAACTATGCTCTAAAATGATCTATAAGCACCTGGATACCCAAGAAGCATGACCTATTTCCTGTCTAATTAAACAATACCTCCTCTATCTTACAAATTCCATCCAGTTTTTTGCTAAGGTGATCTCCCCAATATGCCTTCCAAACGCTGCAAAACACCCAAGCCAGTCTCCCAAGTGGCCTTCTTTAAGCCTTCACCTGCAAGGCCCAATAAAGGAGTCGAGACAAGGGAACAAGCGTCCAAACAAAATACCCCATGCTCCTCGAGGCCAGGTCCTACTCAGAGGGAGGTTCCTGCCCCTGATGTAGTCGTTTTGGATGATAATTAAGCACTTACAGTGGGCTCCATGAAAATCCTTTTGGCACAATTCAAAAGAGATGTTACAGAGGAGTTTAAAACCACCCTACAGGATTGTCAGAAATCAATTGACGATCTCGGTGAGTGTACCGACCATATGGAGACCAAAATGGGTGAATTCGCCTCATCACATAACGATCTAATATCTTCCCATGACACACTGCAGGCTGAAGTCGATGCCCTACGGGGAAAAATCTCAGACTTGGAAGACAGATCTAGACGGAATAATGTCAAGATCCGGGGTATCCCAGAGACGGTCTCCAATAGCAGCTTGAATGACTTTGCCATTAACATATTCCAACAACTTCTTCCCAATAGCTCTTCCGCCGACCTGTTGATTGATAGAATTCACAGGCTTCCAAAGGCCAGAGGTGCCCCGGTGGACGCTCCCCGTGATGTTCTTATGAGGATCCATTTTTTCTATGTGAAGGAAGCGATTCTTAAAGCTGCCAGACCGTTCGATGAATCCTCCAGAATTCTGGGTTCGCTCCAGCTCTTTGGGGACCTCTCTCAAGCCACCTTAGCTAAAAGACGCTCCTTCTACCCTGTCACGGATGCCCTACGAAAGGAAAATATCCTTTACAGGTGGGGATTTCCCACAAAATTACTAATCAATAGAGGAGGTTCCACAGCGGTGTTGTCAACAGTCGAGGAAGGAAAACAATTCCTATCCACTATAAACTCTGCACGCTCTTCTTCAGCTCCAGAGCCTGGGTGTGGTTTTAAGCCGGTCTGGTCTGCGCCTGGGTCTGATCAACATTAACTGCTAGAGTTTACACTTTTTTTACGTTTCTTCTCCAGATTCTGCTTGTTTTCTATTCACAGGAATATAGATTATTGATACGTATGTATACATTCTACTTGTTTTTCCATAGAGATTTAAAATAATAGTTTAGCAGTCTGGCGAGAATTATCTTCTGTATTGTATTGTTTATACTGTTGCTGATGCCCTCCTTTATGACAGGTTGAGGTAATACTGTTACTTGTTCTAAATGTTATATTCCTCCTAATTCTTAGGTTGAGTTCGCGATGGGTGCTTGCCTCCCCGGGCCCTCATATTGGGGGTCCTCGGGGGACAATGCCCTGTTGTTTCATACTTCTAACTTTTTTATTACTGTTAATCTTCTCAGGTTAGATTAAGATCCAGGTGCTGTAGTTCGCTATTTCCGTTTGCCACTACCCCCTGCTGTCTCTTCGAGTCGCCATGGCTTGGCGTCCAACCTCGCCCCCGTTGGGGGGTCCTTATAGTTCTTTCCCTTTTTTTCTCCCCCTTCGTCACTCCTCAGTTTGTTTTTCTGTTCCCCTACTCTCTCACCAGAATGGCCACTGTATCCTGATATATTTAGGTGTTTGTCTGTCTCTGCCTCCTTTAGCAGTCCACTCACCACCTGATAATGGTTAACGTTATCTCCATCAATGCCAATGCACTTAACTCCCCTAATAAAAGGAGGCTAGCTCTCAACTACTTCCACAAACACAAGGTCCAAATTGCAGCTGTCCAAGAAACCCACTTCCCAGCTTTCGCTCCCCCATTATTTCATGATAAAAGATACCCGCATTGCTTTACGGCTAATGGTCCGGATAAGAGAGCTGGGGTCGCTATTTTAATTTCCCAACATTGCTCATTTTCCCTCTCGTCCCAATACTCTGACCCAGAAGGAAGATTTCTAATACTATCCGGCGTCCTTGAAAACAGAGAGGTGACCATTGTATAATGTTATGCCCCCAATATTAAGCAACTGGCCTTTTGTAGAAGACTCTGTGCTAAAATTCACCAAAGGACTAAAGGGGCCTTGCTCCTTATGGGAGATTTTAATTTAATCCCTGACCCCACCATTGACAGCACACGTACATGGTTAGGGTCCTCCAGTCGGCCCCGTGATTGCTCTAAAAGTTTCCGTCAATTATTAGCAGAATATGATCTATTTGACATTTGGCGGGTCAAAAACCCAACGGTAAGAGATTACACATTTTATTTACATGCCCATGGAACTTATTTAAGAATCGATCTAGCATTTTCAGATAAATGGACTCTTGAATCCTTCCACGGGGTTAAAATACTTCCCCGAACGTGGTCTGACCACTCTCCTCTATATTTAAAGTGGGAAATAACTAATAGGAGGACAGCACCTGGCCCGTGGCGTCTTGGTAGTCAGAGTCTGAGTCAGCCGGAGGCTCGGCTGGCGATCCAGTCATCTTTAGAGCATTACCTACAGGAAAATCCCCCTCAAGACACTTCAGTATTCAACCATTGGTGCGCTCTTAAGGCTGTCACCCGTGGATCGGCGATCCAAATTGCTGCCAAACTCAAAAAAGATTATAGAAAAAACCTGGAGCAGGCAGAATTAGACCTTGCATCGCTGGAAATTGCCCATAAGGCTAATCCAGCTGACAAATCCCTTTTTAAGCGATTGAATGATGCAAGAGATATAGTAAACAGACATTATTTAGCCGCTGTTCAACGAAACGTAGCTAAATTGAACCAAAAATTTTATCAGCTGGGTAACCGTGCAGGTAGATTGTTGGCAAGAAAGCTGAGGGGCAAGAGAGCTAAACAAAAAATACACATGATTTACTCTGCTCAGGGTTTGAAGACTTATGACCCAATTGAGATTACTAATATCTTCTCGGAGTACTATTCTAAACTGTATAACCTAAGAAAGGATCCTTCCACTCCTCAACCTTCTTTCGAGAAGATTAAGAGCTTTTTAGACAGAATCAGTCTCCCAGCATTGTCCTCGGAATCCTGTCTTTCCTTAAACGCTCTTTGGTCATTGGAAGAAGTCCAAAAGGGCATTGACTCCCTTCCTATAGACAAAGCTCCTGGGCCAGATGGCTTCCCATCAAACTTCTATAAAACTTTTAAGTCCCAACTTTCACCAGTGCTTCTCAAGGTCTTCAATGAGGCCTCTGAGTCCAAACTCTTCCCCTCAGAAATGTTGGAATCCCGAATCATCACGATACCCAAACCAGGAAAGCCCCAGTCATCTGTCCAAAATTATAGACCTATCGCGCTACTCAACTCAGATATAAAACTTTATGCTAAATTAGTCGCTAATCGTATAAATCATCTTCTCCCTAACCTTATTAATCATGACCAAGTTGGCTTTGTGTTAAACAGGCAGGCCCCGGACAATACACGCAGGGTGTTAGATGTTATAGAATTCTGCTCATCAAAGAAGGACCCTCTATTGGTCTTATCGTTAGATGCCGAAAAGGCCTTTGATAGACTCCACTGGGGGTTTATGCAGATGGTCCTACAAAAATTTGGCTTCACTAGGCGGATATTAGACTCTATATTGGCTCTCTATTCTTGCCCCTCTGCTAAAGTGTTCAATAACGGATGCACTTCTTCAGGCTTCCAAATAACTAATGGCACCCGTCAGGGTTGCCCCCTTTCTCCATTAATTTTTGCACTGGCAGTTGAGCCTCTGGCTGAATGTATTAGACGTGAAGAAGACATTAAGGGCCCAGTAATTGGCAATACGCCTCACAAAATTAGCCTTTTCGCCGATGATATTCTATTGCTAATCCTGGACCCTGTAAACTCTCTCCCTGCCCTTCACAAAGTGTTACAGGAATACTCACTAGCCTCATTTTATAAACTAAACACCAGTAAAACAGATGCCCTCCCTCTGGGTTTCCCACCTGAAATTGTGACTGACTTGAAAGTACGTTACAATTATTCATGGCAGACCCGTTCACTGAGATATTTAGGAATCAATTTGACCCCTGAAAAACACATTCTAGAGTGTAATTATAATACCCTACTGAAAGCCTTTGCGGAGCTAACTGGGGACTGGATGCTGCATGATATCTCTTGGCTTGGGAGAATCGCGGCGGCAAAAATGGTCCTCTTGCCAAAACTAATGTATTTGTTTAGATCTATCCCAAGACCCCCCACTAGCTATCTATTCAACAAATTTAACCAACTCCTTGCTAAATACATCTGGAAGGGGGCTAAACCTAAGATCGCTAAAAATATTCTGCTTAGATCTAAAATAGATGGGGGAGTGGCATACCCAGACATCGAAAGCTATTTCGCTTCATGTATGTTGAACCAGACTAGAGATTGGTTCACAGATAAAGACCCCAAACCATGGGTAGCGCTGGAAAGTACCTACTCCCATCCTATGCCTATTTCAGAGCTCCTTTGGCTTCCTCGTTCCTCAACACGGAAATGTACAGCCCTCTGCAAGTCTATTAAAGTAACCATGGACATCTGGCATAAAATGATAGCTTCTGTAGAAGGAGCAAATCTCCCAGCTCCCTTCCTGTCGCTAGGTGCCTTGAAGTCCTATATCCCCAACATACCACTAGATAGATGGATCTCACGAGGAGTGAAGACAGTGGGGGATTTATATGCCGGGGATACCTTGATGTCCTTCGAGTCCATCCAGGTTAATTTTAATATCCCTATGCAGGATTTCTTTATCTACTTACAGCTACGGAACTGGCTACAAACACATATACCGATTTCCAACAAAAAAACATCCTTCCCTGCTTATCTTAAAATAAAGGCGAGCGCCCTCTCTCATAAAGGAGGCATTTCATGGTGGTACTCACACTCACTTACCATTAAAAATAAACCAAAACTGACCTCTCAAACTCTATGGGAAAGGGACCTGAAAAGACCCCTAGATGATGGAGATTGGGAAAATGTATTTAAATCTTGTTTTGGGATCTCTCGCTGTATTAATCACTCAGAAATGTTTTTTAAACTCATCCATAGGGCCTACTTCACCCCAGAGAGGCTGCATAGGATTTGGCCAGCAACGTCTAACTTATGCTGGAGAAACTGTGGAAACGTGGGAGATATTTTCCATATCTTCTGGTCCTGACCATTCTTGCGGCCTCTCTGGAAAGAGGTGTTTCAAATGCTGAGCTCAATTCTAAACCAATCAATTCCCCCTGACCCAGCTATAGCATTACTTCATATTTTCCCACCTTATTTTTCGGCTGCTGATAGATACATAGCTGGTCATGTCTTTATTGCCACTAAGGCAATTATTGCCAAACTGTGGAAAACGAATACAATCCCCCCTATAGAATCTATACACAATAAAATCCACAGCCACTATCTGTATGAGACTTCCGGGGCTGCTTATTCCTCCTCCCCAAACTCGTTGATCATGAAATGGCTGGGATGGTCCCTATATAATGATAAGATGGGTAACACGACCATCTACAGCAACCCTCCTGACTTAACTATACTTGGTTCTCCATGATTATGCGCCTCTTCAATGCTTATAGATTTAGATGTGTGTAGTTTCAGACCACCATATTTTGATATTGATACGATGTCTGGTTTACAGTGAAATGTGAGAACTGTTATTTGCCAAAGTGCCGTTCTGTATTTCTGTTCCCCCATTCCCTTTTCTTTCTTTTGTATCCCCTTTTTTATTTGGACAAAAACTTTACAATAAAAACCTAATGCATAAAAAAAAAATGTGTACAAAAACAAGCAAATCCTGCATAACTGACCTCAAGGATCGCATATACACTCAGTCAACTTAATGTTATATTTATTCTGCTTTCTTCTTTTTGTTTCTGGCCTAGGGGTGCCATGAAAGAATTCTGATACTCTAGGGTGCCTTGTTTCCTAAAAGATTGGGAACCCCTGCCCTAGTGGGTGGTAGGGCATTAAATACCACCGGTCAGCACATGTCGGCTAAAAAAAAGGGGATAAACCCCATGTCTACCTTTTGACTGTCAATCCTCCCCATGTTGACCTAATGCTTGTGTCAACCTAACCCCATGTCGACCTTCAGTCATGTGCACCTTCCCCTTGTCGACCTAGTGACCATATCCCAGAAATCCTGTGTACAACTAGTAAAATTCTGGGCATCATACTGGCACCCCTGCAGGATATCAAAACAGATCAATACCTATAGCAGAATAACAAGTCCCAGCAAGCACTGGCAGACACTTTATACTTTATAATGTGAATGTTTACAAAGTGTCTATGTTCTGCAAAAGAGTGTCATACCTGTGATTTTGATACAATTTGGAAATATACAGTCATTTATTTTATATTCACAGAAGCTACAGTGAATGTGTCATGCAATAGATGTTACTGGTTACTTAGCAGACTTTCTCTGTGGAATCACAATAATTATTACTTTGCATAATTTAGGTTCATTGATTTTCTAATACCCCTTTCAAATTACAATGCTGCAATCGTGATCCCTGCTCCAACCCTGGTACGGCGCATTAGATTATATGGGCAACCTAGGTTTAACCTTTCTTATAACCCAATCGAATTGCTTGGTTGATACGCCACCAACCCAGCAATAACCCGGGTCCGAGATGCAGTGTGAATGGGGTATAAGTCAAAAGTAATTTTTTTATCTGATCGCTGCTTTTGTAATCTGTCCCTATTTTGTGTAATTATTTTATGATTACAAAGAGTTTACCCATTTTATTAAAGAGGGAATCAATTGCATGACTAAAGCAACCTGGTTATTCAGTGTAATTGATTGCCGCTTTTTTAAAAAATGGCCAAATTTACTACACATACATGGTTGGGCAAATTTACTAGATTTCAATATTCACAAGGAAGATTAAAATATAAAAATGAAAGAGTAGGGGTAATAGTTCGTGGACTAAAGACCTAATAAATTAAATATAAAGAATGTATGCATGATGTGTATGCTTGATGCACAGTAGAAATAGTTGAATGATTTACTGTTATTGCATTTATAACTGTCATTCCACTATCACGGAACATTATCAGCCAGGTATGTCCAGCCGCCAATGCCTACTGTTGAAAGATATTATTCTAGCTTTGTGCAAATGCAATTGCATTCCTACATTGGATGTGTCATTAACATATTGTGTGTTGTATATAAAGTCCTGTTTTATTAACTTGACATGTTATTTAACATGTATTTCCCACAGATTATATATATATATATATATATATATATATATATATATATATATATATATATATATATATATATATATATATATTCAAGTAATATCCTATTCGGGTCACTCTAAACACATTTTGCAAATGCCTGTCATTCCTTCGGGTGTCTTACACCCCCCATCCCCCAAGGCGCGGCCCCTTTAAGACAGTCTCAGCCCTCGGGCGTCGTCACGTGACGGGTCTTTGTCCGGACATTCGGGTGACGGAAGCAACACCGGAGATATCAAAAGCGGGTGAGAAGTAAAGCAGGAACTGATGAACACCCGAAAGAGGGTGGCGTATTCGGTAAGTATGTACGTGTGCAGCATCCAATACGGCAACCGGCGATCCATTTGCCAACCGAGGGGTGACCCGCGATCGGGCGGGGTGTGTAGGAGATCTGCAGTCAGGCGTTTGCAGAGGCCGCGATGGCTGTTGTCTTGCGGGTGAGGAGAGCTGCTGGAAAAATATACGGGCAGCCTTACTTATCGGGTCACTGAGCATTTGGGGTTTGGACGGGCTTGTGCACGGGTGTAGGGGGCTGATTGACCGGGTGGGGCTCACGTTGGACGCTGACTATTGCTGCAGTAAGGACAGTGTGAGAGATGGGCCGGTACCGAGTGTCCCGGTACGGGTGTTGAGCATGACGAGCACCGGGGGCTGCCAATTACATGGCTACGGTGGCGAATATCCCGCCTCCCGTGAGTGACATTCAGCGGGACGAATCGCCGTGGTCCGACACAGTCCCACCCTTACCGGCGAGGGAAAGCTCCAATAAGATTGTCGCTTACTAGCTCAGTTCCGCTGTGATTGACATCCTAGCCAGCCAGTCACAGACGGCAGCTCTTCCCGGAGACAGTAGCAGCGCTTTAGTGGCCGGGCCCGGGTGGCGCTGGCTGACAGCACCTACATATATGTGTGATATCTATTCTATGTACATACGTGTGTGCTGTGTGCGCCCTCTCCGTGAGGCACACTGAGGAGAATAGTCTGCAGTGAAAGTGTCTCTGACTCTACAATAATAGGGACCAGACCAAGAGCAGTCTATAGCCATGTAAAGCTATGGTAACTCTGTATAGCTTCTGCTGAGATTTCCATTACAATAAAGAGGAAATGTTACGTGTGTGTCAGCTCTCCATAGTGGTATAATGACAGTGCACCAAGTAGCTACAGCTGTGCTACTGCCCTGTTCAGTAACATAATGTCCTTTAATCTCAGCCAATGAGCTAACATCATCCCTGTCATGGATTTCATTCAGAAAGGGTTTTTCGTCTGCTCTTTACTAACCTGCTGCTGTCAGAGCTTCTGCTCACAGAAAGAATCCTTTACATTTGGGGCAGTTACGTTCTGTGCTTCACAGTTATAGAGTGATTGTGACAGTATTTTTTGTATTTAAAAAATAAATGATAGAAATGAAGATGGCACTCTGAGTTTTTCAAACTGCTGTATTCAAAAAATGGATTTTTCATTGTAGGCACGCCCCTTTGTCAAGGTTTATAAGGTGCAAAACAGCACTTCTCATGAATGTGCAAGCCCAGAGTTTAATCTAATTAAAATATAGCCTGCCAATGTTTTGGTCCTGATGTGGACCTTTATCAAGGCAGTGGCAAATGCAGCAATTTTCAGCAATCCACACATTGAGCAGTATTCAATGAGGCTGATTTGCCATGTTCTACGGCGAATGTGTGCTATTTTCGTGCTCTAAGTGAATGATGGACAATTCGGCGTCTGATGGGGTTTTCAATGTGTTTCGCCGTGAGTGTATTCAATGATCAGATGACTAATTACTTTCTAAGTGATTTTCGCCATGTGTCACCGTGTAGCCATCATTTTATGGTAGACTGAACTGTGATCTTTTAAAATAAAGTTTTATTTTTTATTATTTGATGTAAAAAAAATCAGTATTTTTTTCTGTGAAGGGCATGCTATTTTATGTACTTACTGCACATGAATATATATTTAATTGAAATTTTTTTTTTTTTTTTACACAGAACAGCCAGCAGGGGGCCAAGAGCCGCTCCATTAAATATTCATATATTCACTGCTCCAGCTCATAAACGTGCAGCGGAAGCAGTGCAGCTGCTCCCTACCCCAGTCCCCTGCCAGCTCTCCCAGGGGGTTCCCTGTAGCGAGCCCTTGCGGCATTGAATACGGTGACAGGGAGGGCTGGCAGTGAATGCTTCAGTCCTCCGGAACACGCCGACTGTGCAGCGAATCCTAAACAGGATTCGCTGCACATCACGATAATTTACATTGAATACTGCACAATGGGGTAGGGGTCTCTTATCCCAGTACTCCTACCCCATTGTGGGGTATTTTTAGCGCGCTGTTCACACTCATTATAGTCAGATTTAGCAGCTAAACTAAAGGGTACAAACCAAAAATTTTATTTTTTGCGCTGAAATGTGTCACTTTCTGGTTATTTCAGCTAGCCACCCCCCAATGTGTGCAAGCTGAAATGCAGGTGTCGGCAGCAGTTTGCTCCTGAATAGAGCAATAATTAAATAGCTCAGTGGTTCCCAAACTTTGTGCCATGGTACCCTGGGGTGCCTCAGGACACTTGCAGGGGTGTTCTGGATTGGTGATACAGGACCAATTACAATAATTTTTGAGGACTACAACAGGCGAAACCAGTGCTTGTGGCTGACGATCATATTATATGTGGATAAACCGTAGCAAATTCTGTCCCTTACCACATAACTAACCCCAATGATGACCTGGAAACACAATCTACTCAATTAAATATTGTTCTCTAAATTTCACAATAATAAACATTCAGCATAGGGGTGCCATGAACATATTTTGAAGCTCTGGAATGCCTTGATTAAAAAAAGTTTGGAACCACTGGAATAGCTCAATTGGGCCCCATCTGCAGGCATAAGACCCATAAACACTGGGCGATTTTGAGCTGAAAGCTGCTCTGTTTTGTCATTTGGGCTGCTTTGAGCTCAAAAGCAGCTCAGTGTGTACGGGGCAACGATGTGTGTGTGGTCCAGTATCATCACCATTACCAGCAGATTATTGACAGGGTAGAATGCTTTCCATAGCTGTGGAAAGTCGCACACCCCTGGGAAAAATCACTTAGATCGGTCAAAACCGCTCAATGTGTGTGCACCGAGCGATTTTCAGCCCAATGTTTTTGTTTTTTTTTTAAATATGAAATAAAGATGAACAGCCAGGAAACAAATATGTTTCAGATGTTATGTGGTGTAATATCACTTTGGCTGTAGCCAACTCCATAATCTTACAATGCTATTTTCATTGCTTTTATGGGAGAGTTGAAATCAGCGATCCAGTTTCCCATTAAGAGCAACATCTTATGATGGTCGTTTTACAGACTTGATAATGATTGCGATCAGGGACTATTCTTGGTTATGGTGTATGATGATAGTGTATGTGTAGCCAGCATTTAAGTATGGGTACTGTAATATATTTTTACTTGTGGATTTACTTGGAAATATTTTGACATCTTAAATGACTGCAAACACTCAATGACTTAATAAATACTCAAACTGTTTTATAATATTCCAACATCATTTTAATTCTAGCTCACTGACCTTTTACTTCTACCATACGGCGTCCTTTAAAGGATGGATTTCTCCTCTCATCATATTCGTCTTCTGCAGCAATTGGATGAACAGAGGAAGAAGGACCTGTTTTGTGACTGTCACATCATGGTGGAAGGACAGATGTTCAAAGCTCACCGAAATATATTATTTGCTAGCAGTGGGTACTTCAAAATGCTACTCTCTCAAAGTTGCAAGGACGTGAGCCAGCCCGCCACAGCGACATTCGATGTGTTTTCCGCTGACACCTTCACAGCTATCCTTGATTTTGTGTACTCTGGCAAGTTACCCCTGTCTGGACAGAATGTTATTGAAGTTATGTCAGCAGCTAGTTATCTGCAGATGACTGATGTGATCAGTGTATGCAAGATGTTTATCAAATCGTCATTGGACATTAATGAAAAAGACAGGGATGGGTTCTTTAGCTTGTCCGACAAAGACAACGGAAGTAATGGCACTGGACTTTATGCAGCAGGTTGGAGGACAGAGAATAGCCCAACGCACAGCCGTGAAACAGAACATGGTGGCTTCATTGCTGGATACAATTGCCCCCCTCCTATTACTTCACGTTTACAGCGCCCCTTTTCTAAGCATCCACGTAAACCAGAGCATGTCCGCAAGCATCGGAGGCGTTTAATGCCTGAACCCCTCACTCCGGCTTGTATAACACGTGTACCACTAGGAGACCTTGTAGGTGGGTCTGCTGAATGCATGGTCCACGATGAAGAGAGCACACTACAGGAAGAACCACAACCACATGAAGACTTGATGTGTCCAAAGGCTGAAGAAGAGGATGAAGGAGATACCGCTCAAAGCTGGCCAGAGTCTCCGCAACAGGTGGACTCTGGAGATCAGGACCTTACTCCACATGTTTCCAAGGCAGAAGAGTTGTACAAAGCAATGCCAACCATCTTAGGTGTTATGTCCAGTTGGAGTGAAGGTGAGAGAAAATCTAATCTAATGAACATCGTATTAATGATATAAACAAATGTGTGAAACTAGGGCAGTGATGGCTAACCTTGACACTCCAGCTGTTGTTGAACTACACATCCCAGCATGCTCTGCTTCAGTTTTGCTATTTGGCCATGCTAAAAATGATGTAGAGCATGATGGGATGTGTAGTTCAATAACAGCTGGAGTGTCAAGGTTAGCCATCACTGACCTGGGGCCGGAGTCAAAATGTGCTTGAAATCCAGTCTGAATTAAGCAACTAGTATTTTTTGGGTGAATGTACTAAACAATTGTTTCTGCAGAGAGCACGATTTTAAAATACAATAATCTTTTCATGGGAGATATGTGGAGGTATTTGGAAGTGAGAGAATAAACAAGGACTTAATCCATAAAGCCACTTACTGTAAATTTGGATTTGTTGGCCGCAGCTGGCTATGTTGGCTCCAAGAGAAAAGAACAATTGTGACTATTACTGCATTACATCTTGGCCACAATTAAAAAATGTTCTTTGATTATATTCACAAGGCAAGAGAGCCTAAACATTTTTAAAATAGCCATTAGCAAAATAAACTTGTTGGTATTATATTTATTTACAGTCTGGTCCATAAATATTGGGACATTTAATCAATTCTCATATTTTGGGCTCTATACACCACCACAATGGAATTGTTTTTTTTTTTTTTATCATCAATTAAGCAGGTTAAAGGTCTGGCGTTGATTCCAGGTGTGACATTTGCATTTTGAATCTGTTGCTGTCGACTTAATTGGAGATCCAAAGCGCTGTCGCTATCAATAAAGCAAGCCATTATTAGGCTGAAAAATTAAAACCAACCCATCCGAGAGATGGCAAAAACATTAGGTGTGGTCAAATCGACTGTTTTGGAACAGTCTTAAAAAGAAGGAACAGACCAAGAGAGCTCAGCAACATCAGAAGACCACAGAAAGCAAATGTGGTTGATGACAGAAAAATTACATCCCTGGTGAAGAAAAACAGTTGGCCAGATCAAGAACACTCTCCAGGAGGTAGGTGTATATGTGTCAGTCAATAATCAAGAGAAGACTTCACAAGAGTGAATATAGAGGGTTCACCACAAGATATAAACCATTGGTGAGATTTAAAAACCGGAAGAACAGATAAGAGTTTGCCAAAAAAACATCTTAAAAAGCCTTTACAGTTCTGGAACAACATCCAATGGATAGAGGAGACAAAGATCTACTTGTACCATGAGTGATGAGAAGAGTATGGAGAAGGACAGGAACTGCTCATGATCCAAAACCTATCACCTCATCAGTGGCGCATGGGGGTGGTAGTCTCATCGCGTGGACATGTATGGCTGCCAATGGAACTGGTTCCCTTGTATTTATTGATCATGCAATTGCTGACAAAAGCAGCAGGATGAATTCTGAAGTGTTTCGGGCAATATTATCTGCTCATATTCAGTCAAATGCTTCAGAACTCATTGGACAGCGCTTCACAGTGCAGCTGGACAATGACCCGAAACATACTGCAAAGCAACCAAAGAGTTTTGTAAGGCAAATAAGTGGAATGTTATGCAATAGCGAAGTCTTGAGCATGCATTGAAGACAAAACTGAAGGGAAAATGGCCGAAGAACAAGCAGGAACTGAAGACCTTTTGAAGTAGAATCCTGACAAAGCATCACCAGGGATGAAACCCAGCGTCTGGTGATGTCTATGCATTCCAGACTTCATGCTGTAATTGACTGACTGCAAAGGATTTGCAACAAAGTGAAAGTTTGATTTAGGATTGTTTAGTCCTGGGGTAGCCAACTCCAGTCCTCGAGAGCTACCAACAGATAATGTTTTCCAGATCTCCTCACAGAATCACAAGTGAAGTAATTAGCTCCACCTGTAGATCTTTTAAAATGTGTCCTTGAGTAATGAGTGCACCTTTGCAGCAGCTAGGTTGTCTGGAAAATGTGAACTGTTGGTAACTCTCGAGGACTGGAGTTGGCTACCACTGGTTTTGTTTGTCCCATTACTTTCTCTACCGTCTAATGGGATACTAGGTTCAATACTATGGGGATAGAGTTCCTCCGCAGGAGAGACCGGCACATTAAAACTTTCAGTGTGGGTGCACTGGCTCCTCCCCTCTATCTCCCTCCACTAGTCAGTTTAGAAAACTGTGCCTCAGGAGAGGCGGTGCTTCTGGATGCTCCAGGGAGTTTTCTTCCAAATTTATTTTAGTTTGTTATTTTGGGGTGCTGCTTGCAGACCTAAGCAGCTGTCCTGCTTTGGGGGAGCCAGGGGAGCTGACCCTGCTGCAGGACTTCTGTCCTGTGTGGGGCTTGTCACCACCAGCACCACGCTGAGCGAGCAAGTCCCCCAGCTGCCGCACAGGTCTGAAGACGTCTGTGGTGAGTACTCGTCGGAGTTCCCATTAGAGGCTACTCCGACGACTTGTGCGGCAAGATGGCGGGTGGTAGTAGCGGCGGCCCTCACGCAGGGACCACGTGAACCCCCCACATCACATTGGCATGGGTGATAGCCGCTGGACCACCAGGGCTAGTCAAGTTTGTAAAAAACGCTGTATGCCGCCAGTATAAACTAAGAGAAGCGCCAGCTCCAAGTAAAGGGGGCGGGGCTTCACTCAGAGCGGGACCAGGCTCTGCTGGGCGCGCATTTTCACTGCTTCTTCACTCCCTGTGGTCGCCATTACAGCTCCTCAGTGGTGGATTCTGATCCTTACAGCTGGATAGAAAGTCATACAGCGCTGGGTTTATACTGAAAAAGGGTCGAACACAAATTAACCATATATAAACATTTATTAAACATCATTTAAAACATTAAAAAATGGACATTTTAAGAGAATTCTCTATATCACCAATGGGGATTGGGTATGGGCAGTTGGAGAGATAATGCTCCAGAGGGTGGAAAAATTGGATCAGTTCAGATGCACCTGTAGTGGCGGATATTTACCAAGTCGTGTTCGGCAGTCTCTCTCCTATATACTGGGGAGGAGGAAAGAAGAAGTCCCTGCAGAATATCCAGCGAGTAGCGGATCCAGATTCACTCAGAAAGACCACAAGGAGTTGGTTTTGGGGATAACCCAGATGTGTCTTTGTAATGAAGAAATTGCTGAGATTGTGGATTCCTTGAATTGTTTAGCTGGTCCGGGTAGATGAATAAAGTGCAGATGCAGACTTGGATGAGTAAAGTGCAGATGCAGGTGATTCTGATGTCAGCTCAACGCGTTTCGACGTGTTGGCACGTCTTCTTCAGGAGCAATTGATCCACAATCTCAGCAATTTCTTCATTACAAAGACACATCTGGGTTATCCCAAAAACCCGAAAACAACTCCTTGTGGTCTTTCTGAGTGAATCTGGATCCGCTACTCGCTGGATATTCTGCCGGGACTTCTTCTTTCCTCCTCCCCAGTATATAGGAGAGAGACTGCCGAACACGACTTGGTAAATATCCGCCACTACAGGTGCATCTGAACTGATCCAATTTTTTCACCCTCTGGAGCATTATCTCTCCAACTGCCCATACCCAATCCCCATTGGTGATATAGAGAATTCTCTTAAATGTCCATTTTTTAATGTTTTAAATGATGTTTAACCCCTTACCGACGCAGCCTGTTTTTGCCTTCCTGACAGAGGCCTTTTTTTTCAAATCTGACATGTATCACTTAAGTGGGGATAACTTTTTTTTGCTTTTACTTATCCCAGTGATTTTGAGATTGTTTTCTCGTGACACATTGTACTTTAAGTTAGTGGTAAATTTTGGTCGATACAGTCTGTTTTTTTTTTTTTTGTGAAAAATACCAAAATGTCGTAAAAAAATTGAACATTTTGCAATTTGCAAAATGTTAAATTTTCTGCTTGTGAGACAAATAATCATACCACTCAAAATAGTTAATAACTAACATAGACCATATGTATACTTTATTATTACATCATTATTTCAACCTGCTTTTAATTTTTTTGGACACTAGGGGGCAGCAGAGTCAAAATTATACACATGACACAGTAAACGCTGCTTTTGGCTGTTCACGTTTGAACAGCCAATCGCAGCGATCGCTGAGGGGGGGGGGCATCGGTGCCCCCCCTGGGCAATGAGGGAAGATGTCTGCTGTCAGGGACAGCAGACATCGTCCCTCTGTCACCGCGTCTATAGACGCGGTGACAGTTTAAAGTCATGACGTACATTTACGTCATGTGTCGGGAAGTACATCCCGACCATGACGTAAATGTACGTCAAATGTCGGGAAGGGGTTAATAAATGTTTATATATGGTTAATTTGTGTTAGACCCTTTTTCAGTATAAACCCAGCGCTGTATGACTTTCATTTTTATCTATTACAGGGAGCTTTACACACTCCCATATACAGCTGCTTTAACTACACTTGAGGTCCTCATTTCTTTGTTTTTATATCTGATCCTTACAGCGGCAGAGACAGCAAGTTGAAAGGCTATTTAGCGCTGCTTAGCATTGTATTACACTGTGTATGATAATATCACTGTGTTTATTTGCAACCAGCTCTCTTTAATCTGTGAGCTAAGGTTACAGGGTGTACTGGTCCCCCAAATAGCTCTGTGTCTCTACCCCACTGGCTAGTTACGCACCTTAACACATTGCATAGTCTCTTATAGTCTTCACTGAAACCTTATACTGTTTATAGTAACAGTGTGAGTGCAGTGTCTGGTACAGGTGCAGCTTCATCATGGTGAAGAAATTGACCTGTATGGTATGCAGCACTAAGTTCAAACCAGCTTCACAATCACAGGTTACCTGTGAACCATGTATGTTACCACAACCTAGTGGTGTGGCCACTCAGGTAAGTGGGGTACCCCCCACAACTGGTTGGTGGGTCGCAGGTTGATAATCAGGAACCTGCATTAAAACACTGATGGACTCTGTCTCTTCCCAGCTGTCTACTAATACTCAGCAGACCCAGAGGGCACAGAGAGAATTGGCCATTTTGTCCGCAAGGGTTGATATTGTCACCCCTCCCCCTGCACAGCCTCAGAAAAGGCCTGCTGCAGCAATGGCCCCAGATACTGAGAATGATGGTGACATCCTAGAAGAAGGGGAGGAGGAGGAAGAACAGGAGACTGTTCTGGAACAGGCTTCAGCACAGGGGTCTGAGCCCTTAATTAGAGCCATTAGAGAGGTTTTAGAACTTCCTCTGGATAAACCCACTGAGGGGGATCCTTTCTTTATGACCCAGAAAAGGCAGCCAGTGTATTTTCCAGAACAGGCAGAGTTAGAAAATGCATTCAAAGGTGCTTGGCAGAACCCTGAAAAGAGGTTCCAGCTCTCAGAGGTTTGCTAACTCATACCCTTTTGATCCTGTGGGAGGAGCCACCTGTGGTAGACTCGTCAGTTTCCCGCCTTTCAAAGAAGGTACTGCTACCAGTCCCGGGTGTATCCACACTTAAGGACGGGGCTAATAGAAGACTTGAAGCTACGCTCAAGCCCATGTACATGGACAGCGGGGCTTACCAGCGCCCAGTACTGGCCAGCTGTTGGATGGCCAAAGCCATTTACACTTAGTCCACACAGATCCAGGAGGGTTTGTTGGGGGACATGTCTGTGGCTCAGGTAGGTGACAATCTACATCACATTCAGGATATAGAAAGGATGCTTTGCGAAGCGCAAAAAGAATTGGGTGCAATAAACGCGCGAAATTCAGCCATGGCTGTGTCGGCCCGGAGGGCACTGTGGGTGCATCGGTGGGTTGCTGATGTGGATTCAAAGAAAAGTGTGGAAAGCATTCCTTTCACAGGAGATAGCCTCTTTGGAAGTGAGCTTGATTGGATTTTTAAGGCTATGGCAGGTAAATCCACTTTCCTCCCGTCAGCACCCACTGCGGTAAAACGCCCTTTCACAGGTCCTTCCCAGCAGTCCTTTTGTGGGTCTAAGTTCCGCCCCAAGGCCAGAGGTGCCTCCAATGCCAACAGAGGCAAAAGAGGTAAATTTAGGAAGGCTAACCCCTGAAGCCACCAGGACCGTACAACTATCGCAGCATCTTCCAAGCCTGCTGCATGACTGGGTCCACCCACCACGAGAAATTCTCGAGGTGGGAGCTCATCTGTCGCACTTCAGCCATGTGTGGGATGCCTCGTTCCTTGATTCCTGGGCCAGGAATCTTATTTCGCTAGGCTACAGGCTGGAGTTCGCCAAGCCCCCCCCTCAAAGATATTTCAAGTCGGCCCTTCCAGCCTCATGGGAGGATCGGGTTCTCCTCCAGGGAGCTATTCAGACTCCTCCAGTCAAAAGTAACACTACCAGTTCCAAGGCAGGAACAAGGTCAGGGATACTATTCGAACCTGTTCCTTGTACCAAAGCCGGACGGTTCAGTAAGGCCCATTCTGAATCTAAAATCCCTTAACCCCTTTCTTCAGGTGTTGAAATTCAAAATGGAGTCTCTAAGTTTGGTAATTGCCAGTCTGGAACAGGGGGGAGTTCCTAGCCTCCATAGATGTGAAGGACGCCTACCTGCACATCACAATTTGTCCCCCACATCAAATCTTTCTAAGACTCGTGCTGGGAAAGGACCATTACCAGTTTCAGGCGCTACCCTTCGGGCTGTCTACGGCCCGCGCATCTTTACGAAGATAATGGCAGAAATGATGTGCCTTCTCAGGCTTCAAAGGGTAAACATGCTACCTTACCTAGACGACCTGCTGATCAAGGCCGGATCGGAAGAGGCCTTGAGGAGTGCATTCTCTCTGACCATGCAGCTTCTGAGAGACCACGGGTGGATTTTGAATATAACAAAATCCTCGATCCCGAGCCAAAGAATGGTGTTCCTGGGCATGATTCTGGACACGGTGGAACAAAGTTTTCCTACCAGTGGAGAAGGCCACAGCAGTCCAGCAACTGGTGAGAGAGATCCTAACAACCCCTCTGGTCCCAGTACACCTTTTCCTCCAGTTGTTGGGCAAGATGGTGGCTTCGTTCGAAGCTATACAGTATGTCCGATTTCACTCCAGAACCTTCCAGCTGGATATTCTGACAAAGTGGTCGAGTCCCCCCTGCTAATGCACAGAAAGATTTGCCTGTCAACACAGACCAAGCTTTCTCTACAGTGGTGGCTCGCTTCGCCCAATCTCTTGGCGGGTCGGTGTTTCCAGATCCAGGATTGACTTCTGTAACCACGGATGCCAGTCTACGTGGTTGGGGAGCTGTGATACAGTGAGTCTGTCTCCAGGGCAGATGGTCTCCATTGGCATCCAGGTTGCACATAAACAAGCTGGAGTTAGGGGCAGTTTACTATGCTCTGTTACAGGTGGCTCCCATGTTACAGGGCAGAGCGGTGCAACCACAGTTGCGTACATCAACCGCCAAGGAGGGACGAAAAGCATGCCTTGCATGAGAAAAACAAAGAAGATCTCCTGGGCAGAGCACCATGTGAAGGCCCTGTCAGCAATCTTCATACCGGGAGTTGACAACTGGGAGGCAGACTTCCTAAGTCGTCACGACCTCCACCCTGGAGAGTGGGGGTTACATCCACAAGTGTTCAGTGCCATTGTGGACCTGTGGGGGCTCCCTCAGATCGACCTCATGGCCTCGCGGCTGAATCACAAGGTGGACCGGTACTGTGCACGGACCAGGGATCCAGGGGCGGTAGCTGTGGATGCCCTGACTTGGTCCTGGGATTACCGGCTGGTGTACCTGTTTCCACCGCTCCCATTACTGGCGTGGGTGCTAAAGCAGATTCGGCATCAAGGAGCAGAAGCCATCCTAGTGGCTCCAGATTGGCCTCGAAGGGCCTGGTATGGGGACATTCAGGCCATGCAAGTGGAAGACCCGTGGTGTCTACCTCTAAGGAAAGACCTACTCCTCCAAGGGCTGTTCGTCTATCAGGACTTACAGCGGCTGCGTTTAACGGCCTGGAGGTTGAGCGGCAGATCTTAGGCCACAAGGGCCTACATCCCTCGGTCATTGCCATCATGACTAAAGCCAGAAAGCCTGTTACCTTCTCCATATGAGATAGCAGTGGGAAGCTGTATGTGGCCTGGTGTGAGCAGAAAAGTTTACCACCTGCGGTATTTCATCTGAACAATTTGTTGAGATTTCTACAGGCTGGCTTGGATCTGGGACTCCGATTGGATTCCTTTAAAGGTCCAGATCTCGGCTCTGTCAGTCTTCTTTCAAAAGAAGCTGCCAGCCTTGCCTGAGGTACAAACCTTTCTACAAGGGGTCCTGAGGATTCAGCCCCCCTTTGTACCGCCCACTGCGCCCTGGGACTTGGATGGGGTTTTAAGCTTTCTGCAGTCCTCTTGGTTTGATCCGTTCGTAGAGTCTGATTTAAAACCTCTTACATGGAAGACTGTTGTCCTGCTGGCCTTGGCTTCAGCCAGGCGGGTATCTGAGTTTGGGGCATTGTCATGTAAGAGCCCTTACGAGGATCGGGCGGAACTCAGGACGAGGCCCCAATTCCAACCCAAAGGTTGTGCCGGCGTTCCACCTCAACCTATTGTGGTCCCTTCCAGCTCTGCACATCCAGATATACCTCCTTCCTTGGATGTGGTTCACACTCAGAGTGTATGTTAAGCGCACAGCTAGAATCCAAAAGGCTCTCCTGCTTCTAAGCGGACCATAGCATGTTGGATACGTTGCACAATCCAACAGTCATATGCAAAGGCTGGTTTATCCCTTCCACCATCGCTGATGGCTCATTCAACCAGATCAGTAGGGACTTTTTGGGCGGCTGCCCGAGGGGTCTCGGCCCTGCTGCTGTGCAGGGCCGCAACTTGGTCAGGTCAACACACATTTGTAAGATTTTACAGATTTGACACCCTGGCCAGGGAGGATTCCCAGTTCGGACAAGCTGTTCTACAGCAGATTCTACACATAGGACAGGGATACTTCTATAAAAAGTAAATCGGGCGCAAATAAGTAATGGTCTCTTTAAGGCCACAGCTAAATATAATTAATTAGGGCTGCTCCCATATGAAAATAAATTCAATAGGACAAAATAAATAGGGGTATAGAGAGCGCACTGTGTTGATTTAACACTTTATTAAATATAAAATTAAATAATAATAAAAAGCAATTTAATAGATACAAAATATATACCACACACACAAAATACAGTTTAAAAACAATTTGACACTAAAATATCCAGCATTTAGGTTATGGGATATCGATGTATTAATATAAAGTCCCATCCAAGTAATAGCAGCTCTTGTAAATGTCTATATTAGACTCCAATGTCCAGGCTTATTTAGTTTAGAATAGCTTTTTGGATCAATAAATCTTATTAAACGGATATAATTACCAGTCCCGCTGAGCTCCGTGAATTAGGAGATGGAATGAGGGAGAACTGTGAAGAATCCACCGATGCCCGCTAACAACCGGCGGGGCTTAGTTGTAATGAAAGCCACCGTCGGGAGCAGGTCTCCAAGGTGTAATATGGTTTGCGGGAGGATTCCTCTGACCTCCGCTTCCACCGGCGGGGCTCAGATGTAGTGTGAGCCACCGTCGGGAGCAGATGGTCCGTCTCCCCCTACCTGAATTCACCAGGTATCGATGGAAGGAGGAGAGGGGAGCTCAAACACCGGCCTGATGTTACGTGGCTGTTGAGATCGCCGCAGGTCACTCGCAGCAGACGGCCGGGCAGCGGTAATTACTGGAAAGCCGTGAGGGTAGTCGGTTAGGCTGGAACTCGATTGGAGATGAAATAAGCAGAGCTTTGCTGGATATATGGTTAGCTTGACGCGTTTCTCCGTCTTAGAAGCACGACGGTTTCTTCAGAAGCTCAGGTGTCATAATGGTCTTACGGTTTAAAAAGGCAGGTTAGCCAATCACCTTTCCAAAGTAATTATAGTCCACCTGTTACCACTTGGCATATTCAATTCAAGGTGCATTAAAGCGGCGTATGGTTTTAAATAAACAAATTTCATAATATAAATGCTGTGGATATCATATATAATATAACACTTATCACAAATTAAGAATATAAAATTAAATAATTATAAATTACATAAACAACATAAACTAAATTAGATTAAAACATATGGCATCATTGAACGTTGTTATCAGTACATATAATTAGTGCCTTTGCACACATTTATTCTTGTGGGACGCAAGTAGTTCAGCGGTAAGAGAACAAGCCAGTATTCAGACAACTGGCAATCTCACAGGTTCAAGACCCAGCAGAAAACCATTTCCAAATTTTTGTTGAATTTTTATCTAAGTTGGTGAAGGAATCAAAAATGGAGTAATAAAAATTTCTTAACTTAATAGAATAGAAAGCGGATAGTTCAGAGGCAAGGGCGCGGACCATCACACAAATGCAGGATCGCTCCGTAGGTTCAACTATCCACCCACACATATAACCACTTTCTCACAATATATTTATAAAATAATCTTTTAATATTTATTTATAATCAGGTGGCACTAGTTAGGATAATTCAAAGTATAGATAATATATACCCATAATTTGAGCAACTAAACATACAATTTTATGGTGTACTAATGCAGATAGAGAACAAATAATCAAAAATACTGGAGCAATTATATACATATCAAACTCCCATGTACATTCATTAACCCCTCATATTTCTTCAGAAATATGAGGGGTTAATGAATGTACATGGGAGTTTGATATGTATATAATTGCTCCAGTATTTTTGATTATTTGTTCTCTATCTGCATTAGTACACCATAAAATTGTATGTTTAGTTGCTCAAATTATGGGTATATATTATCTATACTTTGAATTATCCTAACTAGTGCCACCTGATTATAAATAAATATTAAAAGATTATTTTATAAATATATTGTGAGAAAGTGGTTATATGTGTGGGTGGATAGTTGAACCTACGGAGCGATCCTGCATTTGTGTGATGGTCCGCGCCCTTGCCTCTGAACTATCCGCTTTCTATTCTATTAAGTTAAGAAATTTTTATTACTCCATTTTTGATTCCTTCACCAACTTAGATAAAAATTCAACTAAAATTTGGAAATGGTTTTCTGCTGGGTCTTGAACCTGTGAGATTGCCAGTTGTCTGAATACTGGCTTGTTCTCTTACCGCTGAACTACTTGCGTCCCACAAGAATAAATGTGTGCAAAGGCACTAATTATATGTACTGATAACAACGTTCAATGATGCCATATGTTTTAATCTAATTTAGTTTATGTTGTTTATGTAATTTATAATTATTTAACTTTATATTCTTAATTTGTGATAAGTGTTATATTATATATGATATCCACAGCATTTATATTATGAAATTTGTTTATTTAAAACCATACGCCGCTTTAATGCACCTTGAATTGAATATGCCAAGTGGTAACAGGTGGACTATAATTACTTTGGAAAGGTGATTGGCTAACCTGCCTTTTTAAACCGTAAGACCATTATGACACCTGAGCTTCTGAAGAAACCGTCGTGCTTCTAAGACGGAGAAACGCGTCAAGCTAACCATATATCCAGCAAAGCTCTGCTTATTTCATCTCCAATCGAGTTCCAGCCTAACCGACTACCCTCACGGCTTTCCAGTAATTACCGCTGCCCGGCCGTCTGCTGCGAGTGACCTGCGGCGATCTCAACAGCCACGTAACATCAGGCCGGTGTTTGAGCTCCCCTCTCCTCCTTCCATCGATACCTGGTGAATTCAGGTAGGGGGAGACGGACCATCTGCTCCCGACGGTGGCTCACACTACATCTGAGCCCCGCCGGTGGAAGCGGAGGTCAGAGGAATCCTCCCGCAAACCATATTACACCTTGGAGACCTGCTCCCGACGGTGGCTTTCATTACAACTAAGCCCCGCCGGTTGTTAGCGGGCATCGGTGGATTCTTCACAGTTCTCCCTCATTCCATCTCCTAATTCACGGAGCTCAGCGGGACTGGTAATTATATCCGTTTAATAAGATTTATTGATCCAAAAAGCTATTCTAAACTAAATAAGCCTGGACATTGGAGTCTAATATAGACATTTACAAGAGCTGCTATTACTTGGATGGGACTTTATATTAATACATCGATATCCCATAACCTAAATGCTGGATATTTTAGTGTCAAATTGTTTTTAAACTGTATTTTGTGTGTGTGGTATATATTTTGTATCTATTAAATTGCTTTTTATTATTATTTAATTTTATATTTAATAAAGTGTTAAATCAACACAGTGCGCTCTCTATACCCCTATTTATTTTGTCCTATTAGATTCTACACATACCTGCCCGTTCTGGTAGCTTTGGGACCTCCCCATAGTATTGAACCCAATATCCCATTGGACGGTAGAGAAAATAGGATTTTGGGTACCTATCGGTAAATCCTTTTCTCGTAGTCCATATGGGATACTGGGAGCCCGCCTCTGTGCGGCATTCCTGCTGTAAGACACTGTTACTCTTACAATGTTAGGGCTTGTTGTCAATTATGACCACCTTCAACAGTTATAGGTGACATCAGATGATGTTATGATTCACCTCTTTTCTTATTTTTATGTTTGGTTTGGGTGTGCTGGTATGAATCTCACCACGTTACTTATTCACATACTTCCTCACATTGCTCTCCTTCGTCACAGTTTTTCATTAACTAACTAGTGGAGGGAGATAGAGGGGAGGAGCCAGTGCACCCACACTGAAAGTTTTAATGTGCCTGTCTCTCCTGCGGAGAAACTCTATCCCCATAGTATTGAACCCAGTATCCCATATGTACTACAAGAAAAGGATTTACCGGTAGGTACCCAAAATCCTATTTTTGGTCCCTTTAAAAAGTGGGAGGCACATATAGAAACCATTGTAATTCCTACACCGTTCACCCGATTTGGATGTAAATACCCTCAAATTAAAGCTGATAGTCTGCAGTTAAAGCACATCTTGTGTGGTTCATTTCAAATCCATTGTGGTGCTGTAGAGCCCAAAATATGAGAATTGTGTCTCTCTTAATATTTATGGCCCTGACTGTATATATCTCATTACTTGATTTGGATTCTGGATTTCAATAAATACTGGACAAATGCTGATCTCAAACTATATTGACTTGTAGTATGTATATCTTGCCAAAGTTTTGACTAAAACCTAAACATTGACTGGTGCATGCCTAACCATTACTATAACTGACCTATTACATTAAAAAAATTTGTATTTCTAAACCAATCATTATACCTGATCTTTATGAGCAACTCCTTGTTCCCTAGATGACCTGAGTCCAGTGCGGTTTAAATGTCCCTTTTGCACACACACTGTCAAACGCAAAGCAGATCTTAAGCGGCACCTGCGCTGTCACACTGGAGAGCGACCATACCCCTGTGAAGCGTGTGGAAAGAGATTCACTCGATTGGAACACCTGCGTAATCATTTCCAAACCGTATGTACTCCGTACTAGTTCTATCACTGTTTTAGATTTGTCAAGTGAATTTGTCAAAATAGGCGTAAGTTTGTACTTATCATAATGACATTTAGGGGGAAATTTACTAAAGGAAATTTGTAAAAAAAAATAGGTGTATTTGTATCCAGAAATACACTTATTTTTGACATTTACTATCCCGAAAATATGGCAATTCGTAGTCTTATTGATGTGCTATCAATACGAATACGAATTGCCGTATTTTCGGGATAGTAAATGTCAAAAATAAGTGTATTTCTGGATACAAATACACCTATTTTTTACAAATTTCCATTAGTAAATTTCCCCCTTAATGTTTACCTTTTTTATATAGGAAATCTTTTTTTTTTTTTTTTTTTTTTTTATGTGTATAGCAAAGGTGAGCGATGCTGTCATTTTTAGTGAATATTTTGCACATCTCTCATAGATGTTGAAACTCCAAATTGTTAAGGAATTTCTTCATGCTATTAGAACTGCACAACATTCTTTAGTATACTTACAAACTAAATACAAAAAATGCACTCTTTTTCTAACATCATGGCATACTGCAATCTTTGCTTTTTCATAGTAACTTACATGTTCATCTAGAGTAGGGTGTTCTGTGTTTCACAAGCTGAAAAGATGGATAAATCTGAAACGCACAGCTCACTTTGCTGTAACTGATCACTATTGCATTGTGTCCTGACAGCACCACCGAATCAGCATCCATATTCATTGACAAAGAAAATATTCCTGTAAGCAACCCTTTACATTCTATGAAAATATTTTATTTCTATTTTATATACATATGCTATTTTGGTGCTCTAACCTTTCTAAAATGAATTGATTGCCTTTTTCTATTATGCAGATCACCTTTATGGACACAGTTTTAGCTTCTTGTAGTCTGCTTGTTGCTAAATGGTCTTTAACTAACAACTAGGAGGGTGCAGTTGCTGTAAAATGAAAGCACTGCAGAGCCGGCTTCCAGACAGCCAACAGGCAGTGTCTAGTTAAACATTCAATATGTCGACCTGTATCAGTTAGACATTGATAAGTTAGACAACAACCCCTTTTTTTTATTTTTCTCCTCTAAGCCAACTTGTTCATACTCTAACATCCCAGTGGGCATAGAGGTAGAATAGTCCGCCAAGTGCATCAAGGTACCGTGCCTGAAGCATGGTGAGCGCCGTATACATAATGAATTTCCATATAGTCATTGTACTTGTCGTTACTTTTGTCAGTCAATATGTTAAAACCAAAAGTTAGACAGTCTGACTACACATTGTCTTTGAGCTATACCACGAGAATAGCGAATCCGTTTATAATTTTGACTTCCAGGAAGTGGACAAACTACAGCATGGTTAAATACAGAGTTATATTCAAGTCCTCTTTTAATATTCAATCACTGGCAAGCCTCTCCAGTGGGGGAGATGCCCACCGGGCCCTATTCAATGCGGTCTTCCCCGACTGCATTGAGCAGGGTATCTCGGCAGAATGAGCACGACATCACAAGCTGTCGGGCTCGTTCTGCCGAGAATGGCCGGGAAGTGACGAGCTGCCGGCTGTAGCTTGCCTCTTCCCGCTCGCGGCCATGCCTCGTTCTCGCTCCCCGGCATGTTCTCTGTCGAGCTGACCGAGAACGGGACTGGGTCACAGCGGTCGAGCAAGCTCGACTGCCGTGACCCTCACATTGAATACCCACCTTAAGCCGCAGTTATAATTTGGCAATAAAATAATTGGTAGCCACGTTTGTCAGAGATACCAAGGATTGTTGACTTTTGATATAGTAAATATCCCATAAATAGTTTTTAGGAATACAATGATCATACTAATTTTCTTTTTCTAAAGCCCCATACTCACTAGCTGACCTGGTCAATGCTGATATAGTAAACTATATTGTCTGTGGATGGATGTTATTGTGCGTACATACCAAATGATATTATTCAGTGACCTCACGGAGACCTGCTGAACATGCTATATAGCCAAATTGACCTGCATGTTCTACAGATAACAATGCATGCTCCTGCACGTCATTTGATATCGATTATTGAGTGTACATTTTCCAGGTCTCCACACAGAATCACAAGTGAAAAAATTAGCCCCACCTGTGGATCTTCTAAAATGGGTCAGTGACTAAGTGCACCTGTAGGGTGACCAGGAAAATGTGCACTGTTGGGGGGTCCTGAGGAAAGAGTTTGAATCACTGCTCTAGTGTGGATGGGGCTTGACATTGTTAAATGTAGTCATTAACGAGTATCCCTCTCCCTGGTGAAATACATCAATCTGATATGCTCAATTTAGCATAGACCATACTCTCACCTACATGTCCAAAGCCCATTCATCAGCCTATGTGTAATAATCTCATTGCCACCTAGTTACACCCATTCACCATCAAGCGGAGATGCAACAGCGGTGTGTCCAACAGAGAATCTGCCATAGCTGCATTGGATAGAGTTCTAAAATACAGCATAATCCTTCCACAAACCTGGATTGTTTTCTGAATTATCCATTTGTGATGCTTTCAGCTTTACTATACTGGACTGTGAATGCTGAAGCAGCACATTGCCTGAATAATAAAAACTTAGAGAATCACAGACTTTAACTTAATAAAAAGCAATTGGTACAGTATATGAAGCATTTATGTATTTAAATGTGATGCATTAAAATAGAAATTCTAGTGTGTGTGTGTGTGTGTGTGTGTGTGTGTGTGTGTGTGTAGTGGTTAGAGAAAACTATTTATACACATCATATGAAGTCCAGTGGTGAACTTCTGCTCTGAGGAGGTACTGAACATATTTTAATTGCGAATAGCTGCTAATTGCTTCTTTATACACTGAAAAATCCCATTCCCTTTATCATTAAAATATGGACATGAGGCATAGCATGCTGCTGTGGAAAATGTTATATTAATACTATGACATGGCCTCGTGGCCCTCCAGCTGTTCTGGAACTACATGTCCCAGCATACCCTGCCACAGTTTTAGCAATCCATTATATAAAATCTGTGGCAGGGCATGCTGGGATGTGTAGTACCACAACAGCTGGAGCACCATGAGTTTGACACCACTGCTTTACACTGTTATCTGCTTAGACCAGGCTTTCCCAACCACGGTCCGCCAGGCACACCAAGAGTGCAGGTTTTAGTGATATCCAGGCTTCAGCACAGATGGTTTAATCAGAATCCCTCAGATACTAATTAGTCACCTGTGCTAAAGCCTGGATATCTACAAAACCTGCACTGTTGGTGTGCCTTGTGGACCGTGGTTAGGAAAGCCTGGTCTAGACTAATAAGCCAGCTTAAAGCAAATGCTTCAAATGCTAGTCTGCCACCTTGTGATTGCCTCTGTGTTTGTGCAAGAGAAAGAGATGTAGTTTCACTCACTGCCAACAGGTAGCAATGTTTCGGAGACACACAAACAGATACATTTTTACCGTTGGTTCTAAATATTTCGACCAAACAAAATAGAACTTTATGACCGATATTTAACGGTTAGGGGATCAATTTAGGAAGGTGCGGCTGTAACATAGTGGAAATGTCACTACTGGTATTGCTACCTGGTTTTTGCTCTGGACTCATGGGGTTAAACTTACAAAGATGAGATTTTTATTCAAAATGAGAGATGTTGCTCATAGCAACCAGATTTTATCTATTATCTTCTAGAAGGTGCTAAATAAATAAGAAGCAAAATTTCATTGGTTGCTATGGTAACATCCTATCTTAGTAAATTTATCTTACAGATTTCTGTATGCTGGTCTACTGGGCAGTGACTAAATAAATACATCTATGCATCTAGCAGTACATTTTAGTGCAGAATATATCCACGCATACAACTAACCGAATAGGCCTTTTAATGGTAACTAATCTGTTGTCCTTTTAAAAACTAGATCCATGAAGCAGGTAAACTCATCTGCAGACGGTGCAAACTACCAGTCACAGAGATGACAGGCCGTGTAATTCAAGATGGGACAAGGAGGTATCGGCTCTGTCACCCATGCCTATCCGAAGCTGGGTTGGATAACGTTAGCTTTGATTTTGGTGATGATCAGCCCCTTGTGCTACCGCCTGAAAATGAGAGGGAGCAAAGCTGGCACTTCAAGGATGATGGAAGAGATGAAAATGGTGGGGACAATCCAGAATCAGACCTTATTGTGCAAGAAGTGGAAGACAGTGATGAGGAAGACTCGAAATCCCAAATCAAATGAATTTTTGGGCATATACCTTCCCGCAACTATATATCCAATCAAATATTTTTTGTCTGAACCACACTGAGGGTTATTGTGATAACACTTTTAGCATTGTTTTATTTATGTACATGCTTGTTTTATTCATTGATATTTAATTAATTGTGCACCATAGATCTCTTAATAGCAGTCATGAATGATGATGCTTCATTATTATGGCTGGATTCCTGTTCATATACCTTTATATGGCTGCTGCAGCTTGCTGGTACAATGTCCGTTGTAGACCCTCAATTGTAAATATATCCCCAAACTGTCATGGAAAGAGAAAAACTTCTATTTAGCAGAAATCAATGTCATGGACAATGCCTCTGCCACTGTTGTTGGAGATGTTAAATATTCCTGAACATCTTGCTGTAATGAAGTTATACCTTTTTATTATATACATCCATGTGCTGTAGTATTTCTTTGCTACAAAAGTATATCACCCATTGATGTATGTTGTAAGGGTGATACCTGTGTAGTCATGGTTAATATAAAACTACTCATTCTTTTAAACAAAAAAAAAAAAAAGAACACCGTGCCCAAAAATAATTTTAATTACAAATATACATCTTCAGAATTTCAGTGCTAAAAACTAATGAGGTCAACAATTGCTCCAGGAAACGTCTTTCATAGTACAAAACAAGTTTGTAGTGTAAGTTTCACTCCTGGTAAAGAAGTGCATAAGGTAAGACATAAACAGTCTTTCATGAAAAGTTCATCTTTGCAGAAACAAATGGAGATGTTTGGTTATTATGGGAAAGTTACTGATGTTTACTCAAGTATTAAGTTAAATATCAATGATTACAAAGACTTCAGGTTTCTCCTCCTCACAGATCTGCATGGCGGAGTAAGTAATGGCTTTCACCTCTGTGCCCTGCCAAAAAAAAACACCATGAACAATAAGGGTATAGGACGTGCTAGTTATAAAAGAACAGGCTGGCATATATTGTGATCATGCAGTTTATTATGAGTAGCAAGCACAAGACATTAATTCTGTTTTAGTATCAGTATAAAAGCCTTAAAAATGCTCTAAAAGATAGGACCAACAAAATGTAAATTAGAATTGTAATAATACAGTGACTTTCAACTCCAATCCTGAAACACCCCTTACAGGTCATATTTTCAGGATTTTTGTCTGTGGTATAATTACTGATTCAGCAACACAGATTTAGTTATACCCCTTTTACACCAAAAATCCCAGATCCGACCCAGCATTTGGAAGAAGGATCCAAGCTGGGTCGGATCCGGGATTTACACAGTTTACACTGCGGTGCCCACCCGCAGTATAGACGGAGGCAGCGCTTGGAGATGACATTATCTCTAAGCGCCGGAACCACTGATCGCCGTGCTGCACATAGGCTCTCAATCAGTAACAGTCACTATAGGTGCGTACACGCGGGGGCGATTTTGTCTAATATCACGGGCAATATGGTCGCTGAATAAGGGCCATAGTCTCTATCTTAGAGAGGCCAGGGAGATGGCCTGCTGAATAGTGTGATTTCCTATTAATGAGCTAGATCATGGCTCATGTACAGTCATGACTGGAGACCAACAGGTGAAAAATGAAAACATAGGGTACAGAAAGCTGAGTAAGTATATTTCAATCAGCTGTGTGTGTGTTTTTTTTATTTTATTAATGCGCACACACACACACATAGCATTTCAGGCTTACTTTTAAATTCCCGCTAAAATACAATATATGTGTTATTGTTAAGGGAGGATTTATGCCCATGCTTTCTCAGGTTCCAGTCATTGGAGGGTATTCAATTAGACAAGGTAATTTACCACCTACTAATGGATCCCCCTGGGCTATTCATTTGCTATTCATTTAGCATCCACTGGCAGCCCTTATCCAGGATAGCCTTTTCCACTAACTGTATTTTATCATCCATCCATCACACAGGTTCTGTGGCTAGCTGACTACAAGCCACATGTCACTTGGTTTTAATTAGCCACAGAACCTGTGTACTCCATGAGCGTGACAGTTTAAAGGGGAAAAAAAGTGTGATAAGCCTATAATTTATAAATACAGGTGTTGTATTTATTGCCCCATATTCAATGCAGACAGTACGGCAGAGCTGTCTGGTAATCAGTACAAACCAGGAAGCAGATTTCCATATTATTCCAGGTCAATACAGTTACACCACAGATCAATGTATTTAGTAAGTATCCTGTATTAATATATAAATGTTAGCAGAACACAAAAAAACTGCTGTGACATAGATTGCTCAACCGCACAGAGTGGATCGGATTCTATCCCCTTCCTGGGCTGAACCGATAACATTCATTGAGAACGTGCAATGAAAGTATGCATGAGGTACTTTTTATCGATTTACTTGTGTTCTTAAGCCATGTGTTAAATGTGGTTAGTTTGGGACCTCAATATCCAGGCTTATGTACGCACAGAAGGCTTGGCAGAAATGCCATTTTATTAAATGAACATCACCACCACAAATGTTCTGTGGGTTAATTGTAGTTATGATCATTGTGTACATAAATCCAGGGGCAAGCTATTTTTTTTATGTTAGCGCGTTAAGGTGCCCACACATTAGAAAGATCTGCGATCATAAAATGTGCGCATAAATTAGCCTTCAAATCTTTTGCCTGTCCTGGACAAAATATTTCAGGCAAGCGCACATCTTTACCAAAGATTTTTCTTACGATCCCGTGTGCGTTCCTATGGATCTTTTGTTAAATCTTCTGATCTTTCATGCAGCATGTAAGTTTAGAAGATTTAGCAAAAGATCCACGGGAGCACACATCGGCCGATTATCGGTAAACATCGGACAATATATCAGCCGATTTATCAGAAATTGGACAAAAAAATCGTTCTAGTGTGTGGGCACCTTTAGATATTGAACTTTAAAAGGCAAAAAAATGGTTTTGGTTAAACACAGTCGTTAAAAAAAGATACTAAATGAGTAATGAGATGGTTAGTATCTTCCTTATACTTTTATCCTACCTCCCAACATGACTCATCCCAGGAGAGACAATATGCTCTATTCCTGGACTTCCCGCTTAATCTATGATTGCCATCACCTATCTTTAACAGGTAAATTGAAAATAAAGGTGTTTTAACACAGGTGATATTAATCATAGATTAAGAGGGAAGTGCAGGAACAGAGCATTGTGTCCCTCCTGGAGAGGGTCATGTTGGGAGTAATACTTCTATTTGAAGCTAGATTGCTCATCTAAAGCTAGGTAACCACTTTATAATTATTTACCACGATTTATCCGGATTATTTCCTCTTCCCTGTGTCTCAACATATGCACATTAAGCATGACAGAAAATTGTAAACTTGCCTAATGTATATCACTGGGATCAGGCCCTGCCAACGGCAGAAAAAAAGCCAATTTTTATTGGTCATAAAAGAAAAATGCAAGGCACACCAACAGTGCAGGTTTTAGTGATATCCAGGCTTCAGCACAGATGGTTTAATCAGAATCCCTCAGATACTAATTGTCACCTGTGCTCAAACCTGGATATCTACAAAACCTGCACTGTTGGTGTGCCTTGAGGACCGTGGTTGGGAATGCCTGGTGTATAGCTTTAAGTTGACAATATGTGGTTTATGAGATAATGATATGCACCATCATTTTGTACTGGTATTTGACTGGGAACAGGACTAACTGTAGCCAAGTTCATATAGAAGCCTTGGCTTTACCCATATTCAGGACAGCCTTGAGTTTTTATAGAGGATCTAGCATGCTTAAAATATCTCCTATGAGGTAAGGGGAGAGGGAGTAGCATTGTGCATACTATGATAGTAGACCATGTAAACGCCACTGAAAACGTCCTCTAGTGCCTCCTTGTGGAATTATCATATCCTCTAAATGCAGGATAAAAGAATTTGGTCGGTTTATGCCACTTTACCTGCTTGTATTCATTTATAGACTATAGTTACAAGGGTAATTATGTTCTAAACTTTTTTGTGTGTGTGTGTGCACATTAAGTAATGCCACTTAGCCATTGTGTATGCTGTAATTTTAGACCAAACTATATTTATATACTTTTACAAATAAACTAACCAAAACCTTCTATGCACATAACCAGCTTAACAACCCTGAAGACCGTTGCATATGACTGTTTATTATAATGGTTTCATTACTCGCCAGGCAATATAACCAAAGCAATGAGCTGCCAGACTGTAGTTATGGTCAAATCGATAGCCAATACCAACTCAGCAATATGATGCTCAGGCAGCATTAAGGTCCGTACTTGCTTCTTATGCGACTGATCTATTACAATGGGGGTACATTGTCCCTACACACTGATGCTGTAGTGCTAATAGCAACTGGTAATACAGGTTGAGTATCCCGTATCCGTGCATCCCGTATCCGAATTATTCCAAAATCCGTGGTTTTTGGAATAATTCGGATTTTTTTTTTTTTTTTTACCCCCCCTAACCCTCTTTTCATACTTACCAAGTCCCCGAGCGTCCACAGCAGGCCTCCGGCATCTTCTCCAGGCTCTCCAGCGGTCCCAGGAATGCATTGCGCGAGTGTGTGCGCGCGCGCCGGTGACGTCACCGGTGCGCGCGCACACTCGCGCAATGCATTCCTGGGACCGCTGGAGAGCCTGGAGAAGATGCCGGAGGCCTGCTGTGGACGCCCGGGAACTGCGTGGAGGCCGAAGGACCACCGGACACCATCAGGGGACAGGTAAGTATGCTAAAAAAAAAAAATTATTCCTAAAACCGTAAAATTCCCCTATCCGAAATACTCGTGGTCCCGAGCATTTCGGATAGGGGATACTCAACCTGTATAAATACGAGAGTATTATACAGGTTTCAATGTACAGCCAATCTGAACCTTCTATATTAAGTAAACTCTTATTTGTAAGGTGGCACAATATTAAATAGCACTGCAGGATACAAGTGTACGACTTGAAAAGCATAAGGTAAAGAAGACTATAGGGCCCTACACACAGCGATACAAATGCGCGGCCCCCAATACAAAACAGCCCTGTTGGAAAATTCATAGTGGTCGCTCACAAGGCCCAGCACATCTCTGCTGTGTGGTGCCTTCTGAACGATCACTGAAGGGGCCAGCCACACAACCATCTCCGCGCGCCATCCCTATAATACTGTACTGAGTCCCCGGCTACCCAGCTCCCCTCACAGTGCCTTCCTGCAGCGGCAGCAGGAAGCTGTTCCCCTACCTCTCTGACCACCGGGAGCTATCTTCAGTGTGCAGCGTCTCAGGCGCGCAGGCAGGATAGAGAAATGAACACATGCGGCAAGCAGCGGGCACTGCACACCCATGTGCTGCACCTGCCGTCTTGAGGAGAGTCCTCCTGCCCGCTATCCTTCTGCTGCCATCCGGACGCTGAGACCCCATGGTGAGTCCATGGTGTGCTGTCAGTGACAGTGTGTGTGTCTGTAAGTGATGTCATTGTGTGTGCGTGTGTTGGTGTAAGTGCTGTCATCGTGTGTACACAGTATGTGTGTGCTGTCAGTGAGAGCCAGGGCCGGCACTTCCAAGGGGAGGTGTGCAGTAATGGTTTGGGCGTTTTTTTCTGGGGGGGGGGTAATGAATTCACATGAAGCAATTGCGAGTGCTGGAGTGTAATAGTGTGTACACATGGTTAGATTTGGCTTCCAATGTTCCCGATAAGGGGAACATCGGAAGCCAAATTGCATGCTTTTTTAGGGCTTCCGAGCCCGATACGCTGCGCGCTCCCATGTGAGCGCATATCGGCAGCCAGATAGAGAGGGCAGGCAACACTATATAGTGCAGATCTGCACTATATAGTGTAAATTGTGCCCCTCTGGCACGCCGTGAGTACACACCTTAAGGTGAAACAGGCAGCAGAGTGGTAATGAGCAGCCTTGTCAATAGCATGTGTGTCTCCTCCTGCCTTACCAGACCACAGGCATAATCCGCTGCCATGGAAACAAGTGGGTAACAGAGTCATCCCTCTGTGGGCATGTGTTGTGGTGCCAGCTCTGTGGACATCCCCAATATTATAGAGTTTATGTTTAAAGGTGTCTGTTGTGACAGATTTGAAATCTCCCATTATGAATCTCGGACACAAATATCTCTGTATGTGGCTCATTATGTGAGAGAGTGAAATCTCTTGTGCTGAATCTCCCATTATGAATCTCTGGCACACATCTCTGCGTATGTAGGGCCCTTAGGGCTATTGCTGCCTGTTCAGGGAAAGCAATCTCAGAAGCATTGTGGCTAATTTACTGCTTTTGTGCTCTGAACAATGTGTAACCAATCTTTTACTAAATCTGTACTCCTGGGATGTAAATAATTACTACTTACCTGGGGGTGTTTGGGTAAATTGAATTCTTCTCCCCACCTGAAAAGTATACAATTGAAAGTTTTTGCTAGCTTCCAAATATTCTACAGCGATTCAATAAAATGTAAAAAAAAAAATGTAACATTTTGCTTGGAGTTAAGATGGTCACTCGTACCCAATAGAACGGATGTTGAACCTCATTCGATCGATATGCAGCACTTTAACCTCCTGCATGAAAACAAAAACTGTTACTTTTCAGGATGTTCCACAGCAGGTCAAGTACAGGATTTGTAAACACTCACACGGGGTACGAAGAACTGGTCAGCACTGAACTTATACAGCCAATCGTCCAGGAAATTATAGAGGAGTGAAATCATATCATGCCCTAGAAGAAAGAGCTGTTACCAGCCACTTGAAATCAGGCAAACAAGTGAACTCCTTTGCCAAGTATATAATACATCAAAAGCAGTGGTAGAAAAAGTTATATTAAATTATAAGACCTGTTGGCCAGCTCAGGTTGCTAAATGGAACTGCAATCTCTTTATATCTCCAGAGGTTGCATTACAACACATGATGTCTGATATTGCTACTATTTCTACTATCTGAAATTTCTACTATCTGATGCTGCTCAATGCAGCATGGCCTCCGCTCGCTTCCCCCGCCAGCTGCTGATTTCTAATCGATATTAGCAGCCACCACATTAGTCCATGTGTAAACACCTTAAGACAGGCATGTCCAAACTATGGCCCTCCAGCTGTTGTGAAACTACAAGTCCCATCGTGCCTTGCCACAGTTTTACTATTAGGGAATGCTAAAACTATGGCAAGGCATGCTGGGATGTGTAGTTTCACAACAGCTGGAGGACCACGGTTTGGACATGCCTACCTTAAGATATGGATTCACTGACTTTAAAAAAAAAAAAAACATTCCAAATGTTATACGCACTGGAATTCTGGCCTCCGAGAACAGTTCAGCTCTGGAACAAAATGTAAATTTTCATTATTTCATCAAAGATCTTTTAAATGTTCTGATAAATTATATGCACCATTAATCCCACCTAAATTCATTTTATTGTCCTTCGTTCTAAAAACAATACACAAATCATTTTAACAGCTGGAGGGCCAAAGGTTCCCCCTCCCTGTTTTACAGCATAGGACACAGGTTCTCAAACTTGGTCCTCAGGACCCCAACAGTGCATGTTTTGCAGGTCTCCTCACAGAATCACAAGTTAAATAATTAGCTCCGCCTGTGGATCTTTTAACATGTGTCAGTGAGTAATGAGTGCACATATCGGGTGACCTGGAAAACATGAACTGTGCGGGGTCCTGGGGACAGAGTTTGAGAACCCCTGACAGAGGTAATACACCAATGTTGAGATGTTTTATAAACAAACAGCTTTCATTTTTCTTGAAATTGCAGTTTCAGGCATACAATTCTCACCTTCAGATGTCACCTCCACAGTATCTATAGGTTCAACAGTCTCTATATCAGTCATGTAACCGAACATTGCCATGACACATTGCTCAAAAGCTTCTTCCAATGTGTCGCCCCAAGCATGAAGCCTGCATAATCAATACACAAGGAGTCATCTTTAGTCTATTAAAGTTCCATGAAGTCAAGATATTCTATCATAAACCCTTAAATAACACATACAGACTAGCTTTAACTGAACTAGTAGCATCCTAAATGTGTCGGGTTTAAAGACTGATAGATCGGGTTGGGTACGATATCCCAGCAATTAACATGCAGAAGGTCAAAACCCTGACATATTTTGGTAAGCATTGCAATGGGGCCTGTACACGGGGTGATTTCAGGGCACTTTCTAAGCAATCTAACTAGATTGCTTAGAAAGTGCTCTAAATCACTCCATGTGTAGGGGCCATAGCAATGCGCAGCTCTGCACGTCGTTATTGCCCAGCGGTTAATATCTAGAATGCTCGATTAATCTAGTAATAGTGCCAGGCAGGGCCAGTGGTCTCACCAGAGAACACTTGCCCTGAAAGATCGCTCAGCACACAGTGCTAACACATAGCTGTGTGCTGAGCAATCTAGCATCACCTAGAAAGCTAAGAAAATCTCCCTGTGTGTAGGCCCCTTAACCCCAACCCACCTGTTCCACAGCCTTAAGCTATGTACACACACTTTGTTTTGCTTTATATTCGATGTTAGATTCGATTTTCTATTAGATCTGGCATTAGATCTTCCCATTCAATTTGGCAATAGATCTGTACTTTTGCATTAGATATCTAATGCCAAATCTAAATTTCTCTGCACATGTTAAATCTGCCCCACCTCCAGTGCACATGGTTTTGTCCATTTGAGAAGGAATTTGCCTTTGCGAGTGAACCAGAATAAGGGCCTTCTGTGTGTAGCAAGTACATACACAAGGCTGATGGAGGGGGGGATGTCACTTGAAATGCTGCAACATTTCAGCGCTAGCGATATCCACATTGGCCCTGCTGCATGATGAGAGTGTCGTTAGTGACCCGCTGGAGCACACCTAACATGGCTACACACTAGACATTGTACCACATGTTACTCAAATCCAAGGGAACGGGTGACAGATCATCTAGTACAGTGATAGCCAACTCCAGTCCTCGACAGCTACCAACAGTTCACATTTCTAGATCACCTAGCTGGGGCACAGGTTTATTCATTACTCACTGACACATTATAAATTATATAATGTGTATCCAGTTTTAAGGTTAGAAGGGGAGGGTTCAGTTGCAAGAGGTGAAGATAAGGGGGTATGGGTCATAGAGTCAATAGTGCCAAAGATTGACACCAGCTATAGGTCTCCATGAGTTTTTCACAGTTTACTGGTGTCTATGTTGACATGGATACCTTATAAGTGTACCGCTTAACTCGCCATGCTTCGGGCAATATTATAATCTAAAGTTATGTCCACTTGGGATGGTAAAGTATGAAAACAAACCTTTAAAAAAAATAGGTACTTGTGAGTTATCCGGGCTGCCGATTTTTTCATCGCGCCCGAAATCGTGGGCATCGCGTCGGTCGTGGCCGTTATAAGGAGCACCGCGACGCGATGCCCACGATTTCCCATAGACAGTAATGTTAAAAGACACGATGGACCCGATTTCCGACCCGATTTCCCATAGACAGTAATGTTAAAAGATGCGATGGACCCGATTTCCCATAGACAGCAATGTTAAAATAAAATGACCATGTGAAATTGGCCAATATGGCCATTTCACATTGGATATGTTTTTAAAAACAAAGGTTTCATGGCCCCCCACCACCGTTAACGCCACCCCGAACGCCACCCCGCTATTGACGCCAACCCGAAGCGTGGCGAGCGCAGCGAGCCCGCGAGGGGCGGCGGTACGCGTCCTCCGACCTTTTCATGCCCTACTACGCAGCGAGCCACCGAGCCCGAAGCGTGGCGAGCGCAGCGAGCCCCGCGAGGGGACGCGGACACCTTCACAGGTATCCGCGTGCCCTTGCGGGCTTCACAGGTGTCCGCGTCCCCTCACTGCGCTCGCCACACTATTCTATTCTATTCTCACTCCACGCCCTAGTGGATAGTAGGGCATGAAAAGGTCGGAGGACGTGTACCGCTGCGCTCGCCACGCTTCGGGTTGGCGTCAATAGCGGGGTGGCGTTAACGGTGGTGGGGGGCCATGAAACATTTTTTTTAAAAACATATTGGCCAATTTCACATTGTCATTTTATTTTAACATTGCTGTCTATGGGAAATCGGGTCCATCGCGTCTTTTAACATTACTGTCTATGGGAAATCGGGTCCATCGTGTCTTTTAACATTACTGTCTATGGGAAATCGTGGGCATCGCGTCGCGGCCCCTTATAACGGCCACGACCGACGCGATGCCCCCGATTTGGGGCTAAATCGCGGGCATCGCGTCGGTCGGGTGTCCTTAAGTTAACCAAACTTAAGGACAAAATCGGCAGCCCGGATAACTCACAAGTACCAAAAAATAAAATAACCTGTCAACCTATTGCTTGTGTCAACCTATGGCCTGTAAACCGATTGTGGTTGAACCCATTGACTGTCGACCTGCTGACCGTATTTCGATTAGGGATATGCGTATGATTGAAATACTTTACCAAGAACAGTCAGGATTCTACTGTTAATGTGCATACACACAATGCAATAAAATGAGCAATATGGCTAATTTTATCACACCACGTGTATGATGCACCTGAAGGCCAATGCACGCTCCCACACTTTGACGACAGAGCAGATCATTAATGAGGTCAATACAGAATGCCACATGGCCCCCACCACCCCCCCCCCCCCCCCCCCCCCCCCCCCTTACGGCCACCCGCAGCAAGTGTGTATGCACCTTTACTCTTCTATCAGGATCCTTACTGCAGGGATTTTGTACCCCACCCATGTGTACACATAACTGGTGCAACTTACAAATTCATCACTCTAAAGGGGCATATGGGGAGATTTGCTGAGTGTTCTGAACGATGCTAGATCACTCAGCACACATCTATGTGTCATCGCTGAGTGATCTGTCAGGGCCAGTGGTTTCCGGAGATTATGCCCTGCACGACGATTATGTGAGATTTATCCAGCATGCTACCTATTAATAGCAGAGCCCTCACCCTAGGTGTGCAGGATGATACATCATACTTGCCTACCTGACCCTCTCCATGAGGGAGAAAATGCTCTGTTCCTGGACTTCCCTGGTAATGTATGATTGCCATCACCTGTGGTGAAACGCCTTACTTGTGAATTACCAAGCTCACCGCAGGTGATGGCAATCATACATTACCGTGGAAGTCTAGGAACAGAGCATTTTCTCCCTCATGGAGAGGGTCAGGTAGGCAAGTATGTGATACATTATACCCCTTTCACACCAGAAATGCAGGGACAAACAGGGACATTCCCAGGTTTGGACCCATTCACACCAGAAAAGTCCCTGCATTTATTGGTGTGGAAAGGAGGCCGGCAGGAGGTGGGGAGGAGGCGGGCAGTCAGCAGAGGTGGGGAGAATACTCAGCCCGGTTGCTTGTCCTCTGTGCAGGCCGGGGATCCACACAGACGGCGGCGCAAATGACAGGACAAGCGGCGGATGAAGATGACGCAGCTCTCCGGCGCCCTCACTGCCGCCGGAGAGCTGCGTCGTCATCATCCACCGCCTGTCCCATCATTTGCACCCGCCGCCTGCGTCAATTCCCGGCCGGACAGGACACCGAGGACCGGCAACCTGGGTAAATATACCCTACCCCATTCACACCAGCAAGGTCCCCGGGTTGAACCCGGGAACAACCCTGCTACCTAGCAGGGTTGGATTGCCGGCAAATTAGCCCGGTAATTTGTCCCGGGAACCTTTCACACCAGCGTTCGTACCGGGTTGTTCCCGGACTTAACCTGGGAATTTAGGCTGGTGTGAAAGGGGTATTATATTCCAACCAGTTCGCATTGTATATGGACCCCTAAATACAGCCATTGTGTGTGGTAACATAGGTAGTGTATATGAGACCAGTTATATGAAGAACGAATAACTTTCCTATTGCAGTCTTAGCATAGATTAAAAGAGTACATACTGGACATCCGCAGTGTGATCAAGATCTGAAAGAAAACAAAACCTTCGTTAGCAACAGACTACTGCCTCAACCTCCCACAAGTTACCGGCACACAACACTACACTAATATACTATACAACACTACAGCGCGCTGCCAGGGACACCGCCGCTGAGCCCCGGCGGCAGCAGATACGTACACTCATGTTTTTTGATAACAGCAGGGTACTTGGCCTTCACGGCAGCCTGCTCCTCCGTGATTGTGTAATAGCGCTCATCCATTGCTTACGATCCGGCCTGAGTGTCAGCAGTGTCTTCCGGGTTGTCACTCTCATTTCCTGTCATGTGACCGGACGTCCCAATGCAACTCTCTTTTTCTCCCTCAGGCTCACTCATATTTATAACTTTTTTGTCCTGTTTTAAGCGCCACTGCTACACCGCAATCAATGTAGTCAGTCTCAACCTGTAATTATGAAGGTTGTCATCTCCCTGTGTGCCGTTCCAATGTTCGCTGACATCTATGGAAATCCTACTGCATTTGTGTCTCTGTGCAGAGGAATATTCATGTCATGCTGTCCCTGTCCCATGCTGTGCTCCTGGCAGCACAAGTAGATGACCAGCATATCTCACAACATGACCCGTCCCAGGAGAGACACAATGCTCTTCTCCTGGACATTAGGATGGTGCGTACACACGGGCATTTTTCTCTTTCAATGGTCCTGGTGACACAGCTCAACATTGGGATGTAGGAGGGTCCGTAGGAGCCAGGCACCTATCCTACAGCTTTAGAGGGTAGGCTCCTCCCCTACTGCATCCCGGACTCTTCAGTTCACGTTAGGTGCCCACTGGAGTGGGTGCTATTCTAAAGGGCTGCGGGAGCAGCCGAAGGATTAGAGTTAGTTAGGGTTTTTTATTATTTTATTAACTTTTACACTAGCTAGGTAGGCACAGTGTGAGGATTCTTATTAGTGAATCCTCACACTGCTAGCGCAGCAGGAGCTGACAGAAACGCGTCCTGTCAGCTCACTGTGTACAGGGGAGACGCTGTCTGGCCTCCCTGTGCAGCGCTTACAGCTTTTTTAAGAAGCTGCCTGGGCTCCGGAGCGTTCTGAAACCGGCTTCACGCTAGGTGGGGATCATGGGGGACAGGCGCTCCGTGATGGCGGCGGCCATTTTCTGCGGAGCTTACACACTGAGCTCCTGTATGAGAGGACAGCAGTGTGTTACAGGCATGTTCCAAGTGGTTCCCAGCTGAGGGGGAGATACTGGAACTAGGAGATCCTACTAAGGGAGCGGCTGACTGGGGGTGGTTGGCGCCAGAAGTCACGGACCCCGCAGCAGCAGGGACTTGGTCTCTTCCCTCACTCTGTTTTGGCGCCATTCGGAACGCTTGTAGCGGAGCTTAGCTGGCTGACAGATCCTGACAGAGTGATTGGATTTCCTGGGCATCGTTTTCCCCATTCTGAAGACTACAGACAGCTAAGTGACTGAGTACATTGGCTCTGTGTAAACGCCTGTACATTTTGCGCTGTGACTGTGTTATATTGTGAACATCATGTCTGTGCATCAGTCTGTGGTTTTGGGGGAGGGAGCCCCAGATACATTGAGCGCGTGCAGTGTTTGTACACTGAAATTTGTCCCTGAGCAGATGGCCAAGGGGGGCTTGTGTAATGCTTGCGCTGCTGTGAAACCCATGGGGAGTGAATCCCAGAGGGTAGACCAATTGGAACCCGCGTGGGCCAGTGCCCTGGGCAGGTCTGTGAATGCTTTAGTGCAATTGCTGGACAGACAGAGTGATGTCTTGGTAGATTCTCAGAGACCTATGTCATCATCTCAGCAGTCCTCTGGCTCCTTGCCTCTGACCCAGGCAGATCCTGGTTTTCTTCAGGTCATGCATAAGGGGATTAACAGGTTTAGTGAATTGCTAGACAAGATTGATGTTGATGCTGTGGGGACCCCTAAAAGGTCTTATTCAGTGCCTTTAATGGTTGATGAAGAGGATGGAGCATATGCAGACATCCCCTGGTAGCAGGGTGATGATTCTGAGGATTCCTCAGCCGCAGGGGTGGAGGATTTAATCACTGCTGTAAAACAGGCTTTAAATTTGTCTGTGGAAGATAAAACTCCTGCAAAAGGTGTGTTTAAACGGCAGCGTAAGGAAGCTGTTACCTTCCCTGCAGATGAAGGTTTACAGGATTTATTGGAAGGGGCGTGGAAAACGCCCGATAAAAGGCTGCAAATGCGAGATTTCTCAGTTTATATCCCATGCCTGAGGCTCATGCAGATCTCTGGGAGAAAGTTCCAGTGGTAGATGCTTCTGTGGCACGTTTGTCAAAAGCCACTGTGCTGCCAGTGCAAGGGGGAGCAGCGTTTACGGACCCCATAGACAAAAAGCTGGAGGGTAACCTCAAGGCAATATTTGAAGGGGTGGGATACACCCTACGCCCTCTGATTGCTTCAGCCTGGGTCTCTAAGGCCATGATTGTGTGGGCCAGTGATTTGTGCACTATTTTACACGCTGACCCTTGTGTGTTATTGCTTGCGGAGAAGCTCAAAGCAGCTGCAGAGTATGTACTGGAGGCTGAGGAGGAAGCTCTCAAAATGGCTGCCAGAGTTTCCACAGTGTCTGTAAATGCCAGGAGAGTGCTCTGGCTTAAGGCTTGGGAGGCAGATAATGAGTCTAAGAAAGCCTTAGAGGCATTAACTTTTAAAGGAAAGCTGTTATTTGGTTCTGAATTAGAAGAGATTATTAAGCAGGCCACAGGTGGCAAAAGTACTTTCCTGCCAGCCCCTGCAGCCAAGCAGACATCAAGGTTTTCTGCTTTCAGGCCGTCCTTTCGGCCCTCCCCTAGAGGAGGTGCGTCCTTTCGAGGACAATCCTTTAGGGGAAAGTTTCAGTCCTCCAGGGGCAAGGCCCCAAAGTCTAAATTCGGTTCCTTTCATAAGAAACCAAACACCAAAGGAGAGGACAAACCCGCCGCATGACTACCAGGGGATTTGCCCGGCGGTGGTCAAGGTGGGGGGGCGTCTGTCACAGTTCAGGGATGCATGGGCATTGTTAGACCAGGATTCCTGGGTATTAGACATTATATCCCAGGGTTACAGAATTCCCTTCAAAGGTCTTCCTCCGAGAAGATTCATTCCCACACCACTACCAAAGGAGGCTCGGCTCCGTACAGCTCTCTTGGGAGCGGCTCACTCTCTTTTAGAGAAGGGTGTGGTGATCCCGGTCCCCAGAGTGGAGTGGAAAAAAGGCTTTTATTCCACTCTGTTTCTGGTGCCCAAACCAGACGGGTCTTTCAGACCGATTCTCAATTTAAAGTCGTTAAATATCCATTTGTGGGTAGACCATTTCAAAATGGAGTCTCTACGGTCAGTGCTGTTAAGCCTGGACCAGGGAGAATTTTTGGCGTCCATGGATGTCCAGGACGCGTACCTTCATGTGCCTATTCACCCAGAACATCAGGCTCTATTGAGGTTTGCGATATGAGACATACACTTGCAATTCCAGGCGTTGCCCTTCGGCCTGGCCACCAAGATAATGTCTGTAATGGCGGCTGTGCATTCGACTGAGGGGAATTACGGTGATTCCATATTTGGACGACCTGCTGTTCAAAGCGGAGTCAGCAGACATGTTGAAGAGTCACTTGGCAGAAGCCATCGGGTTTTTGCAGGCTCACGGCTGGCTCTTAAATTTACAAAAGTCTCAGTTGGTGCCGTCACAGAGACTCCAATTCCTGGGAGTTGTTCTGGATACCCACCTACATCGGGTATTTCTACCAGAGGCAAAGGCCAGGGATCTGGCTGCCTTGGTCCAGGAGATCCTCGGGTCTCAGAGCACGTCAGTATGGAGGTGCCTCAAGCTGCTGGGGAAGATGGTGGCGTCTTTCGAGACGTTGCAGTTCGCCAGGTTCCACTCTCGAGTGTTCCAGTGGAACATTCTGACAACTTGGTCAGGAAATACTCAGACCATGAAGTCAGAACAAATAGTGTTGTCTTCAGAAACTCGATCCTCCCTGAAATGGTGGACGGAGGTGGATTCCCTTCAGTGGGGTCGGTCCCTGCAGACCTGGAGCTGGCTGGTAGTCACTACCGACGCCAGTCTCAGGGGCTGGGGGGCAGTAGTCTTGGACCTGCGTCTGCAAAACTTGTGGACCTCAGAGGAGTCTGCCTTGCCGATCAACATCTTGGAACTGAGAGCTGTGTGGAAGGTGATTTCTCTGGCGGGAGAAAGATTACAGAGGCTCCCTTTAAGGATTCAGACCGACAACGCCACAGCTGTGGCATATCTGAATCACCAGGGAGGCACACGCAGCAAGCTGGCTATGTGGGAGGTGTCCCGAATCTTCTTGTGGGCAGAACAGAATGTTCCAGCATTATCAGCAATATTCATACCAGGAGTGGAGAATATAGAGGCCGACTTCCTGAGCAGGGAGGAGCTGATGGAAGGGGAATGGAGCCTGAACACACAAATATTTCACCAGATTACACTGAGGTGGGGTACTCTGGATGTAGACCTGATGGCATCCAGGTTCAACCATCAGGTACCCAGGTTTTATGCCAGGACGAGGGATCCACTGGCAGAAGCAGTGGATGCCATGACTATCCCCTGGGAGGGGAAGCTGCTTTATGTTTTTCCGCCAATTCCAATGCTGGCAAGAGTGTTGAAAAAGATACAGGCCCAGGCAATTCCAGTGATTTTAGTGGCCCCAGATTGGCCAAGGAGGTCCTGGTACTCGAGGCTTCAGAGATTGTCTGTGGACTCGTGGCGTCTACCGCTGAGGTCAGACCTTCTAAAACAAGGACCGTTCAACTACCTGGATTCAGCTCGATTAATTTTGACGGCCTGGCTGTTGAAACCGCCATTTTGAGGAATAAAGGGTTCTCAGAGGCGGTGGTTAACACTATGATTAAAGCCAGAAAGTCAGTGTCTTCTGCAAATTATTATAGGGTCTGGAAGACCTATATTCGATGGTGTGAAAGACAGAAGTCACACACATCGCGCTTGAAATTGGCTAAAATGTTGGAGTTTTTGCAGGATGGCCTTTCCTCCGGGTTAAGCCTTCAGTCACTCAAAGTGCAGATCTCGGCCTTGTCAATTTATTTCCAAAGAAGGATTGCATTATTACCGGAAGTACAGACCTTCCTGCAAGGGGTGTCCCGATTGAAACCTCCCTACAAACAACCAGTAGCACCATGGGATTTATCTCTGGTTTTGGAGTGTCTTCAAAAGGCACCTTTTGAACCATTAAGGTCGGCTGACCTTAAATTCCTTACATGGAAACTGGTATTTTTGTTGGCAGTGGCGTCAGCAAAAAGAGTATCGGAGTTGGGAGCATTGTCATGCAAGTCTCCCTTCCTTATATTTCATGATGATAGGGCTGTCCTTCGGACAGTACCCCAATTTTTACCAAAAGTAGTATCTGCTTTTCATCTAAATCAGGAGATAGTTCTGCCTGTGTTTCAACCCCCAGAGGGTTCAAGGAAAAGGGACAAATTGAGGAATTTGGATGTTGTGCGCGGATTGCACGTTTATGTGGACAGAGTTAAGAGTGTCAGAAAGACTGATACTTTGCTAGTTTTGTATGACATACACAAAATTGGTTGGCCTGCTTCTAAGCAGACCATTGCTAGGTGGTTGCGCTCTGTTATAGCGTTTGCATATACTAAAGTTGGTAGGCCTGTGCCGGCCAGGATTAATGCGCATCCCACCAGGTCGGTTGCCACCTTTCGGGCGGTTCGACATGGTGCAACAGCTGAGCAGGTTTGCAGGGCTGCCACTTGGTCATCTGTTCATACTTTTGCCAAATTCTATAGGTTCCATGAGTTCGCGTCGGAGGACGCATCATTCGGGCGAGCAGTGATGAGAGCTGCAGACCTGAGCGTACCCACCCAAAGGACCGGCTCTGGAACGTCCCAATGTTGAGCTGTGTCACCAGGACCATTGAAAGAGAAAAAGGGATTTTTGTAAGAACTTACCGTTCGAATCCCTTTCTCTGATATGGTCCTGGTGACACAGCGATCCCTCCCTTACACTCAGTAAGTATGCCAGGTGCATGATGTTTCATGTTATATGGTTAAAAGTTATTTTTGAAAAATGTGCATATAATGTGTGCAGGCGTTTGTACTGAGTTAATGTATTCCAGTGGCTTTGAAAGATTGAACTGAAGAGTCTGGGATGCAGAAGGAAGGAGCCTACCACTCTAAAGCTTTAGGATAGGTGCCTGGCTCCTACGGACCCTCCTACATCCCAATGTTGAGCTGTGTCACCAGGACCATATCAGAGAAAGGGATTCGAACGGTAAGTTCTTGCAAAAATCCCTTTATTGCTGGCGATACGGTTGCTGAGCGACCATATTGGCAGTGATTGGAGTGTGCACCGGCGATAAATCGCCAGGTGCGTGCTCTCGTTTTTAGCCCCTTTATGATTGCTGGTCACAGGAGCTAGCTTTCCCCCACAATTCCAGCAACAGACACAAGAGCGGATGCAGCAGCGTACTTCTTTTTTTTTTTTTTTTTACCTTTTATTTTCCATTTACGGTTACAAAAATTACAAACTTACATTAAAATGACATACAAACATTCAGCATTACATTACATGTAGACATCTTGGTATGTGTGATAACAAAACATATTCCCCAATATTGCTAATATATCCTTCCAGTCCACCGTGTAGCAACATACTTCTTAACAAGTAATAGCTTTCTTATGCACCATAATAATACATATTCATTCAAGCAGCCTTCCCCCATCCCAGTTCTAATTTAAGATTTATCACAATAACCCTGTAGTTTCTTTATAACCCATGACTCCCGTCAAACGAGAAGCAGCGTATCACCATACTCCACCTGCGGGAGCCTCTCCTAAGCTCAATAGCTGCACTAGGGAATATATAAGAGAAGCTAAGTCTATCCGCCATGTAGTACCAAAAAAAAAAAAAAAAAAAAAAAATTTTATTTAATCCTCTTATCCTCTTCTTCCCCATTACTTTTAGCAATTGTTTAAATTTATTTTAACAAGTGTTATCCACCTTAGTCTTAATTTCAAAAAAATTGCATATATCCACTTTATCCAACACTTCAACAATAGTTTTACCTAAACATTGTCTCGACCTGGTGTTATATCTGTGATTAGTGATATGTGTACATCCAAAAAAAAAAACAAAGTAAAATATTTAATCCTCATTATCCTCTTCTTCCCCATTACTTTTAGTGATCTTTTAATTTTATTTTAACAAGTATTATCAACCTTAGTCCTAATTTCAAAAAGCTGTATATATCCAATTTATCCAACGCTTCAACAATGGTTTTACACAAGCATTATCTCAACCAAGTGTTATATCTGTGATTAGTGATATGTGTATATCCAAATAGTTTTAATCCACTTCTTTCCTATTACTTTTAGTGATTATTTAAATTTAATTTAACCAGTGTTATCAACCTTAGTCTTAAGAAAAAAAAAAAAAAAAGAGAAAAAAAAAAGGGGGGGGGGGGCAAGCCATGATTTAGATGTTACTTAAGCGCTGTCTCAGCCAGCGATTCCATATTTTCCCAAATTTATCTTGTGTATTCCGAAAAATATGAGTACATTTTTCATGCTCTACTGTATAATCCACCAATGCTAACCATTCCATATATTCTGGACCTTTATCAGCCAACCAGGATCTGGCAATCAATACCTTGGCTAAGGCACATACATTGTTAATAAAGATCTTATCTTCCCTATTCAAATCCCCCATATTTATTACATTTAACAGACATCCCCTATTCGACAGGCAGTTCCTATTGATTCCCAACTTCACCAGGAATTCTATAACCTTTTCCCAAAATTCTTTTACTTTGGGGCAGTCCCACAACAGATGAAAAAATGAACCAGTTGCCATCCGGCATTTAGGGCAGGTGTCCGTAGTTCTCGCCCCAAACTTCATTAACCTCGGCATGGATAGATATGATCTATGAAGGAGAGATAACTGGATCTGCTGGGTCCTAATTGAATTGGTAGCCTTAGAGACCGATGAAATGGCTCTCACCCATTCATCAGGCTGTATTGGCCCTAGATTTTCCTCCCATTTTTCCCACAGAGCCACAAGGTTGTCCCCAGCTGCTGCTGACAAGTAGTTATAAAGTCTTGATATCATTTTATTATTTTTATCAGATTTCAATATTTTTTTAATTGGGGATTCTCCAAATAGGGGTATACTTTCCTTAAAAAAGGAGTTTAAGGCATTGCGAAGCTGGATATATCTAAAAGTGTATTTTGCCGGAATATCGTACTCGAGTTGCAGTTGCTCAAAGGACTTTAATCTGCCTCTCTCGTAAAACTGGCTTAGAGATTTTATGCCGAAAGGCTCCCAGAACTTGACGGATTGTGTATATTTAATCCCTTTTAGAATTTTTGGATCGTTCAGGGGGTGCTCCTCATCCAGATTTTGAAAGCCAACTTTTTTATTTGATTTCACCCAGATTTTGACAGCCTGTTTTATTATATCGGGATCACCCCTACTGGACTGTCCCCTCACTAACTTCTGCAGAGGCGTAATTCCATTTTCTCGTTCTAAAATAGTGTTTTGTATCCTCCTGCTCTCTACTGATGGTCTCACCCAATCAGCTACAGAGGCCAGTTGGCTTGCCATATAGTACAACTGCAGGTTTGGTAATGCAAGGCCACCTTCTTCTTTCTTATTAAATAGGACTTGGAGTTGGATTTTAGCTCGCGAGTTATGCCAGATAAAAGAGGTGATCATGCTGTTAAGCTTCCTAAAAAATGAATCAGGAATATATTTGGGGGCGTGCTGAAGTTGATATAAAAATTTTGGTAATACAATCATTTTTATAATATTTACTCTACCGGAAACTGATAAGGGTAACCTCCTCCATACTTTAAATTTGTCAGATAACTTAATAGGGGATCTAGATTTAATTTTTTGAAATCTCCCGGATTGTGAGATATCCACACTCCCAAGTACTTAAAGGTGTAAGCCCATTTCAGTGGAGTGTCCACCGACATAGAACCTGTATCCTGAGACCTAATTGCAAATATAATTGACTTACTCCAATTCACCCTGAACCCGGAATAATCCCCAAATTTTGTGATCTCTTCCATAGCCAGAGGGGCGGCCTTTTGCCCATCTGCTAAGAAAATCAGGAGATCATCCGCGTACAGGGTGACTACATCAGAAACGGTGCCTCTGTTGAACCCCAATATCTCCGGGTGTTGACGCAGTAGGCAAGCCAGTGGCTCTATTGAAATTGCAAACAAGGTCGGGGATAGGGGACACCCCTGTCTCGTTCCTCTATATAGGGGGAAGGATTGAGAGACATTCCCATTTATGGCCACCCTCGCCATAGGGTTATTATACAATAATTTTATCCACTTAATGAATCTTGGCCCCATGCCCATTGCAGCCAACACCTCCCAGAGGTAATGCCACTCGACCGCGTCAAACGCCTTGACCGCGTCGAGGGACATCACCACCGGGAGGGGATGGGCCAGATGCGCGGTCTGTACTTGCAGCAACATCTTACGAATATTTGATGAGGTAGATTTGCCAGGCATGAAGCCTGTTTGGTCAGGGTGAATTAATTTCCCAATATGTTTATTCAGCCTGTTTGCAAAGATTTTCGCAAGAATCTTAGCCTCTGTAGCTATAAGAGAAATGGGGCGGTAGGAGTCTAACTGCACTGGATCTTTTTGTGCCTTCAAGAGAACCACTATTTTTGCTTCCATCATAGATAAAGGAAGTTTATCCTCATTGAAACTACTGTTAAATATTTCCAAAAGTAGCGGAGCCAATAATTCCATGTGCTTTTTAAAGATCTCAGCGGGAATGCCATCAATCCCAGGAGCCTTCCCGTTGGGTAATGAGGCAATTGCTATTTTAATTTCCGTCAAGTTCAAAGGAGCCTCAAGCTCGAGCACGTCCTCCAAGACCAGCTTCGGTATTTCGATTTTTTTCAGAAAGTCACAGATGTCACTTTGATTATACCTAGCTCTGGACTCATATAATTCGGCAAAATATTCTTTAAATATCTCTAACATCTCTTTATTTTCACTAACCACGATCCCATTTTTGTCAGTTATCCTCGCTATCACATTAGGGGGATTGTCGGATTGAGCTTTTTTAGCTAATAATTTTCCTGATCTATCAGCCGTAGCATATCTAATCTGGGAACTATGCAGGGACATTTTGGCATTCTCTTCCTTCACACATTTAATCCAAATCTCTTGTGCCTCCAACCATTTTTTTTTTAAGTCCTCACTACCTCTATCAAGATAGCACCTCTCAAGATTCTCACATTCCTGTTCAAGGGCCACAACTTTTTCTCTACTAGTTCTTCTAACTTCAGCCACTCCTTTCTTGAGACTACCCCTCATACAAGCTTTAAAACAATCCCACACCATCCCAATTGGAGCCGTTCCTCTATTCATTTCCCAGTACTCCTTCCACTGATCCTCGAGATTTATTAGTCTATCCAATTTGTCCAGCCATCTTGTGTCAAATTTCCAAAATGAATTACCTCCCTTTCTCTGATCAATTAACTCTAGGAGCACTGGAGAATGATCGGAGATCCCCCTGTTTTTATAGGTTACATTTACCACATTGTGAAGAAGAGTATCCGAAATTAACACCATGTCAATTCTAGAAAAGCTCTGAAAAGAGGCCGAGAAACAAGAAAATTGTGTTTTAGTGGGATTTCTGGCCCTCCAAGGATCCACCCATCCCAGATTTTTAATAAATTCCCCAAAGCCTTTATTATTTCGGTTACTCCCCAGAGCTGACCTACTCCACCTGTCAGCTTGCACATCAATAATATTATTGTAATCGCCGATACAGATCACAGGGGTATCTGGGGAATCAGCAGAGAATTCAATTGCAGTTTTCAAGATCTCATATGAGAAAGGTGGAGGGATGTATATGGCCATTAACAATACATGATAGGAATGAATCCTGCAGTCTAAAAAAATGTACCGCCCCTGAGGATCAATCTTCTTTCGGTTGCACTCAAATGGGAGAGATCTCCTAACTAAGATTGACACACCTCTGGAGCTGTTTGTAAAAGGGGCGTGATATACCCATCCGGTCCAAGGTTTTTTAAGGCTCAATAAGGAGGGACCGGCAAGGTGCGTTTCAATTAAGCAGGAAATGTCCGCATTATACTGTTTTACTTGTCGCATTACTAAGGACCTTTTTATTTTATTATTCATGCCCCTCACGTTCCATGACATAATTACAACCATACTTAATCAATTAATTTATAATTTCTCTCCAAATCGAATGCAACTTCCAGAAGAGTGATTCAACCAATATAAATACTTAGACTTATAAGAAGGAGAAAGCATTATAGGGGCCAGTTTTATATTACTACAAGAACCATCATCTATTACCCTAAGCGGCCATAAGCCAGCTAATGTTAGTTTACACTCGAGACATTGTAGGCATGTATTGTCTCCATATGAATGGTTACCATAGATCTGAACTGGGGTAAGGGGATAAGCTGCTGAACGACATACCAAGCAATTAACAATAGAAAAAAAGACAAAACAACACAATACACAGAATATAACCCCAAACCCACCCACCTTACCTCCCCCCACCCTGTATACCTCTATTACCCTGGTATACTTCTGTCCCATCCCCCTATCTTCTGATACCCCCCTGAGGCTTCGGGTTTTGGCACACCATCAGGCGGTGAGCTCCCTGAACTATAATCAAAATCTAGTACTCACAAACATTTTAATCATTACTTGGACCCATTTGTTTAGGGCCTGGTGCCCGTTTATCAAGCCAGTCCCCGGCTTCATTGGCTGACTGAAAGAAAACTGTGCCAGTGTCTGAGACAATTCTCAATTTTGCGGGGAACACCATGGAGTATTTAACCCCTTTCTCCCGGAGTCTCTTTTTAATTTCTAGGAATTTTGCTCGCTCTTTCTGTACTTCCAGAGCGAAGTCCGGGAACAACGAAATTCTATTCCCATTATGCTCCAGCGGGCCCTTTGTTCTTGCTAGGCGAAGCACCATATCCCGATCCTGGAAATGCAGAAATTTAATAATCACCGTCCGGGGGGGGGGCTCCGGGGGAGGGGAGGCCTCGTTGGTACTCTGTGAGCTCTTTCAATGGTAAAAAATCTAGAAAAGGATTCTATACCCAGTTTATCCTTTAACCATTTCTTCAAGAATGAAGCAACCTCAACCCCCTCTTCCCTTTCCGGTAGCCCAACCAGACGGACATTGTTCCTACGGAGTCTCCCTTCCATATCGGATATTTTATCTTTTAGGAACTGCATTTGGGTTGACACTGCATTAACTTTTCCCAGTAGTAACCTGTTACAGTCCTCCACATTTGAAATGCGCTGCTCAGCCTCTTTGATTTGGCCTTTAATTTCTTGTATATCATTTTTGAGCCCGCCTATATCTTGCTGGATGCTGACAATTTTTTCTGACAGCCTTTGCTCACAGCCATGGATAGCGTCCAAAAGTTGTTGAAGAGTAATTTCAGGGGGTTGCTGGGTAGAACCCTTTGCGGGGGAGCTTTGGGGGGTTGATTGGGGAGTTGATTGGGGAGTCTGCCCACTGGTATTGGTCTGAGAGCGTGCAAACCTCTCCAGACGGGCCGCAGCTGCAGTGTTGCCACTTTTGCCCATGTCGACTGATGTTACTGTTTCTGACTGATAGTCCTCAGGAAATATTCAGTCCGGGCCAATTGATGAATGTATATTCTTCTTATGCTCAGGGCACGCTGCACTATATGGCATGTAACTTTGCAGCTATTCACTCCGTAGCGGTCTCTCTAGGTGCCTCCTTTGCCTCAATCTCACGGAAGGGGCGATCTGAAGCCTTTCTTCCCCACTCTCCTAACGCTCTCACCCGTCCGGACAGCTTCGCACGTGTAACGCCGCAGCCTCCTGGACACCGCTAAGCACTCCAGCGTCTCTTCGCGCCTCTTGATGACGCGCACAATCCAGACTCCCGCGAGATCTCGCTCCCATGCGAAGCGTCCCCGCTCAGCCCGCCGCTCCTGGCACCCGCCGAACCGATCGGAGAAGCAGAAGGGGAAGGGCGCCGCCCAGGTACTCACTCCTGGAGCTCGGAAGCGGGGCTCAGATCACGCTTTTCACCGGCCTCCAACATTATACGGATGTTACATTCAGGGAGCTCTCCCCACACTCGCTCACTCCCGCCTTGCCGTGGCCACGCCTCCAAAGCAGCGTACTTCTATGCATCACGGCCATAGGCTGGCAATGTGCATGTGCAGATGTGCTTAAAACAACTATTTTTGGCTAGATGTTTTAGCATTGTGCTCATTGTGGTGCTAAATAGAGTTGCAGCAATAACATTAATAAGCAAATAGAGTTTTGATGATCTTTATCTATAAAATATTTGGTACTACCTCATCTTTGCTGCCACCGCTTGCGCTACGGAATATACGTAGGAATCTTTTTGCGCCACCACCCTGGGTCCACGCCACCATCTATTACCTTTAGTAAAGTTGTGGCGAGCGAACGTTGATGCTATTCTGAAAGCGGCTAACTGGCGCAGCATGTGGCCACAAAGATGAGGAAGTACCAAACATTTACTGTACATTGATAGTTCAACAAGAATGAACTCACAATAATTGGTGATAATAATCATTCTAATAAGTATTCTCTAAGCATGCCTAGACAGATACAAAAGCTAATAGCAGTTTTTCCTGTATCTGCAGAAAAGAAATGAATAATAATGTTAGTGCACAATGAAAAATTACATAGATGATAGAGCCTGAATTTAAGCATTTCATGACTGAACTGGTGAGCTCAGTAGGGATTGCAAGCCATATATTGATGTCTCAGTCAGTATTTTATGAGTTTATGAAGCTCAGCAAAAGTGTAAATATGAAGCTCAGCAAAAGTGTAAATACAAGTCTAAATTGGGCCAGAGGTGGCATTGGGTTTATTTACCTAAAGGACTATTATTTTCTTTCAGTTGCTTCAAATATTGTGATTCTGATTTGGGAATAAAGTAACAAGTACTGCAGGGGTACTCAAACTATTTTACTCTGGGACGCCATCAGACAGTAAAAAGTATTACAGGACCAGTGGTGCAGGTAAGAGAGTACGGCGTGGTACGGAGTACCTGTAAGAAATATATACGCTGTACCATTTCCCCCTGACCCGCAGCCCTTACTTTTGCACGCCGACTCACCCGGCAGAACGGAAGTGATGTGACAGCCAGGCAGAGAGCGGCAGACTGCTTCTGATTGGCTGCCGGGCCGCGAGCTTCTATTAGCTGGCAACCCGGAGTGATATTTCAAATAGCCGTGAACCTGCTCAGAAGACAGCCGGCAGCCCACTGTTCTCTGCCTGGCTGTCACATCACTTCCATTCTGTCATCGTGAGCCTCACTCCCCTATGGCAACAAGCATGAACCACCCTTGGCAGAGCATGAAATCCCCCTTGGCAAAGAGCATGTAATCCCCCATAGCAACAAGCATGTAGTCCCCCATAGCAATGAGCATGAAACCCCCTTGTCATTAACCATAAAGCCCCTGGCATAGCGAAAGAAACTCCTAGCAATGAGCATGTGGGTAAGTGGCAATTATGTGGCATTATATGTAATGGGCATCACAGTGTGTGGCGTCATGTGTAATGGGCATTACAGTGTTGGGCACAATGTGAAGTAGGCATTACAGTGTGGGAAATAATGTGTAATGGGCATTACGGCATGTGGTATCGCGTAAAATTCATTACGGTGTGAGGCATAATGTGGCCATGCCCCTGTTGTCATGTAACCTTTCATTTAGTTTCATATGACCACGCTCCCTTATGACACATGGCCACACCCATTTTTGGCACATGCGCCTACGGTGACACTTATAGAACCACTAAGAAATAATTTATACTTGCGCCACTGTACAGGACCAAAGCAAGTAACCACAGAAAGTGATCAGCAGACAGCACATGCATGGCAGCATTGTGGAGGCACAAAATGATGTGAGGAGTCTCAAGTACCAGATAATTCAACATATTTTTTAGACTCCGTGGGTGAAATTTAATAGGATGAGAAATTCAAACCGGTTTTGCAGTGTAAATGATTGCCACTTTAAAAAAACTGGAGATTTCTTACCAAATCTCTCACTTTCTGAATTTCTCATCCTATTAAATCCCCCCCCCCCCCCCCCCCCCCGGATCACATGCAAAAACAATGTATTGAACACCTTTGCATTGCAATACAGTTTGTCCAGGTACACAGTTACTTTCTAACTTTATTTCTAAATCAAAATCAGGTCTATAGTGTGCCAAAGATACAAAAAAGCATTTGTGGGCAGCACATTTCTGTTTCAATGTGACTGACAAGTACGAATCACATGGAGGGCTGACGTGCAATAGAAAGGCTCGGGTTGAAGACATGATCATAGCATACTTGCCTACTTTTGAAAACTAGTTTCAGGGAGATTATAGTTGGTAATAGAGTTTTGCACAGCGCGACATTGAGGGGGCGTGTCTAGTCCCATATATGGAGAGATTGTGAACGTGGAACCTTAAAGTGTGGGTGTGTACTGCTACATCTCAGAGGAATCTTGTAAAATGACTTATAGCCAAATGTAGATGAGCCCCAAAGCAGTTATTAAGAGCTACTATACTTGGTAAAGTGCTGGGAAATGGTGCTGATTATTCATTGTAAATGTATCTGTTTCTCATTCCTTTTTTCCCCCAAAATATGTAACAGTGTAATGTGGGCTAGGTGACATGAGAGATATTGGTAGACTAATGAGGGAGAGTCTCCTGCAGAAGGCAGGAGGGTAGGCAACTATGGATCATAGCCATGGGGGATGCAGAACATGCCATAGCTATGGGGCCTGAGGATTCGAAGTTAAGCAACAACAATGCTGTGGTATCCTATCGATACCCTTGCTCCTCCATGAAGTCCTCACCCTGCTCTATTGAAAGTAGAGAGTGGCCTGAGAGGCATTAATGGTATTACTTGCTGGGTCCTGGTGAATCATCATTCTATTGTTAGCTGGAGATGTTCATTAATCGGTATATGTTCGTTAGGTCGACACATATAAGGTCTACATGCATTGTGTCGACCACTGAAGGTGGTTAGAAGGTCGACACAAGATTTAGGTTGACGTGTGCGTGTACATGTGGTAGGGAATATAGACTGTAAGCTCCACTGGGGCAGGGACTGATGTGACTGTTCAAATATTCACTGTAAAGCGCTATGGAATATGTGTGTGCTATGTACGAAACTGCTAATAAATATTAATTACTTACTTGGGGGGGATGGGTGTGAGCTGCAAAGTGTAATTACTGTGGGAATTGGTGTCGGCAGCATTGTGTAAAATTAATGGAGGTGGGGGGGTGTTGGCAGGCTGTGGGGTAATACTGAGAAGGGGGGTGTCGGTAGGCATTGTGTATAATTACTGGGTGTTGGCAGGCGAAGTGTGTAATTACTGTAGGGGTTGGTGTCGGCAGCATTGCTTGGAATTACTGCCGGATGGGTGTTGGCAGTCATTGTGTAGATTTACCAGGGGGATCCACAGGCAATGTATTTTATTTGATAAATAAAAATGGTGTGCACTGGTAATTTTAAAATCTAGATTAGCAACGTTTCGTCAAGTGGGACCTCGTCAGGAGCCACCTCCTGATGAAGTTACACCTGACAAAACATGTTGAGGCTTAATATCTGCTGACCAGACGCCACCGCTGCTCTCCAGTCTGCATACCTCCCAACTTTTGAAGCCCAGCAGTCGGGACGCTGCTGCGCGCCGGAGGCGCGTCAAAACTGCCGCCCGCGGGTGGGACAGCGGGACAGGCCCTGACAATCGGGACTGTCCCGTTAAAATCGGGACTGTTGGGAGGTATGAGTCTGTCTGGCTTGGCTCCCAGTCCATACGCGGCTTTGCTGTGCCGCTTGATTTCTTCTCTGTGGTTGCCCTGCTGATCGTATTTCATGTATTGGTGACATCACACTGTTATACCCTAATCTCTGTGTATGTGAGCTTTTTATTATTAGTAAAGTGCTGTGATTTTATTTGCTCATGCGTGCACTTCTCCTATTTTGTTTCATATATATATATATATATATATATATATATATTTGAGCACAAAGGTATAGGTAAACCTGCGCTAGTGTATAGCCAACCACCAGCTGTAACCAATCAGACAGTCCACTGATTGTAGAAAACACTAAGTCTGTGGTGAGACTGCAGCAACCTCCAAGAAGCACTCCGGACTCCGGGAGTGAAAGGGGTAATCTGTTCAAAAACAAGAAGAGGTGCGCCTCATAGTGTAAAACCGTATTTATTTTAAAACACAGACAAGTGCAGGTACACAGATCAATAAAGACTCATACCAGGCGGATAACCGCTGTGGGCTGGTTACCACAAGGTTTGACATAAAACTCCCAGGCAATAACTCCTACCACCTTCCAAGGCGCCGCTGGATCTCGAACAGACTGCCGGCTAGCCACCAAGACAAGCAGCGTATCAGCGTGTAGGCGAACGTGGCTGGAGCAGGAGAAGCCGGGTGCAAGGAAAGCTGTCGTCACTAGCCCTGCCCTAATGCATTTCGTATCCAAACTTCATCAGAGGGCGTGGCTAGTGACAGACAGCACAGGACTTAAAAATGCACAGTGACCAATCAGATTTAACTGGGGTGCGGCAACATAATTGATCTACAATTCAGCAACATGTGCAACTTTAAAGATACATTTAAAGACACAGAATCTTTTTTTCAAAAGGTAACATAGTAAGCCGATTTGGACAATGAAAGTGACATATGTCGACATGATGTGTTACATACAAGAACATACACAGATAGATATACAGTTCATAGTACATAGAAATAAAGGCAATTTGTTTGAGTAAATTAAACAAACAATATATTGCAGATAAAAAACATTTTAAAACGGCGTATCAAACAAAGTGCCGTGGAGACTGTATATACAGAAGGCTTTTTCAGGTAGATACAGATTCCATCATACGTGACCTAAAAAGTATATATATATAAAAGAGACAAAAATGGATATGAATAAAAGGACATAATACAAGTACAACAAATTGGCATAATTAGAACATTTTTAGAGCATTTTTAAAGCATCTTTAAGGCAAAAGAGAGCATAAATACAGATACAGGCACATATATAAAAGTGTCAGAGCCGACAAATAAAAGATATGATGGTACTTCAACGGTTAATGAAGGGGGTGATCTCGTACCCTTCATTAAGCCCCAAAGGGGTGAGGCTATTCATGGTGAGGATCCCTATCACCGCCCCTTTTGTTGGCAGGTACCAACTCCAGGGCCTTGATCTTAGTACCAGCAGGATTACAACCATGGGTGTCCTTATAGTGCCTCGGTACACTATGGTTCAAGACACCATTTTTTTATGTTCCTGAGGTGTTCAAGAATCCTCACCTTCAGGGGACGTTTAGTCTTTCCGATGTAATTATAGCCACAGGGGCAAGTTAACAAGTAAACAATATAAGGAGTATTACAATTAATATATTGATTAATTCTATGTGATGTACCATCGGGTGACAAGAAAGAGGAACCTTTCTGAATATAGGGGCAAACTTTGCATCTGCCACATGCATAGCAGCCTTTTAGAGTCAGAAAGGATGATGCAAAATCAGTATTACTGGCAGGTGTTACTACTTCGAGCTGGCTCTTAAAATTAGATGCCGACCCTACCCCCAAATTTGTACTAAATCTTGAAAATCTCTTGAAAAAAGGTCTAGAGAAAAAAGTGTTATCTATGAATGAATTCAAGTACCTTTACAATCCCACCCCAAACTTGGCAACTTTCTATCATCTCCCCAAAATACATAAGGGTTTGGAGAAACCACCTGGCCGCCCAATAGTAGCTGGGGTAGGCTCCCTTACAGCACGAGTCTCTGAGTTTGTGGACTCGATTATTAAACATTATGTACCCTTATTAAACACCTATGTAAGAGACTCTACGCATATGTTGCAACTTCTCGATGCTATCGTCTGGGAAGATGGCTGGAACTGGGCATCTATTGATGTTCAGTCTCTGTACACAGCCATCCCCCATGATGGTGGTATAGAGACAGTTAGATCAGTACTTTCACGTGATGTAACAGTTTCCCCCGATACAAGGGAATTTGTCTGTGATTGTCTCAGGTTTGTGCTTACGCACAATTACTTTGAATTTCTTGGGGACTGGTACATCCAGCTGTGGGGCACAGCGATGGGTACGATTTGTGCCCCCAGCTTGGCAAACTTGTACATGGGGGAATGGGAAAACGATCTGTTTAAAGGTACTTGGTCATCTAAAATTCATTTTTTTCATCGCTACATAGATGATATTATAATGATTTGGAAGGGTGATAAGGCTGAATTTGAACAGTTCATGTTGGAACTGAATATTAATAGTTTTAACCTTAAATTTACTTCGAATTTTCAAAGTCAAGAAATTGAATTCCTTGATCTGGTCCTCAGTGTTAAGAACTTTCCCCAGGTGCCGAAAGTGAAGACTAGAACTTTCTTTAAGAGTGTTGATAGCAACAGCTATCTTGAATATGAAAGTTGCCACTCGAAGCCCTGGAAAAATAACATTCCTTTTTCTCAGTTCCTACGCCTCCGCCGGAACTGCACCAATTTAGAAACTTTTGACGTACAAGCTGACATCTACACACAGAGGTTCAAAGAGAGGGGTTATCCCCCTAAAGTGGTCGAACTGGCACTAACAAAGGCCAGAGCATCAGTAAGAGAAGAGGTCTTGCAATATAAAGTTAAAGATAGGGATGATGAGAGATCTGATTGTCTGTTCATTACTAAATATAATGACAGTGAGAGGCAGATCTCCAACATGCTCAAAAAACATTGGCACATACTTCAATGTGACCCAGTGTTGGGGGATCACTTAGGTGAGACCCCCAAAATTGTATACACAAGAGCTAAAACCATCAGTGCCTGGACTTCCAAGAGCCAGCTCGAAGTAGTAACACCTGCCAGTAATACTGATTTTGCATCATCCTTTCTGACTCTAAAAGGCTGCTATGCATGTGGCAGATGCAAAGTTTGCCCCTATATTCAGAAAGGTTCCTCTTTCTTGTCACCCGATGGTACATCACATAGAATTAATCAATATATTAATTGTAATACTCCTTATATTGTTTACTTGTTAACTTGCCCCTGTGGCTATAATTACATCGGAAAGACTAAACGTCCCCTGAAGGTGAGGATTCTTGAACACCTCAGGAACATAAAAAATGGTGTCTTGAACCATAGTGTACCAAGGCACTATAAGGACACCCATGGTTGTAATCCTGCTGGTACTAAGATCAAGGCCCTGGAGTTGGTACCTGCCAACAAAAGGGGCGGTGATAGGGATCGAGCGCTTCTAAGGCGCGAGACCTACTGGATCCTCACCATGAATAGCCTCACCCCTTTGGGGCTTAATGAAGGGTACGAGATCACCCCCTTCATTAACCGTTGAAGTACCATCATATCTTTTATTTGTCGGCTCTGACACTTTTATATATGTGCCTGTATCTGTATTTATGCTCTCTTTTGCCTTAAAGATGCTTTAAAAATGCTCTAAAAATGTTCTAATTATGCCAATTTGTTGTACTTGTATTATGTCCTTTTATTCATATCCATTTTTGTCTCTTTTATATATATATACTTTTTAGGTCACGTATGATGGAATCTGTATCTACCTGAAAAAGCCTTCTGTATATACAGTCTCCACGGCACTTTGTTTGATACGCCGTTTTAAAATGTTTTTTATCTGCAATATATTGTTTGTTTAATTTACTCAAACAAATTGCCTTTATTTCTATGTACTATGAACTGTATATCTATCTGTGTATGTTCTTGTATGTAACACATCATGTCGACATATGTCACTTTCATTGTCCAAATCGGCTTACTATGTTACCTTTTGAAAAAAAGATTCTGTGTCTTTAAATGTATCTTTAAAGTTGCACATGTTGCTGAATTGTAGATCAATTATGTTGCCGCACCCCAGTTAAATCTGATTGGTCACTGTGCATTTTTAAGTCCTGTGCTGTCTGTCACTAGCCACGCCCTCTGATGAAGTTTGGATACGAAATGCATTAGGGCAGGGCTAGTGACGACAGCTTTCCTTGCACCCGGCTTCTCCTGCTCCATCCACGTTCGCCTACACGCTGATACGCTGCTTGTCTTGGTGGCTAGCCGGCAGTCTGTTCGAGATCCAGCGGCGCCTTGGAAGGTGGTAGGAGTTATTGCCTGGGAGTTTTATGTCAAACCTTGTGGTAACCAGCCCACAGCGGTTATCCGCCTGGTACGAGTCTTTATTGATCTGTGTACCTGCACTTGTCTGTGTTTTAAAATAAATACGGTTTTACACTATGAGGCGCACCTCTTCTTGTTTTTGAACATATATATATATATATATATATATATATATATATATATATATATATATATATATATATATGTAAATTGTGCATAACTGTCACTCTTAGGTTCAGTGTTATATGGTATTGGACATAGTGGTTGTGATTGTCTACTTGTTTTGATTGGCAGCCAATTTGTAAGACATAACCATAAATAATTTGTTTTGCAAGACTTGTTTACACTGATCTTGCCATTTCCTGGTTCCACCATTGTGTCCCTTCCCTTTATTTTGTATCCCCCCTTTTTTTGCTTTTGGAAAATGTTAAAAAAAATTATTGAAACACAGCGCTGCCAGAGCCGGCTACTGATATTGGCAGTAACCATGCAAGGCATCTGTCTGGCAGGTGGCAGCAGCGGGCATCTCTAATAGACGGCGACAAACCTGGTACCCGCTTGCAGCACACTAGTGTGCCACAGAATAGTGGTTATAATTCGCTGCCTTAGAAAGTCATGGATAAAGATAAAAAAGTTAAATTTTAATGCAGAATAACATCTAATATCATCCATTTATGTATGTTCTACTGTCAGCAATAATGCCACCAACGTATGTGCTCTGTCTAATTTCTTAGAGCAGGCATTCCCAACCACAGTCCTCCAGGCACACCAACAGTGCAGGTTTTAGTGATATCCAGGCTTCAGCACAGATGGTTCAATCAGAATCGCTCAAGTACTAATTAAGTCACCTGTGCTCAAGCCTGGGAAACCTGCTCTGTAGTCAGGGCCGGCGCCACCACTAGGCAGGTCTAGGCATTTGCCTAGGGCGCCAGCCACTGGAGGGCGGCAGTTCGCCCCTCACCCCCCGTGCAAAGGGGGTACCTGCTGCGCCGTCTGGGGAGAGAGCAGGGGGGTCCATGCCGGCTTCTGACAGGAGCCTGCAGTGGTGTCCTTGCCGCACGGGTACCTGCGGCGCTGTGTATAAAGCTGGCGGCGGCGGTGGGGGGTCCCTGCAGTGAATAAGAAATAACTAGCGCTATGTGGCCGGGCTATGCAGTGGCGCGGGAAGCGCTGCCGGGTTTAAAAACACTGGCCGCACGCTGATTGGCTGAGATTCTGGGGTATGGGTGTAAAATTGGCTGTACAAGTGTCTCAATGGTCCAAGTGTATAAGTAGACAGGTTCCTGCTGAGGGATTACATGGAGAATACACAAAGTGGACATTGTATTAGAGATGCATATGTAAACCAGATTCAGTTCTACCCTTCACCAAGCTGTGTTCATTTGCTATTTCTTTTGTTTTCCCTGCTTTCACTTCCAATGTTCTGCATGTGTCCCCCTCAGATGTATTGTTCCCTCCTGCAGGATTCCTTACGTTAGGAATTAACTGACGAGATAAGTCAGCATGGCGGCATTCTAATATTAACCAGCTCTATTCGGAATTACAAAGGGAAAACAGAAGCAAACCCGCAATAAGAAGTCTGTAACCTCTGGTGACTTTCTCGTAACCTTTCACCTCTCTGACTAACATCTTGATGTGCGTGGGCGGGAGGCAAATGTCCTCTCTGTGACATTTTAATTATTATTTTACTGCAAACCATACCTATATTTATTTATAGACATGTGCTTAAAAAATAAATAGCTTCATGTGTTCAGGAGACACAGTTAGGGTTGCCACTTCTCCCGGATTTCTGGGATTCTCCTGGATTTGGTAGCAACCCTTCAGGAGGCTTTTCCAGTCACCCATAGTCCGTGATTCTCCCGGAATCCGGGCGACTGGAAAAGGCAGAACACCCTCCCGCTGCGGCGCTGGGGGACTCGGGAGCAGCCGGCTGGGACTCGGGAGCAGCCGGCTAGGACTACATCTCTCAGGGTGCACGGCGGGGGATGCAGCGGGCCCTCTTTTCCCTGCTCTGGGATAACCTGCTGTTGGGGGCTGCCACAGCACAGCTGTGGAGAGACTAGAAGTCTGTGTGCTGTGTGTGGTTAATCAGCAGTGACTGCCACAAACCGCCGGGATGAAAAAATGGGTGACATGAAGTCCTGCAGGCTGCAGCATGGAGAACCCAGCAGCTGGGACTAACAGCGGCCAAATTTTGCTTTCCTATCCTGCCAGACCCTGCACAGCCAACAGGACTGTCAGACTTTTTTAATATAATTTAAAATGTGATGAAAACAAATAGCCATATCTCACAATCAAATATAAACCTGGACTGTCCGTTACATTCAGAGCTTTTCCCTTCCTATAAAGTCACCGATAAATGATAAATGCTTGTGTGAGTTCTTATAAGGTATATTTACCACAGTTTCAACGCTGGAGGATTTGATCCTTAGGTGTACACACGGTGAGATTTTGGCTGGAGATTTTGACTAGTCAAAATCTCCTAGAATGTTAGCCAGAATCTCCCTATGTTTCTCCTGCTTAGTCAATATTATCTAGCATATATTGCTTAGTATAGATTGACTATGAAGGCAAGGCAATTTTGAATAGATCATAGACTATCATTGCTTAGTCAAAATCTCCAGTGCATCTAGCCAAAATCTCTCTCAAAATTGCTTAATCAAAATTGTCCATTAGCCAAAATCTCTCCTTAAATTGGAAGCATGCAGACAGGGTCCTTAATTATTGCGGCTGATGGTAGGTCTGTGACTCACTGAACAGAGTTCATATTATGGAAATTAACAATGTGTGGACAGCAATGCAGACTGGTCTGGATAATCTGCAATTTCTGTGACAGGCCGTTGTAAGGACCCTGATGCGTTTCGCTGTCTCTATAGTACAGCTTTGAAAAAGATTGTATAGGACACCATTCAGCTGACATCACTCCAAAGGGTAATATTTATCCTAGCACATTGGTGCAGGACTCCCCAAAAATCGTGAGTGGTACAAACACTGTCCTTTTGCTTGTTTACCTCCACTAACTAACAGTGTCAGTAACAAAGTCCACCATAGGAACAGGATCCCTTATGTAGAAAAAAGAAGGGGTGACTATTTCCCCTACCCACCACTTAGCTTTTTTAAGTCTCACTAATGCAGGGCCGCCATTAGGGGGGTGCTGTGAGTACAGCTGTCCCGGGCCCGACCTCTCTGAGAGAGAGAGAAGGACTTGGGGTACTCATTTTGCCCACAGCACCCCCCTCCGCTGTGCTGAGCTGCCTGCTGCTCAGTGGCTCAACGAAGCCCTGCTCCCGGAGCACAGGCTTCTTCACATCAGGACAATGGCAGCCAATTAATATGCGGGACCAGGTGATGAGCCAATCAGAGCGGCTACCAGTACACGAGCTCTGATTGGCTGACCACCCTGTGCCACATATTAATTGGCCACCAGCGTCCTGAATATGATGTCCAGGAGCAGGGCTTAGTTTGGCCACTGAGCAACGCAGGCAACACAGCAGGAGGGGGAGCCGGGCGGTAAGTGAAGGAGGAGGGGGGGGCGGGGCCGTGCAGGGGCCCGGGACCCAGACTAGAAATCAGTCCCAGGCCCCAAATTACCTGGTGGTAGCCCTGCTAATGTGATTACTTTTTTAACTGTTGAAATTATGTGTTAATAAATGTTTGATTTTTTTTATTATAATTTAGCCATAAATTTAGTCATAGAATTATTCCCAATTTTGGTATCAATTTAAATATGGAGGAGAAGCTGGTGAACAAGCAGATCAGGTATTGGTGCGGCATTATGGGAGTTGTACATGCAATAAAAAAATCAATCAGCATTGTCACATCCAGTAATCAGGCTTTTAAGGGGGATAGTGGCGTACTGCCTGGACAAATATGTTGCGTTCTGAATTTTGTATATAGTTCAGCTGGTATAAGCAATATAGTGGCAAAGACCTTGGTACCTAAAACATGTACAGTATATACTATAGTGCAGCTTGGAAAAATGGCTGACATTCTTATCGGTAATGTTGTCCTAAGTCAGTGGTTCCCAAACACAGTCCTCAAGCATTGTAATGGTCCAGGTTTTAGTATATCCATGCTTGGCGACAGATGACTTAGGGCCCAATTCAGATTGGCTCAGTAAGCTGCAAACATCACAGATTAGCGAGCACCTGAGGCTCGGTAATATGCGAAGGGATGTGTAACGAAAACACATCCCCTCACATGCCTTAGCTGCAGAAGAAATCAGTCGATGGTTGCCTTCGCAAATAGAAGTCAGTGAAAATTTGAGTGCGCCCGGACGCAGGCGGTGCAGATTGTTGACGTCCTGTAATGTCAACCACCCACCCCTGCCAGGCATCGGCCCGCCTGCACACCCATGGGAATGCTTATCGTTTTCATGGGAAAGCCCATAAAACATGCCGTTCCCATGGGGGAGCCCCATTCCCGCCGTGTCCCCCCGGCTCTTCCCTCTCCCACAACGATTGGCCTGGGGAGTGTGTAATATGTGCTTGCACATGCGCAAACTCCCTAACATCGGAACAGAGTCGAATTTGCCCTCTTACGAATGAATGTGAATTAGGCCCTTAATTAGTACCTTAGTCGATTTGATTTAATCATCTGTGCTGAGCCATGGATATACATAAAACCTGGATTCTTGAGGTGCCTTGAGGATCGCATTTGGAAACCTCTGTCCTAGGGTAGAGAGGCCCTGCAATTCTTTATTTTTTAAATGTTTTTATTAAACACCATTCAATACAGAAAAATGCTAAATTACATTTCTGAAATCTCTTGACGATTCTTTTTTTTTTTTTTTTTTATTAGCTGAGTGCAGATATCTAGGGCCAGAGTTAAGGCCCCCATACACTACTCTGACATCCTAAAGACAGGTCGGATCAGTTTGCCCTTGAGAGCCCCCAGCAACTCCCCGGGAACACATGCAATTTTTTAAAGGAAATCCCCAGGGAGCTGGCAGGGGCGGGCAGCGGGGTTCATGTAGGGCAGGCAGCAGGGGCTGTGCAGGGCAGACAGGGGTCCCTGCAGCAGCTGGGCAGTCAGCGGGGTCCCTGCGGCGGATGGGAACTAGTAGTGGTATTGGTACGCGGGAACCGGTTGCTGAATGTAAAACCATATTTTGAAAAGACTGGCTGGCCGTTTATTGGATGAGAGAATTCTCTCAGCCAATTATATGGGAGGCCGCTGATTGGCTGAGAGAAATCAATAAACGGCCGGTGAGTCTTTTCAAAATATAACTGCATGTTCAGCAGCTACTTTCCGCCCCCGCCAATAGCTACTAGTTCCCATCTGCCGCAGGGACCCCGCCGCTGACTGCCCATCTGCCGGTACATGGACATCACCCGGTGGGCGGCACTGAGATAGTTGATTTCTCAGAACGGCATTCAGTACCACTATTAGCCCGCAGTGTATATATAAATAACGGGTATATATATATATCAGTCATATTCATATAAAGCCACACCACGAGCTACTATAAGCAGTATAAGACTGCATATTATTTTATGGTGAATGTAAATGAGCTGTGCAATATATCTCCCCCGTGTGTACGCACCTTTAGATGGACAAAACCATGTGCACTGCAGGTGGGGCAGATGTTACTTGTTCAGAGAGTTAGATTTGGGTGGGGTTTTACTTCAAAGTGAGATCTATATTGCAGTGTAAAAATAATGCAGACAGTATTTACCCTGCACAGAAACAAAATAACTCACCCAAATCTAATTTTCTCTGCACATTTTACATCTGCCCCCCTGCAGTGCACATGGTTTTGTCCATCTAAGAAGGATTTTGTCAGAAAAAGTGAACTAGAATAAGGCCCTATATTCAGAGAGCAAGTATCTTACTGCAACACATTAGAAGCATACAGGGACAATTAACCCAGCAAATTCAGGACGTAGTTGAGCTGTGGTCATTTATATTTTAAATCTTATATTTTCTATTCTTTATTTCTTTCCATTATATTTTAATATTTCACCTATTTTATCGAAAATTATTAAAAGTTAAATTTTATGAGTCATTATTGGACTTTCAGTGCACCTACATGATACTTGCTTTGCACCTCCATTTTTCAAATTGTGGGAGGCTATCCCGTAAGAATACGTGTATAAAGAGGAGAGAAGATTAGAAGACTGGTGCGGGAATCATTTATGTTTGTTTATATCTGTAGATATATTGGTGCATCGTTGTGTATGTGTGTATGGCCGACCCGGCGCAGCACAATTGGCCGTATAGTGTGTCACCTTGCATAGGCGGGGCAATGCAAATAGTCCAGGTCTATGTGGGAGCAGGAAGCACCCTGACTTGAGTGTTTTTTCAGTGTAGGAACGCACCGCAGCAGCTGTCATGTGATTTTATACACAGGGAGACGGGACACTGTGGGAGGGGAACGCTCAGTGCTGCCAGCAGGTGGCCCGATCATCTAATTCACTGGCCTGCGGATACCCGCTGTAAACTGTCTGGGAGCAAGTAGTAAGGGCTAATTACAGGAGGATACCAGGACAGGGGCGGATCATAAATGGCCGGTGTGTGAGGGGCATGTACAGGTAGCTTGGGGGACCAAGTGTTAAATTAATTAATTATACAGCGATCAGATGGGGCTGGGCAATACCTGCAAACTTTGGAGCTAATGAAAGCAGGAAGTCCGTCCACCGCGAACCCAATAAGGGTGTGTGGCCTATTCAGCCGATTATGTTAAAAATCATCCCAGTGTGTGGGCACCTTAAAGATGCTTAAACTCTCGAAAGATCTGCTAACTTAAGATGTGTGCATAAATTAGCCTTGAAATCTTTTGTTCGCATATCTTCACCAAAGACTTCTCTCATGTGCGTTCCTATTGATCTTTTGCTAAATCTTCTGATCCTTCTTGCATCAGAAGAGTAACAGATCCGCGGGAGCGTGCATCCAAATAGGTCATAAATCGGTCCATTGGCAAAAAAAATCATTCTAGTGTGTGGGCACTAACTGCGGGTGAGTCGGCTCCCCTCGCACAGACTGTGGGGTGTGCCGGCTCCCTCGCATTGACTGACTGCAGGGTGAGGCGTCTTCCCTCACAATAATGACAGCAGAGTTCCCCGCTTTCATAGTGCTGATGGGAGAATTGGCTGAAAGCATCTCCATGGAGACACTTTTAGCTGATCAGGGCTGAGGTCTTTTACAGCAATATGACAGCGGGGATCCCCCACAGTCAGGGTGAGGGAAGTGGCTCACCCCCACTGTCAGTGTGGGGTGAAGCTGCAGTAGAGCATCACCGCTGGAGCCAGGGATGGTAATGTATAGTGGTGTAAAAATAATGTGGTACTTGTTTCCTAGCATGGAGCCCATCGCATCGCAGACCATAAGGCATACGATGGTATGCGATGCTACGCGATGGCAGCCGATGTTATACAATTTTAAATTGTATACCATCGCATTGTATGCCATATACAATGGTATACGATTGAAAATTGTATAAGCACCCTAATGGGTGTTTTCAATGTTTAATGTGCCCCCTATAAGATAATTGTATAAGCACCGTAATGGGTGCTTACTATGTTAAAAGCACCCCCAACGCCACCCCCACTATCAATGCCAACCCGAAGCAGGGGCAGCGGTACGCGTCCTCCGACCTTTTCACATCCCCACTATCCACGTCGGCGTGGAGTAGATCTTATATAGTGTGGCGAGCGCAGCGAGCCACCGAGCCCAAAGCGTGGCAAGCGCAGCGAGCCCCGCGAGGGGATGCGTATTACTTTACATGTATTCCGCGTCCCCTTGTGGGGCTCGCTGCGCTCGCCACGCTTCGGGCCCGGTGGCTCGCTGCGCTCGCCACACTATATAAGATAAGCTCTGCTCCGACGTGGATAGTGGGGGTATGAAAAGATCGGAGGACGCGTACCGCCGCCCCTCGCGGGCCCGCTGCGCTCACCATGATTCGGGTTGGCATTGATAGTGGGGGTGGCGTGGGGGTGCATTTAACATTGTAAGCACCCATTAGGGTGCTTATACAATAAAAAAATGGTATAGGGGCTTATACAATTTAAAATGTCATACAACTTAATATCGTGGGCGCCGTGCTAGGAAACAAGTACCAATACTGTATGTATTAAAACTATACTATTCTATGTGTGTGTGTTTTTATTTGAACATTCTTTCTACAGGTGAACTTGGTAAAGTCCAAGGAGTTTGTAAAAAGCAATGTTTTTTTAATTTTAATTTTACACGTATGAGCCAGGCGTCCACTGCCTAGGGATGCCGGAGACAGACCCGAGCTTCAGACCTGGACAAGTTAAGCCCGAGGGAAGGGCCCTTTTATTGGGGGTGTCCCCACTATCTCAGGTACCCCTGTCCAGGGCTGACCAGACACGGTGCGCATGATACGGCTGGGGGACCTTACATAAAAAGTGTTCCCTGGCTGTCGCATGACACCGTGGGCTGTTGGAGCCTGGTGCTGTTTCCAAAATATGGGGGACCCCCAGTTTTGTGCCCCCCGTATTTTTGGAAACAGGTCTGGCTCAATGAGGGCTGTTTTTTTTTTTTTACTAAATACCGTACACTTTCATGTCTAAAAAAATCTAAAGAAAAAAAATTATCATTACTAAAAATGTCTAAACGGCACACATTTTCTTTACTAAAATTCACACTTTCCTTACTAAAAATCGTACTGAAGCGCATGCGAATTCCGACTTTGTAAAAAAAAAAATTCCACCCTTTTACATTTGCGAGTTTATCAAAAAATGTGCAGAGAGAGGCACAGAGAGCAGGCATTAGCAAGAAACTCCAGGCCCCCAACTCTGGAAGGGCCTGGCTGTGGATCCAATCCATGTGGCACTGCTGCCCTCCACTCTGACAGCTGTCGGCCACCAGAATCACATCGGGTGACTGTGCCACTGCTGGAGAGCTAGTCGTGACAGCTGAGCGACGGCTCAGCTGTCCAATGACATTTAAAACTGCAGCCTGTGGCACCCTGGTTGGCTGGTGTGCAGGCTGCATCCCTGTATGAAATGTCGTTAGCGACATAAAGCATATACACTAGATGATCTGATCATTTTATCATTCCGACCTGTTGGAATCATCCAAATTGCTAAAGATATCAGCTAGTGTGTAATCAGCTTTACCCTAGCCATATGCTGATGTAGCCTAAAGGGGTCTACACACGTAGCGTGTAGCTAGATCGCTCAGGATGCTCAGCAAGATTGCTCAGCACACAGCGATGTGTCAGCACTGTGTGCTGAGCGATCTGCCTGGCGATTAAGAGTTTCATATCCAGCATGCTAGCGTCACCTGGGGCCACACATAGCTCTCACTATGCCCCTACACGTGGAGCAATGTAGGGCCTTTTCTGAATGATCTTGTGCGATTGCCTAGAAAATGTCCCTAAATCGCCTCTTGTGTAAGCCCCACAACTCTCACCATCCGGTACATGCAGAATATCAACATTATGACTGCATTCCCTTAAAAACTTGTAGGTGTTTGTGACATTTTCTTAAATCTTCTTTGTTTGTTCCTTAATTTCTGATTGACAACTGACTCTATTCTGAATATTTCTGTATCTCTCTGTTGGTTTGTCAGTATATGCACATTTTGTTTTACTGTTGCTTATTGTTGTTTGTCATTTTCACACAGAATGCTCTGTCTGCAGTTTTAGTAAATGAAATGGTACTTAGAAAATAACACCACTCTACAGTATATTATCAATGGAAGGGCAACAATATTTGAATGAAAAATATTTTAGTGTCCCTTTTTATAAATCTTACCAATGTTTAGTAAACCTATAAAAATCTTTTTATTTTATTTTAATTAAATCTACGGTGACCCTAAAAAAAAGGTTTCTCCTAATGTATACGCTTGTTCCATGCGTAGCAGCCATAAAATAGAATCCGGAGGAGGTTGTGAATGGAGAGCTGAAAAAGCGGTCACAGAGATGCTAATTTTATGGCTCTGCACTTTACAGTTTAGGACACAGCAGTAAAGAGGAGCACAATACCCTCCACACAGTTCTTTATCTAGTTTAAATCACTTTAGTATTACAGACACAAAAGCTGGTTGCTTGGGGCCAAAAGATTTAGAAGATTAATAATTTCTTCCCCTCCTAGTTTAGTGGCAATAAATGGTTAGTGCTGAATGGGCAGGTCTTGTGCGAATCTTGGTTTTGTCTGACTTTAGCACATTCTTCAGTGTTACAATTTCCTACTACATGTATGCACTATGCTGTGCTCTGCTTGATAACGGTTGGTATAAGGGCATGGCTATGCTAAATTAACAGCAACTAATCATTATCATTTATGTTTGTTGTATTTTAACCCTTTGAGTGCCATCTTCATAAAATCTGTTTTGTGATAGAAATTCAAATAAAAAATGTTGTGTACAAAAAAAAAACATTATATTTTCTTAAATAAGGTAAAAACTACATGATGAACTAAAATGTTTGCTTGCTACACTTTATGACATAAATCACCTGTCCCAGAGATATCACGTGTTCCATTTTCCCAGTTTATGTCATTATTTATATCAGGGTTGCCGACCCTCCCGGAATTTCCGGGAGTCTTCCGAAAATCGGGTACCCCCTCCCGGCCCCCGGAAGGGTGGGCAACCCTCCCGGATTCAGGGGGGACCCCCGGATTGCGGCATTAAAATGCCGCAATCCTCGGGTCTCAGAGGAGGGGGCGGAGCTAAAACGGCACAATCGCGTCATTTTAGCCCCGCCCCCTCCACAGAGATCACTGAATTCGCTGCTTTAACAACATGGGGCGGGGCTTAGTGATGTCACTCGTAAGCCCCGCCCCCTGAGCGGCTGCTGAAACTCTCCTCTCCGGGCTTCTCCCGGAGAGGAAAATCTTAAAGTCGGCAACCCTGATTTATATGCCAGAAACTAAAATCTTTACGGATCCAGGACTCTGGATCTCTTTTGCTACAAAACTAAACACACCTGTTAGTAAAAGGAATTAATGTTTACATTAATCAGATAGAAATATTTAACCCTTTGAGTGCCAACATCTCTGTGAGAGATGTGGAAACTATCTGCTAAAAATGCCAGTGTCGCTCATATTTGTTATATAAATTAAAATAAAAAATGTGTAAAAAAGATTATATTTCCCATATAAGGTAAACATTACAGGTAATTATGATGAATAAAAATGATTGCTTGCCAAATTTCACTCCTATTTTGAGAAATTCACTTGGCACTCAAAGGTGGTCCAAGGAAGTAAAACTGGAAAAATGTTAAAGATTCATGGGTGCCCATGGCTCATTGATGTTCATGAGAAGCAAAGACTAGCCCCCCTTGGTCCTATACTACAGAAGAGATATGGTAGCAAACTACTGAAAAAGTTGATGTAGTCTAGGATAGCGAGGTGTCAGAACACACAGTGCATCGCAGCTTGCTGTGCCACTACAGACTGGTCACAATGGCCATGCTGATCCCTGTCCACTGTGAAAAGCACCTACAATGGGCACATGAACATAAGAGTTGGACCATTGAGCAATGGAGGAAGGTGGACAGTCTGATGAATCATGTTATATTTTACATCATGCAGACAAACATATGCATCGTTTACCTGGGGAACAGATGTCATCAGGATGCACTATTGGTAGAAGGCAAGCCAGCAGATGCAGTGTGATGCTCTAGGATATGTTCTGCTGGGAAACTTTGGTTCCTGTCATTCATGTGGAAGTTGATTTGATCATAACCCTAACCTAAACATTTTTGAAGACCAATTACCTGTTCATGGCAATAGTAGTCCTTGATGGCAGTGGCCTATTTCAGCAGGGTAGTGCGCCCTACCACACTGGAGAAATGATTCAGGAATGGTTTTAGGAATGTGACAAAGGGTTCAAGAATTTGATTTGGCCATGGAGGCTCCACCTCACAATTTGAATGATCTGCTGCTAATGACATTTTGCCAGATACCACACCTTCAGGGGACTTGTTGAGTCCGTGTCTCGCAGTTACAGAGCTCATATGTAGTATTACTCCGCATGCTACCCTTTATTATCATAGTACATCCAATTTGCTGTTGATTTTGTAAAATCAAAACATATTTCTAACTGAAGTAGAGCAAATATGATTGTTAATTGGAGAAATTGTGGTTTATGAATTTTCATTACATCATTAATCATGGTTAATGCAATTACAAGATTTGTGTTTTTTTTTCGATTTAATTTACTTTAAAAGTAGCAGCCATACTGCTTCCAGTATCACATCAATCATGACAATTGTGAAAACCTGGCCTCAAGCATTTCATTTTGGTAGGTAAAGAGAAGGTTCTCACCACACATTTGTTAGCCCCCTGTATCCTTCTACATCCTCTCATGTATTCCCATAGCCTGCACTAATTACCTATTCTCATACAGCAGGGGTGGCCAAACCAGTGCTCGAGATCTACCAACGGTCCACATTTTCCAAATCACCTAGCTGGTGCACAGCTGTAGTCATGACTAACTGTCACATTTTCAAACCTGCTGCATTCATTTCTACCATAGATCCACAGGTTGCCTGAAATACATGCACTGTTGGTAGATCTTGAGGACAGGTTTGGCCAGCCCTGTCATACAGTAACTGTATAAGAGAGTGCATGTATCTTCTCTCCACTATCTCATTTACTGTTATTGTTTTTTAATGTTTGTAAAGCGCCTTGAGTCCTGTTGGAGAAAGTGTGCTAGATAAATTAAACTTACTTACTGCTGCTGCTGTCAGTTAAAATATTACTCAAACACTGATTACATGAGGAAGTGGATGTGATGTTTGTCAGTGGGTGTCCGGATGGCGGATCAACCGGGTTTTGGTCGACAATACCATGGTCAATGACGTCTAGTTAGAGGTCTATACTTATCAACAACTATATAGGCAGAGCTTTGCACCTGTTGGATTGCCGCCAAACAGTTTTATCACATTTAAGAATATATAAGGATGGGTACCTTAAAAAAAACTGCTTAAGGAAAATAGGGCCCATGTTGGAGGTCAGCATCTGGATATCAAAGGTCGTATCGTATGCTGTAGAAATTGTTTAAAGAAGTGAGAAAGAAGGAACCTACCCAGCGGTCAGTACTAATAAGAAAGAAATAGTGTAATGTGTGGGGCTGGAACCAGTGACAGGGACAGAGTGTATCCATTAAAAGAAACCTTGATGCGCACATAGGGCCCAATTATGAGGTCAGTATCATTATCTTTTAAGGGACACCCGAAATTCGAACTGTAGAACAGGATCACGATTTGACACACAGAGCTGGGGATAGCGCCATGTGGGGTTCTCTGATGTTGTATTGAGATGTCTATACTTGGTCATCCATGTTTACATAGACAGTGGCACAAGATCGACAGGAGGAAAACATCGACGGGAACCTGGTCCACAGTAGCAAGGTCGACAGGGCTTTTTGTCTTTCTTTAGTGCCGGTCCACTTGGATCCTAATCTACTATCTCAGTGGACATAGAGTAAGATTATAATAGTGTAGCAAGCGTAGCAAGGCACTATGCCCGAAGCATGGCGAGCACAGAGAGCCATGCGAGGGGACACTGGTGCACATACAGTGTCCACGGGCACCAAAAAAAAAAGACAAAAAAATCCCTTGTCAACCTTGCTATTGTGGACCAGGCTCCCTTATGATGCTTTCCTCCCGTCAAGCTAGTGTCACTGTATATGTAAACGCGGACGATCAAATATAGATAGTACTAGTGGTCGATCATGGTATTGTACACCTTAACCCGGTCGATCCATTAATCCATAACCTTGTCAGTCTGGTGTAGTCAAGGCATGAGGAAACTAGTCATTGCCACTGGCTTTAGATACAGGAGATTAAGCCACCACTGGGCTGCCTAAGGCAGCATTCAGGGAAAGTACACCTCTTATTGTCCATCACATTAATGTTTACTAGAAACTCTAATTACTAACTACTGTGGTGACTTCTCAGTGAAAGCTACCTAGTAATGTACTAGTGGACACAGATGTGATTTGGGTCTGCCTTAGTCTATATGCTCATGTTGTACTCACTGTGGAACCTCAAAGGAAGCTAAAGGGTAAAGGTAATAGAACCCGAAGGAGCAGGAGTTCATCCAAGAAGAGACATTTTTAAAGCAGCAATCAGTTATTTATATATCGCAACGGGGGTTAAAGTGAGGGGGAACGGGGTGGAACTGAGTTTAATAAAAAAAAAAAAATGTAACCATTTTACAACAACAAGAAAGACTGCTGTGTTTTTTTGTTTTCATAAAGAAAACACATTCATTACAGAAATCTAAAAGAGATGTCAAAGAAAAATAGCGGAGCATGAAGAACAGAGAAGAAACAAAACAAAATAAACAGACATTCCGCAGCGCTTTACAGAGAATATTTGAAAACTCTATACCAGTGATGGCTAACCTTGACACTCCAGCTGTTGTTGAACTACACATCCAAGCATGCCCTGCATCAGTTTTAGCATGGCCAAATAGTAAAACTGTAGCAGGGCATGCTGGGATGTGTAGTTCAACAACAGCTGGAGAGTCAAGGTTAGCCATCACAGATCTATACAATCCCTACCACATGAACATGCACACACAGACATTCAAGGGTTAATTTGTGTTGGGAGCCAATTAACCTACCAGTATATTTTTGGATTGTGAGAGGAAGCCAGAGTACACAGAGCAAACCCACGCAAGCACAGTGAGAATATACAAACTCCACACAGTTAGGGCCATGGTGGGAATCAAGCCCATCACTGCAAAACCAGTTTGATTTTGCAGTGTAAATCAGGCATTTCCAACCACGGTCCTCAAGGCACACCAACAGTGCAGGTTTTAGTGATATCCAGGCTTGAGAACAGGTGACTTAATTAGTAGCCAAGGAATTCTGATTAAACAATCTGAAGCTAAAGCCTGGATATCACTAAAACCTGCACTGTTGGTGTGCCTTGAGGACCGTGGTTAGGAATGCCTGGTGTAAATGATTGCCGCTTTAAAAAAACCTGGAGATTTCTTACCAAATCTCTCACTTTCTGAATCTCTCATCCTATTAAATTTCACCCAATATTTCTAATATGAATGGTTGGAATGAAAATCTGGTCATTTCTGGAAGCAAATTACAATTGACCACTTGCTCACAAACATGAAAAACAGACAAAAATGGTCATTCAGACAAATTGGTAAAGAGCCTTTTGATTTAACCAATTTATGCATATGTTTTTGTCCAAACAGCGAGATTAGAAAGATAATTTTATAGATAATCCTATAGTGTGTGTCCAGTTTTACTTTCTCTCTGCACAAGTTAAATTTGACACACCTGCAGTGCAAAATGGTTTTGTTGAGTAGAGAAAAAACTGCTATGTCATCGACTCTGACCCATAGTACAACCCTGTCCAGCTGTTGGGGGGTTATTTTGGTTCACTCTTTCTAAAAAAAAATCCTTCTTAGATGGGCAAAACATGTGCACTGCACGTGGGGTAGATGTAACTTGTGCAGAGAGAATTAGATTTGGGTGGGGTTCTTCTTCAAAGTGAGATCTATATTGCAGTGTAAAAATAATGCAGCCAGTATTTTCCCTGCAAAGAAACAAAATAACTCACCCAAATCTAATTCTCTCTACACATTTTACATCTGTCCCCCTGCATTTGTCCATCTAAGAAGGAATTTATCAGAAAGAGTGAACCAAAATAACCCCCTTTGTGAGCGTAATGCTGGGTACACACCAGGACGACTAGGGCCCGATCCCCTCAATCTAGATCCAATTCCGACCAATTGGATGCAGATTGTGTGGTGATTGGGCCCTTTTCTGTCCTGGTGTGGACCGATACCGATCCGATGCGCGGTCCCGCGTGTCGGTCGTTATTGAGATCCTACCTGCTGCAGGTAGGCTCTCAATGACGACCATACAGCCGGGTGCGGGTCGCCATCGGATCGGACCCGCTCACGGTGCACATCGTGAGCGGGTCGTGCCCCCCTGCGTCACCGTGAGCGGGTCGGACGAGACACTGACGACCCGCTCACGATGTGCATAGTGAGCGGGTCGTCCTGGTGTGTACCCTACATCAGAGTGCACATGATGAATGATCAAAAAACGTAATCAACAATCAATCCAAATTCAAAAATCACCAACAGTCAATCCAAATGGAGTTTCCACCCACTAAGGTTAGCCATCTGCCAAGTATATTTATGGGATATGTACAGTAACAGTATGCATTTTAAGCAATCCTTTTTATTACTTGTCTTTAAAAAACAAAACCAAAAAAAAACAAAAAAAACAGCGTGGCGTATTCATTTGATACATTATCTTTTTTTTTTATTTTTTTTCTGGCAACGCTGATTTTGGCTAAAACTTCTGACTGTCCTTTCAATCTCTATGAGACTTATGGCCCCCATACACTATGCGATTTGGTCCCGATTTCACCCGATTCAGATGGATCGGGCAGTGAAATCGGGCCAAATCGCAGGTATAGACACCCGTTCCGACCCAATGCGTGGTCCCGTGCGCATCGGGTCAGAGTCGGGAGGTCGGACCGGCTGCACATAAGATTTGCTAAATCTTATGTGCAGCCGGGCAGGGGACACAGGCGGCTGATGCTGGCGAGGGAGATGGGCAGGGGGAGCCGGAGCAGGGAGCTGTCAATGCTCCGTCCGGTGGAGGGAGCAGGGGGGGGGGGGACGCTTCTAGTAGCGCAGAGGCAGCGGACGCTGCGGGGGACACAGGCGGCAGTAACGTAGAGGCGGGCAGGGGGATCCGGGAGCTGTCAGCGCTGGAGAAAAAAAAAAGCCCATACAATGAATGGGCGGCCTGTGATTGGCTGAGCGCTCTCTCAGCCAGTCAGCAATTGGCTGAGAGAGCGCTCAGCCAATCACAGGCCGCCCATTCATTGTATGGGCTTTTTTTTTCTCCAGCGCTGACAGCTCCCGCTCCCCCTGCCCGGCTCTATGTTACTGCGGCCTGTGTCCCCTGCCTCTGGGCTACTAGCAGCGCCCCCCCCCCTCCCAGCCACCTCGCAGCGTCCTCCACCCGCCACCTGGATGTCCCTTGCCCCCCTGCTCCCTCCACCTTGTAGCTCCCCGGGAGTTGCAAATGATACATCGCATGCGATGTATCATTTGCAAAACTTGGCACATCAGTGCCTAATCGTGTGTCCCCCTCCCGGGGAGCTGCAGGGGGAAATCAGGTCCGACTTGTCCTTAGGACAAGTCGGACTAATGTATGGGGGCCTTTATTGTAACTTTTTCTATATGGTTTTAATGGTGCATACACACTGTACAATTTTTTTGACCAATTTGGTTGAAAGACATTTCCATTGAACCCAGTGTCCTGGACGGAAGATGTTGACAAAAGATATTGTCAACAAACAAACGATGAATGATGATGCGCATACCCGCCAGTTGTTCATCAAGATTGTTCGTCAACTGTGCATGCAGCTCAATTTCAATATCTTTCAAAAAGAGCCTATAAACTGTAGCTAGATCTTTCTTCTTTCGTCTGTTGTCAATATCTTTTGTCAACATCTTTAGTCCAGGACACTGGGTTCAATGGAAATGTCTTTCAACCAAATTGGTCCAAAAAATTGTACAGTGTGTATGCACCTTAACACTTTTAAAAATGAAAAGAGATGATGTTGCCCATAGCAATCAATCCCATTCTGCCTATCGCTTTCTAGGATACAATAGAGAAATGATAGACAGAATCTAATTGGTTGCAATGAGCAACATCACCTCTTTTCATTTTTGAAAGCTTTACTAAAATTACCATTAGTTACTCTTAACTGCTGTCTTTTATGGCACATTGAAAATTGCTATCATTTATTCATATAAACATAGAATTTGAGAGCAGATAAGAACCAAATGCCCACTCAGTCTGTCCTTCGGGCTTATTAGAGTATTAGGGACATAGGCGTGCGCAGCACATTTCATTAGGGGGTGCACATTTCATTAGGGGGTGTCTTACACGCCCATTGGGTGTGTCTAACACCACCAATCAGACGTGTCTACCATCAGCTATTCGCACTCGCTACAATATAAAACATCTCTCAACCACATCATAATCTTCTGCCTAGTTCAGTTTTAATCTTCTAATTACTCTGTGTAACAGTACATGCAAATACAGTCATAAACATATATAGATGACGCGGGTATGTAGTGATATGACAATGGTCTAGTACAATTAACAATGCAAAACACACATACTTGATTGATGGGTGCTTGTTTTAATGGAATACCAGTTCTAAAAAGCAAAAGTATATAAGGATGGGCACAGCATTTGGGGGTGCCCGTGCACCTCTAACACTCTATGTGCGCACGCCTATGATTAGGGATAAGTTACACTAATATGGATTCCACTACAGAGGAAGTATACACTTCCCTGGGATTGGCTTCTCATCCTTACTTCCAGTCAAATGGATGTGGGTTGTTAGGTCTACACCAACTTGGTCGAAAGGCAGCAAGGTCGACATGGGTCAAGGCCGACACAAGCATTAGGTCAACATGGGCAAGGTCGACAGTCAAAAGGTCGACATGGGGTTTTCACTGTTTTTTAAACGAATGTCGACACAGTATGAAGTGCACCACATCCCCTCACATTGCTCACTTCACTCGCCATGCTTCGGGCACAGTGTTATGTCAACAATGGGAAGGTTGACAGTCAAAAGGTCTACATGACTTCAAGTTTTTCGGTCCCGAATGTCGACATGGATACTGTGTGCTCGACACTATTTTATTCTCCCACCACGCCCCAGTGGATGATAGGGCATGAAATACCACCCGTCGGCATATGTCGGCTCAAAAAACAGTGAAAAACCCCATGTCGACCTTTTGACTGTGGACCTAGCCCATGTCGACCTAATGCTTGTGCCAACTTAATGACCGGTCGACCTAGACCCATGTCGACCTTCCATATAGATTTCTGCAACTGAATTGTTTGATAGCTACATAATTATAGAAATTGATTTTGGATTCAAATTGGAATTTCCATAGCAATAAAGATCTAATTTCACAATTGAATTTGAATATCAAACCTTTATATAACTTAAAATTAGACATATGCTAATTTCAGTCTCTATAAATCACTACTTTGAAATTCTAACAGACTTGCCCTAAACTTAAATCAAATGCTATGTGGCTTGACGTTAGCACACGTCCTTTTTGGCCGACTAGCGCTGGGGTTAATTGTGAGACAATAGCTAACAGGCCACTAATGCATTGTGTTTATACAGAAGTGACCTGGGGTCGGTGTAAACCAAATGTAAGCGATCGATGTGTGCGGACAGATGTCAGGGGTACAGACGTGTTTTGTCCAGATGTACTTGTGCCAATTGTTTGGTGGGTATCCAGGGAGAATCAGAGCAAATGGAAATAATGTATTCAAGCAGGGAAGATACATTTGAAAAGAAGGCAGTGTGGAAGTGTGGCAGGCAGCATCATCCTGTTTACGGGATCATAAATTTACAAACAAAGCCTTTCCTCCCAATTAGACAATGTTAGAGTTTTAGGAGCAGAATACCTTACAAAACATAAATCTTTACTGACAAATATTAACTTATATGTAATGAAGTTCCCTATAACCTTGAAGCAGACTTTCCACCCTATTAACAAGCGCTGCTGCTGTAAATAAACGCGTTCTTGGTACATACCTTTTAGGAGAAACGTATTCTTGTATTTCCACTACTTATTTTAATCTATATTAAGAAGCTGGTAAAAACAGTAAATGTTCTAGGATATCTTCAACACATGGGAGACATCTGGAACAGAGTATTACCAATGATGTCATCAGCACAAATACATGAAGACATTTAATACAGGGATTTCTAGAGTATGCAATATTATTTAATTGTACATCATGGCCTAATTTGTGCCAATGTATATTCAATTATGACATCTGTTTACTTTTATACTTCTTAGATTTTATATTTGAAGTCATTTTTTTCTAATTAGTTAAGCTTGGTCTTTGTCTCTGTTGTGTTACAATGCATCTGTTGAATATTGGGTGACAATTGCTTCCTCTTAAATAGTTTTCTGCTCAGGTGCACTTGGATACAGCCCTACAAGCCTTTATACCAACCTTCTACTGTGTGCATTGTGCTTCCTTTCAATCAAATCTTCATTAGACACATCCCTGAGCCATACAACAATAAACGTGTCCTCTTATCTTTCCCCAATAAAGTGCCATGCAGAAGAATAAAAGGATACAAATATTTCTGCCTAAAGTACCCGTGAAATGTCTTCTTTTCTGCACTGGTAGGCACACTTCTTAGTAATCGTATTATATTGAGGAGATGAGAGAGTCAATGGCTCTTTTGAAGCATAGATGCTTTCATCGGAAGGAGAATAGGAAAATCCAGCTCTATGTGTAAATTAATGAGTGTGAACGGGATACTTAACTATATTGTATGAACTGTAATTTGTGGTTTAAATGGCCTTATCATGAGTCAGTCTATAGCTCCTGTATCACTATAGATTCAGCTATACTGATTAATAATGCAGGCCATATGCATTCATTCTTTATAATCCTGCAAATGGATATATATATATATATATATATATATATATATATGTATGTAGAATTAAACAACACAACACACTAAAACAATTATGATTGCATGATTTTACTCAATGTATAATGAAAAGTACTAGCCGAGTTGACAAACAGCAGAAGTGTAGATTGTGGAATGAGAAACTGCCCTGTAAAATACCATTTAGCACTTCTACATAATATAATAGATGCTACACAAAGGAATTATATTTTACAAGTATCGCTTAATTATTGCTAGAACTAGCACCTAGTAGAAGTGGAGACATCGGACTTACCATTGTTTCAAGTGACTCTACTGTTCATCTTGATTTTACGTTTACATTGACTTTTGTGTGCACATTAATGTCCCTTTACTATAAAATACATCTAGGTGGTGCAAAAGGCTTTCCACTCCCTGATTGAGTGATTGAGGGGCAGATTTATTAATCTCGGTGAAGTGATAAACTGGCTGGTTTTTATCACCGGCCAATCAGCTCCTACCTGTCATTTTTTAAACCAAGCCTGTACCTTCACAGGTAGGAGCTGATTGGCCGGTGATAAAACCCAGACAATTTATCACTTCACCAAGCTTAATAAATCTGCCCTTGAGGCCTAAATACCGTCACCTCTAAAATTTGTTTTTGCTAAAAAATAAACAATGTGCTGAGGACAATGGATACAATTATTTACTACTAGTTATTTATAAAGTGCACACAAATTACACAGTTCTTTACAGAGAACATTTAGTATTTTACATCAGTCCCTGCCCCAATGAAGCTTACTATATATTACCTACTACATGTACACTCAAATTAGTCTTATTTTGTTTTATCAGAATCACCCATGCAAACAAGGGGAAAAAATACAAAGTCCATATAGAGGAACACTGTACAAATGTCCAGTCAACGCCCATAGAAATCAGGGCCGTCTCCAGGCATGTTCCATAGGAGCGGCCGCATGGGTGCCGACTCCAAAGGGAAACGAGCATTTGGGATGCGGTCATCTATTAGAATGAATTTAGGTCTACAGTCATTAGGTCGACCCCACTAGGTCGACTGGCAGGAAGGTCGACCTGACTTAAGGTCGACATGGGCCAAGGTCGACATGACTTAAGGTCGAATTTGCATAAAGGTCGACATGAGGAAGGTCGACTGGTCATAAGGTCGACATGGGTTTTTCACTGTTTTTTGAGCCGACATGTGCCGACAGGCGGTATTTCATGCCCTACCATCCACTAGGGCGTGGTGGGAGAATAAAATAGTGTGCCGAGCGCAGCGAGGCACCGTGCCCGAAGCATTGCGAGCGAAGCGAGGGTCCGATTCTCATTGCCAACTGTGTCCATGTCGACTGTGTCGACATTCGGATAAAAAAACAGTGAAAAACCCATGTCGACCTTATGACCAGTCGACCTTCCTCATGTCGACCTTTATGCAAATTCGACCTTAAGTCATGTCGACCTTGGCCCATGTCGACCTTAAGTCAGGTCGACCTTCCTGCCAGTCGACCTAGTGGGGTCGACCTAATGACTGTAGACCTAAATGCAGTCTGACGAATGATCCCATTCCGAGCATTTCACTCCCCCATGGCAATGAGCAGGTATTCCCTCTTGGCAATGAGCATGTATTCCCCCTTGGCAACAAGCATGAAACCCCTTGGTAACGAGCATGAAACCCCTGGCAACGAGCCCATAACCCCTGGAATTAAGAAAGGACCCCCTAGCAATGAGCATGTAGGTATGTGGCATAATGTGTAATGGGCATCACGGTGTGGGGCATAATTTGTAATGGGCTTCACGGTGTGTGGCATTATTTTTAATGGGCATCACAGTGTGTGGCATAATGTGTAATGGACATCACAGTGTGTGGCATAATGTGTAATGGGCATCACAGTGTGTGGCATATGTATAATGGACATCATGGTGTGTTGCATAATGTGTAATGGGCATCACGGTGTGTGGCATAATGTGTAATGGCCATCAAGGTGTGTGGCATATGTAAAATGGGCATCACGGGCTGTGGCATAATGTGTAATGTGCATCACAGTGTGTGGCATATGTATAATTGGCATAACGGTGTGTGGCATATGTATAATGGGCATCATGGGGTGTGGCATATGTATAATGGGCATCACAGTGTGTGGCATATGTATAATGGGCATCACGGTGTGTGGCATAATGTATAATGGGCATCACGGTGTGTGGCATAATGTATAATAGCATCCCGGTGTGTGGCATAATGTGTAATGGGCATTACGGTGTGTGACTAATGTGTAATGGGCATCACGGTGTGACATATGTATAATGGAGCACGGTTGGCACATTTGAGGGGGGGGCTGCTTCAAAATATCTTAGGTTGCTATTTGCTAGTAGGCCTTGAGAGCCCTGATGTAAATGTATTGAAATCTTAGCTCTGAATTTTTGGGCAGAAGCAAGTGCCATTACTGACGCTACTTGTATTCACCTTGACCCATAGTGCAAGTATCAACTAGTACTAACATACTGTAAAAAAGTGAGCATTGGCAGATCAAGCGATATATTATTAGCGGGTTTATACACCTGATATGTTTGTGAACGACCACATATGTCAGGACCGAGATTTTTGAACAGATGATTTTCTAAGTGGTAAGTTATTACCTGCACCAGCAGCTCTGGGTCCGCCATCATCTCACTCCAGTTTGTGGTTTTTCCTTATAATTTTTTTTCTCCCTGTCAATTGTCTATTCCAGTATAAATGTTTTCAACCATGTTGTACAGAAGAGCAAAATTATGTGGGATGTATGGTCTGGACATGAATGCAGGATTCACAATGACTGTGGCAGTTGCTTTAAATCTAGCCCTACCTGAATATACTTTGGCATCTTGCGTATATTATTATATTAACTAAGCAGGAAAAAGCACTGATGTACTGCAAACCTGTAAATGACAATTTATATAAATTCCTGACTCTTATGTCTGATAACAAGGTATACCATCTCCTATGCTTTTTAATTAAATAACCTAAGCAACTTGATGTTCTGATATACTAAAATATATAAAATAAAGCAAAAAGGCATTCCAATTCAGCAAACATAATAAATAAAAAAATTCAAATGAATGCAATCTTATGCAATAACTCCCATCTCATGCACTCACATATTCCACTACATCTATCTAGCCTGCACCTATATAAAACATATTGAATGGGTAACTGAAAAGGAATGTTAAGGAATAGGTTAATATATAAAAGCCAGCTAAATGTTAACTGCTGAAGCCGGCTTGTGATTGGGTTACACCTCAATCTAGTTTTGTGAGCTTTCTTTGTACCCATTGTGAGGCATAGTGTATAAATAACATAAGCACTGCAGGACCCCAGTGTAACCAGTTGGATAGTGACGGAGGGCCTCTTCTAAAGAACAAGCAGTCCTTGCAAAATATTTGCAATTCAAATCACAACTGATTTAACTTACTTCAACCCACTGACCACAACATTTATAGACTGCAGATAATGGATTCAGATTGTCAGTCTGGCAGATCCTCTTCACCGGAGCTGGAGAGAACAGAGAGCCCCAGCTTCATGGCAGGGCAAATGTTCCAGGAACTGTGTTCGGGACAAAGAATGCCAACCCGGGCAAAGATGAGATCCAACAGGAGAGAGAATCAAGAGAATCTACATGACCTGCGTCTGAAGGTGAACAGTCGTGAACGACAGAGAATGCATGACCTTAACCAAGCTATGGATAGTCTGCGGGAAGTCATGCCATATTCTCATGGACCCTCTGTACGTAAACTCTCCAAGATTTCAACCCTGCTGCTTGCTCGTAACTATATCGTTATGTTATACAATTCACTGGAAGAGATGAAGAAGTTGGTGAGTGATGTATATGGTGGCCACCGTCTGCCTGCCTGTACAAGTTCTCTGCACCTCCAGCATATTGCACCTCTGCCTCCCGTATTACACACAATGCCACACTCAGATGCCAATACTTACACGGGACTGATGGCCCCAGAAGTCCACCGCACTCCTATTGCTGCTTCACTTCATGTTTCAGGACTTCTTTGCCACTGTACCATGTGCCAGCCCATCTCCCATCAAATTTCAAGGACTGTATCCAACCTGCCAGTCTCAAGATCTGGTAAATGACAAACAGTGTGCTGCTTTACTTGCCTGTTAAATACTCCACCAAAACTCTGATCTACTCTAGCAAGGCGCTGCTTATAACGGATATGGAACAAGGAGTATTTCATGTATATACTGTATGCAAAGGACAATCTAAAAAATATATATGTATACTTTTTTTGTCTAATACCTGTTTTCAGAACTTTTTTGTAAATGTAATACTTTGTAACATTAATGACTTCTCTGTAACAATGTAAATATCTATTACGCAGACATTGATGCATTTATATATTTTATTATTCCGTTCCATACTTTTTTAAAATAAAGTTTAAAAACAAATACAACTGTGAAGTCTCTACTCCAACTACTTAATCACACCTGCTATTTTCATTTAACAATTGTCATATCGTATTTCTTGCCTCAACAAGGCACAACAGTATTAATGCTTAAAAATACTATATGTATTGTTTGTTTAAGAATGTTAGAAAGTATTGTTTTAATTAAATAATAGATGCTTGGAACAAACTTCCAGAAGATGTATTCATGTACATGTGCTTTCCGGAGAATTATTATATGGTGCCACAAAGGGTCTGCAGCGCCTTACAAAGTACATTTATTTATTATTTATTTATTTTCAGTTTCTTATATAGCGCAGCAGATTCCGTTGCGCTTTACAGTGATAAAACAAACTGGGTAACAACAGACAGACTTAGAGGTAGGAGGGCCCTGCTGCAAGCTTACAATCTATAGGGATATAGGAGGGAAACACAAGGACAGGCATCAGTAATAGCATAGCAGTCCCACCAAGTAACAAGTGAAGCTTAACATGGATTATAAACAAGGCTGTATCAGAGGCCATAATACCCAAATAAGCAGCAGGGCAGTGAAACCCAAAGTTTTGGTGCCATTGTAGGCTGTAAGGATCAAAGTATAAGTGAGAGAAGGAAAATAACATGAGGGAAGAGAACCCTGGGGTAGATTTATTATAGTGGAGCTTATCGCGCCACTATAACATTTCCTGCTTTGCCTCATTAATGAGACAAGATGTATTAACATCTTGCCTGCTGAAGTGGGGGAGCGCAAACTCCCACCTCTGGCGATGCCCCATCCTGCTGACAGCGCATCAATTAACGCACTGACGCACTCATTTCCCCTGGCCGGCTGGACTGGTCACGCACGGGAAATTGTCGTAGTCAATAGCTGCAGGGGGCGGAATGGTGACCATTCATACATTAGGTAAGAGCACAGCACAATATAGAAAATAACGCAGTGACGATAACCCTCCTGTCCTATAGCGCTGCCCGTTATAAACACCCACACAGCGGATGTCATAGTCATCCCCTGCCATAACGCACAGGGATAGTACATATTACCCTGATCACCACTCAATAAATCTAGCCCCCTGTTCCTGAGAGCTTCTTGTCTAAAGAACTGAATAAACTATTACTAAATAGAATAAACTACTCATACCACTTTCACATCGCAGACACGTTTTAAAAACCGGTATTTTAAAACGGTAATTAAAACGGGTCAGAGCCTTAATAGTGCCCCAGATTACCGTTTTAAATACCGGTTAAGTGTCATTCACATAGCAGTTGAAACGTTTCATCCAGAACACGTTTCAAGGCAGAGTGTGACCATTGCCTGTCATTATGTGTCTGCAGAGAAAGCTGTGCATGTGCTGGGCTGGGGATGGGACACCTTCCCCTTACAATGCCCTGTACTAGGAGAGAGGTGCCAACAGCACATACTCAGAACAGGGAACAGACACAGTAGTGACTCACCTAAACTTATCCAGCAGCAGCAGCAGCAGCTCATGGTGGGGGTGGGGTGGAACTTGAAAAAGACTGAAAGTTGGATGCAGTGGCGTAAGTTCATAGAGGCACCTCGCGCCGGGCCGCCCCCCCCCCCCCGGAGAATGTAGTCGGCGGACGGGGATGGCAGTTAGCGGTACAGCTGAGACAGTTTTCTGCCTGCCTCGCCGCTCCTGGTCACAGTGATCAGATAGGCTGTCTGATCACTGTGGCCAGGAACAGCGCGGCTGGTGGAAAACTGAGCTGTCAGGACGCGGTAAGAACTAAGCAGGGAGGCGGGGGGAGAGGAGAAGAGTGGAGGAGAGAGATCTCCAAGCCCCAGCGCTCACCTCCGCTGGCTATTATCCCCCGACAAGCTACCGTGTGTGTCACACGTATCAGCGTCCAGCCTACCCCGCTCGATCCCCGGTGCCTGCTGACATATAGGAGGGGAGGGGGCGCCACAAATTTTTTGGACAGGGGCCGCAAGTTACACCACTGCTGTGCCCCCCTGACCACAGGACAGCACATGGCTACACCGGTATGTTGGACTGACCCCTGATGTACCTCTACTAGTGCAGGCTTGACTGTAGGAAAATGCTTTTGTTTGTAGTTGTAGCCTATCAGTGCTTGTGCTTGTGTTGTTTGCCTGAAATACCGTTTCAGACAAACTGTACACATTCACATTGCACAAAAAACGGCAAGGAACCGTGTAGGACTCTGCTTTTTACATGGTTCGAAATGCCAGTTAACTTTAAACGGTAAATCGGCTGTGGTGCATTCACAGTGCAGGCTTAAACGTTTTAAAAAGGGAAAAAAACGGCAATATACGTTTTAAAAGTGCGATGTGAAAGGGGTATAATAATTCAAATAAGCAGTTTACAACATTGATTATGTCAACATTATTTAATTAATATATTTATGTGTGTCTTTTAAATATTAAATAAATAACACAATGGTCTCCTACAGGGTAATGACAGTAATAGGTCACAAAAGGCAACCTGTAGAGGAGATCAAATACTTTTTGAGTCAGTAATATACCCCCCATCGAATTCTCACATAAATGTGTAAGGCCGAGTACACATCAGAACGATGTGTGTGTGCCTGATATGCTGGCCCACATATTGGGCCTTATTCTAGTTCACTCTTTCTCAAAAAAACCTTCTTAGATGGACAAAACCATGTGCACTGCAGGGGGGCAGATGTTACTTGTGCAGAGAGAATTAGATTTGGTGGGGTTTTACTACAAAGTGAGATCTATATTGCAGTGTAAAAATAAAGCAGTCAGTATTTACCCTGCACAGAAACAAAATAACTTGCCCAAATCTAATTATCTCTGCACATTTTGCAGTGCACATGGTTTTGTCCATCGAAGAAGGATTTTGTCAGAAAGTGTGAACTAAAAGAAGGCCCAATGTATTGCCCATACACACTAAGGCCCTTATTCAGATCTGTTTGCAGTACAAATTTGTTCTCAAAATGGGCAAAACCATGTGCACTGCAGGTGGGACAGATGTAACATGTGCAGAGAGTTAGATTTGGGTGGGGTGTGTTGAAACTGAAATCTAAATTGCAGTTTAAAAATAATGCAGCCACTATTTACCCTGCACAGAAACAAAATAGCTCACACAAATCTAACTCTCTCTATACATGTTACATCTGCCCCACCTGCAGTGCACATGGTTTTGCCCATTTTTAGAACAAATTTGGGTACTTATGTATTATCTGGGCTGCCGATTTTTTGATTGTATGCCTTAACCTAAGGCATACAATCAGATGCGATGCGATATCGCATCGCATACGACCATATCGCATGCGATGCGATGACCCGATTTTTCCATAGGATTCAATGTTAAAATGGACTGAGTCCATTTTAACATGGAATTCAATGGGAAAAAGGGGTCCTTTTCATACCCCTACTATCCAAGTGGGCATGGAGTTGGATATAAACCTGTGGCGAGCGTAGCGAGCCACCAAGCCCGAAGCGTGGCGAGCGAAGCGCGCCCTGCGAGGGGACGGTAATCTGTGTCCGCTCACCACGCTTCGGGCTCGGTGGCTGGCTACGCTCGCCACGCTTCTGGCTTGGTGGCTCGCTACAGGTTTATATCCAACTTCATGCCCACTTGGATAGTAGGGGTATGAAAAGGACCCCTTTTCCCATTGAATTCCATGTTAAAATGGACTCAGTCCATTTTAACATTGAATCCTATGGAAAAATCGGGTGCATCGCATGCGATATGGTCGGATGTGATGCGATGGACCTGATTTCAAAATCGGCAGCCCAGTTAGTACATAAGTACCCAAATTTGTACTGCAAACAGATCTGAATAAGGACCTAAAACTGTTTAATGAATAAGGAACAATGCCTGGCCCTAGGTTAATACACATGTAGCTCCCCTTGTAATGCTGCAAAACACGTGTACGGGCGCTCTGGAACTCTCCAGTCATACTGCCATTGTGCATGTAATGAAGGCTATAAACCAGGCACGTAGCATCTAATACTTGTGGCATGTGAAGCAGACTTTGGCTTTAGGCTGATTTCACCCCCCCCCCCCCCCCAGTCCTGGCACCTTAGGCTGCAGCCTAATCAGCCTATTGCTTAATCAGGCACTGCGTATGGCCGGAAGATAATATATGTGGCCCATCGGAGCATGCAATTGGGCACACACACTGGCCGGCATGCACAATGGCCCTTATTCTGATTGAGTCGGACGGCTCCGTGTGAAGTCGGATGGCCGATGTTTGGTACATGCGCATAGGCGTATCTGAGCATGTGCGAACACCTTGCACCTCCGAACACGGAGTGAGGTTCGTGCAGAAAACGATCGTATGGAACCATCCGAGCAGGGGGTGGAGAGGGGCGTGATGGGCTGTTTGGGCTCATTACCATAAGCATATGCCCTGCGTTTCATGGGCTGTGACGCATGTTTGGGGGCGGACAGGTGACCGCCCATATCCCTGCCTTCATACGGAAAGTCCATCATTCGATGGAGAAGGTGTTCACATGAAACATCCACTCGCGGTCCGTACGCTGGGCGTCTTACCGCATTCGGACGGTGTGAGCGATCCGTACGGTAGGTGGGGCTAAGAACACTCGGTTCCTGTCTGAAATACGCATCCGTCCAAATCAGGAAATGTAGGAAATTACATATCATGGCGATATTGGTGTAGTGTTTACCCATCCTTGAACTTTTTATTGACTGACACAGGTACTAAATATCGGTTTTGGAGCTATTAGCAGAAGTACGGTTATGTTTCCAAATGTATGGAACTAAGACATATGCACCTTATTTACAAATAGAAGCCAACTTTAGATATTCTAATGGCTTAATACATTGTGCTGGGAAAATTGTGCTTTTCTAGATCATCCCTCCCTTTCAGGCATTTGTTAGTTACAAATTAACTTATGTTTTTGTAAATGCGTTCACTTGACATTTATTTAGGTTACAAATAGGCTGTAGTTTTGAAGCATTCAAATTTTCTTTTACTTCAATTTACAATTACATTTTCACATCTTCATGTGAATGGATTTTGATTTTATACATTCAAATAATATACAGTACATAAATATATATGTATATATTTATATTTAATTTTTTTTACATGTTTTGGAGAACCTGTGGTTTTTCTTCCTTCAAAACTTCTGCAATCCACTGACCTCTAGATCAGTACATAGGCCGACACTGCGCATGTGCCTGTTCCGATATCGGTCATCTGCATTTTACAGGTCCCGAGACTTTAATTTGGCTTCTATGGGTTGCAGCTTAAGCAGCCCATAGAAGCTGGGGGTATGTGCTTGCGCAGTACAGAGGCCATCACTGCGCATACGCCGGTCATTGTAGAAGAGGCCTGATGTAAATAGACATTAGATTTTTGGGGTTATATTGTTCCTGCGCTAGGTAAATACTGGCTGCTTGATTCTTACACTGCAATTAGATTTCAGTTTGAACACACCCCACAAAAATCTTACTCTCTCTGCACTTTACATTTGTCTCACCTACAGCCAGGGTCACTGACAGGTCAACCGGGTCCCGGTAAAACAAAGGGGCGTGGCCTCATCCCCATGACATAAAAAAAACACATGAACACCCCCTCTGTAATTGGTGTGGTGTGGGAGGAGCTGTCTCTCTCCCCAGCTCAGTACACAGCACTGAGCAGAATGTGCTGAGTTGGGGAGAGAGGCTGTGCTGCAGCGGCAGAATGTCGTCTCTCTCCACTGACCAGCTCCCTTCAAGAAGGGGGCAACGGGCCCGGGACCCCCAACAGACCCAGGTCAGATTTAAGTGTCACACCGCCCCTAGGCACCACCCTATTATAAGGAGGGAGATAAAAGACAGAGAAAGGAAGGGAGGGAGCTCTGGCCAAAGCAGCAAATATACCATCAGCAGCACAGGTAACTTCAACTACACAGGAAAAAGCACTTAACGCTGGTTCATACATCTGCCCCATTGTTAACTATATTAGCCATGACCAACATCGCAATTGTGTGTATGGGTCTTTAAACATGCAAGATCCATAAAATATCTGCTCATTCTCTTCTCTTTTGGATGAAACACTGCCAGCACCCATGGTTGTGTAAATTCCTCCCCTTTTGAAGTCAGCAAACCAGAACTTTTACTAGAAAGTAATAATCTCGCCAGAGGGGGAAATTTACGAAGATGTGTATATTCTACTTCACGTGTGATGTTGCCAAAGGCAACCAATCAGAATCTACTTATTTATTTAGCACCCTCTAAAACACAGGTGTCAAACACAAGGCCCGCGGGCCAAATCCGGCCTGACAGACCTCGTCATGTGGCCCGCGCAGCCGCCGCCAGGCTTCACCTTTTATCCTCTTTTTTGAGAGGTTTTTTTTGCACTGCCGGCGGCCATGATCCTGTGGTCTTTTAAGATGTCTGCGGCCACAGGAACATGGCCGCCAGCCTCCACGGCTACGTGGAGGAGGGCCCGGCAGCCTGTTTCCTCTTATCGAGGCAGTGGCAGACGCTGGGTGGGGATGTCATGACAATGACGCCTCCCACCCATGCATCTGCAGAGAGGAAGGAAGGCAGGCCGAGTCGGGGGGCCGCAGCAGGACAGGCCGCGGCGCAGAGAGTGGAATTGAAATTACTGGAGCCGCAGCAGCAGCAGTAAAGGAGCCTGAGGGATAAAATACAGTAAGTTACATAAAAAAAACCAATATATCTGGTGGTGGTGTCATGGCATTACTTTTATATTATACAGGGGGAGCAGCCTGTGGTATCATTATAATTGTACAGGGGGAGCAGCCTGTGGTGTCATGGCATTATGCCATGACACCACAGGCTGCTCCCCCTGTATAATAATAATGCAATGACACCACAGGCTGCTCCCGCTGTATAATAATAATGCAATGACAGCACAGGCTGCTCCCGCTGTATAATATAACAATAGTAATGCCATGACACAAATTATTATACAGGGGGAGCAGTCTGTGGTGTCATTGCATTATTATTATTATACAGAGGGAGCAGCCTATGGTGTCATGGCATTACTTTTATATTATACAGGGGGAGCAGCCTGTGGTGTCATTATTATTGTACAGGGGGAGCAGCCTGTGGTGTCATGGCATTATGCCATGACACCACAGGCTGCTCCCCCTGTATAATAATAATAATAATGGCATGACACCACAGGCTGCTCCCCCTGTATAATATAAAAGTAATGCCATGACACCATAGGCTGCTCCCTCTGTATAATAATAATAATGCAATGACACCACAGGCTGCTCCCCCTGTATAATAATTTGTGTCATGGCATTACTATTGTTATATTATACAGCGGGAGCAGCCTGTGCTGTCATTGCATTATTATTATACAGCGGGAGCAGCCTGTGGTGTCATTGCATTATTATTATACAGCGGGAGCAGCCTGTGGTGTCATTGCATTATTATTATACCGCGGCCCTTTGAGGGTGACCAAACTGCTGATGCGGCCCCCGATGAATTTGAGTTTGACACCCCTGCTCTAAAAGAAAGTAGACAGGATCTGATTGGCTGCCCATAGCAACATCACATGTGAAGTAGAATACACATCTCAGTAAAATTCCCCCAGTGTGTTTTTAGTGGAGGGAAACCAAACTACGGAGCACCCCCACATCAAGGTCATGCTAACCACCAAATGGCAGGTCTGATAACAACAGTAAAGGTGACAGACTTTTGCACACTATGATGCACACAGAGTGCCATTTCACGGTCACTGCACAGGAAACCTCCATGGAAAGGTAATTGCTGGAATGAGATGAATACTGCCGAGACCGCAAAATGGATGTCTGCGCCCTGTATAGCATGGGCCACCGGTCCAAGGAACAACCCGCCACCTCCTGCACGCCCGCTGTTGCTCAGTCAGTGTTTATGTCTGAGAAAGTGGGCAGCCGCTCGCACACTTCCGGTTGTTGTCGTCGTCCCCGGAAGTGTGCGGGATCAAAGGTCGGTAAATATTGGTGATGTCACGGAGCCAACATGGCGGAAGGGTGAGAGTGGGTTTCTAAAGGCTGATGCATAAAAAAAGGATAGATAACACCCGAGCAGCTTTATACTGGGCTGGGAACGGGAAGCTCCTACGCACCGGGACGCGCCGTCCCCAGCAAAGACAGGCGCCTCCTCCGGTGCACGCCGGCCTCGAGTCCCCCATATGCCACACACTGACACTGCTGCGCTGCCCGGCTCTGTGCTGTTCCCTGGACAGTGCCACACAGCCTGCAATGGAACACCCTAAAGAGAGAGAGAGAGTTGCCAAGCCCCGGCACTGTCTCTTCCTGACAGTAGATGAGACCTCTGTAGCTCTCCTACAGACTTGCTGCACTGACGTGATCTGTTATGGCCATCAGCACTCTGCCATCTGTAATGGTATATACAGATCTATACACACCGTTAGTGTGCACCTACAGATAGCGTGTGCTGCTATGGCCCAGCATCTCTGTCCTCATTCTTAAAGAGTGTGCCCACCTAAAAGAGGCTTGGCTAATCATTAGAGTGCATGGGATGGACCCCTTTAAAAGTATATAGTAAATACTGGTAGTACATGCATGTTAATGTACCAGATGAATAACAGCAATATGCTGTAGAGCAGGCTTTCCCATCCACGATCCTCAAGGCACACCAACAGTGCAGGTTTTAGTGATATCCAGGCTTGAGCACAGGTGACTTAATTAGTACCTGAGTGATTCTGATTAAGCCATCTGTGCTGAAGCTTGGATATCACTAAAACCTGCACTGTTGGTGTGCCTTGAGGACCGTGGTTGGGAAAGCCTGCTGTAGAGAATACAAGGTAGTATAAATAAATATGTATATTGTTTAACTCAAGTGAAGTCTAGATCAGTTATGTCAAACTCACGGCCCTCCAGCTGTTGTGGGACAACACATCCCAGCATTCCCTGCCACAGATTTTATATAGTGTATTTTTGAAGGTTAGTACATCTGGCCCTATATGCTGTAATAGAAACCTAGAATTCGATAGCATGGAAGAACCACTTGACCCATCTGGTCTGCCCTTTTTCTTAAACTTTAAGCAACCTCAACCCTATCTGGTCCTGAATTCTTTGTTATAATATTCACATGCCTGTCATTGGGTCTCAGGAATATAGTCTTAAGGCCCCCATACATTAGTCCGACTTGTCCTAGGGACAAGTCGGACTTGATTTCCCCGGCAGCTCCCTGGGAGGGGAACACACGATTAGGCACTTGATGTGCCAAGTTATGCATATGATAAATCGCATGCGATTTATCATATGCAACTACCGGGGAGCTGCAGGGGGAGAGCCGGGTGGAGGGAGCTGCAGGGAAGTGCCGGGCAGGGTGAGATGACAAATAGTCAGCAGGCGGGGGACGCCAGTGAGCCGGGCATGGGGAGAGGCTGGGAGTGGACACAGTCAGCGGGCGGGGGGACTACGGTGAACCGGCGAGGGGAACAGGTCACGTCTGTGCTGGGCAGGAGGACAGGCAGCCGCAGCTTCATGGAAGAAAGCCCCAATACAAACGAATGGGCAGCCAGTGATTGGCTGAGAGCTCTCTCAGCCAATTGCTGATTGGCTGAAAGAGCTCTCAGCCAATCACTGGCTGCCCATTCGTTTTTACTGGGGGGTTTTCTTCCATGAAGCTGTGGCTGCCTGTCTTGTCCTCCTGCCCAGCACGTGAGCTTTTCCCCTCGCCGGTTCACCGGCGTCCCCCCGCCCGCTGACTGTGTGTCCACTCCGAGTCCCAGCCTCTCCCCATGCCCGGCTCACTGGCGTCCCCCGCCTGCTGACTATTTGTCAGCTCACCATGCAGTTCCCCCACGTCCCCCGCCCACTGACCCTGCCCGGACCAGACTGCACATAAGATTTAGGAAATCTTATGTGCAGTCGGTGCGACTGCCCGACTCCGATCCAATGCGCACGGGACTGCGCATCGGGTCGGACAGGGTGTCAAAACATGCGATTTGGGACGATTTCACTGCCCGATTCATCTGAATCGGGTGAAATCGGGCCCAAATCGCATAATGTATGGGGGCCTTTACACTATGGGGCAGATGTATTAAGCCTTAACAAGAGATAAATGCAAGGGTGATAAAGAGAGATAAACGTACAGCCAATCACCTGCCAACTGTCATGTTACAGCCTGTGTTTGAAAAAGTCAGTAAGGAGCTGATTGGCTGGACGTTTATCTCTCTGGAGAAAATTTATTGCAGCTATCCTATTATTCATGTGTGATAATTCTCCATAGGGTTCATGAATTCTCTTCACCTACTATGAGCTAGCTAAAAGTTTGGGAGAATCCATATTTTGGGGTAAAAATGTTGGGACTTAAGGCCTTATTCTAGTTCACTTTTTCTGACAAAATCATGTGCACTGCAGGTGGGGCGGATGTAACTTGTGCAGAGAGAATTAGATGTTTGTGGGGTTTTACTTCAAAGTGAGATCTATATTGCAGTGTAAAAATAAAGCAGCCAGTATTTACCCTGCACAAAAACAAAATAACTCACCCAAATCTAAATTCTATCTGCACATTTTACAGCTGCCCCACCTGCAGTGCACATGGTTTTGTATATCTAAGAAGGATTTTGTCAGAAAGAGTGAACTAGAATAAGGCCCTTAGTTCAGAACTCCATTATGCCACACGCTGTAATACCTATTGCATATCATACCACACGCCATAATGCACATTACACGTTATATCAAACACCGTAATGCCTATTACATAATGCCTCCTCCTCCTCCCCCCTCCTCCTCCCCCTCCTCCCTCCCCCTCCCCCTTCCCCCTCCTCCCTCCCCCTCCCCCTCCTCCCTCCCCCCTCCTCCCTCCCCCCTCCTCCCTCCCCCCTCCTCCCTCCCCCTCCTCCCTCCTCCCTCCCCCTCCTCCCTCCTCCTCCCCTTCCTCCCCCCTCCTCCTCTCTCCTCCCTCCTCCCTCCTCCTCCCTCCTCCTCCCTCCTCCCTCCTCCTCCCTCCTCCCTTCTCCTCCCTCCTCCCTTCTCCTCCTCCTCCCTTCTCCTCCTCCTCCCTTCTCCTCCTCCCTTCTTCTTCCTCCTCCTCCCTCCTTCTTCCTTCTCCTTCTTCCTTCTCCTCCCTTCTTCCTTCTCCTCCCTTCTTCTTCCTTCTCCTCCCTTCTTCTTCCTTCTCCTCCCTTCTTCTTCTTCTCCTCCTTCTTCTTCTCCCCCCCCTCCTCCCTCCCCCTCCTCCCTCCTCCCTCCCCCTCCTCCCTCCTCCTCCCCTTCCTCCCCCCTCCTCCTCTCTCCTCCCTCCTCCCTCCTCCTCCCTCCTCCCTCCTCCTCCCTCCTCCCTTCTCCTCCTCCTCCCTTCTCCTCCTCCTCCTCCCTTCTCCTCCTCCCTTCTTCTTCCTTCTCCTCCCTCCTTCTTCCTTCTCCTTCTTCCTTCTCCTCCCTTCTTCTTCCTTCTCCTCCCTTCTTCTTCCTTCTCCTCCCTTCTTCTTCTTCTCCTCCTTCTTCTTCTCCCCCCCCCCCCCCCCCCCCGCAGTACCGGCAACAGCCAGGCAGAGCGGTGGACAACTCACCCGGCTGTATCAGATCAGGTTGCGGCACTGCTATTTCAAAACTCTAATGCACATTACACGTTATATCAAACACCGTAATGCCTATTACGTAATGTCTCCTCCCCCCTCCTCCCTCCTCCTCCTCCCTCCCCCTCCTCCCTCCTCCCTCCCCCTCCTCCCCCCTCCTCCCTCCTCCCTTCTCCTCCTCCTCCCTCCTCCCTTCTCCTCCTCCTCCTCCCTTCTCCTCCTCCCTTCTTCTTCCTTCTCCTCCCTCCTTCTTCCTTCTCCTCCCTTCTTCTTCCTTCTCCTCCCTTCTTCTTCTTCTCCTCCTTCTTCTTCTCCCCCCCCCCGCAGTACCGGCAACAGCCAGGCAGAGCGGTGGACAACTCACCCGGCTGTATCAGATCAGGTTGCGGCACTGCTATTTCAAAACTTTCAAAAGGCGGCTCACGAGCAATGTTCCCTCTAATTTTACGAAGGCTGTGTGCGGCAAAAGATTTTGGCTGTGCAACTTTGGAAGGAAATTTTAATTTTTGTGCGTCACTTATATATAATTGGAAAATGACGTTCAGCATTTGTGTTAACTTTACTTCAAAATTATATTAAACATTTGAACATTCAAAACACAGCACACAATGCATTTAATGGGTGAAACACACATTAATTGAGTCCACAACTGCAAAAAAGGACCACTGCTGCTTTGTGCGCTCTGTTGTAATGTCTGTGCGCACGCTTGTCGAGTTGTGTGCGCGCGCACACGTGCACAGCTTAGAGGGAACACTGCTCACGAGCCAATTGGAGCTTGCGGTCTGACAGGCAATCAAGAGCTACCAATGCCGCTCCTGTTTGGCTGCCGATCTGCGAGCTCTGATTGGCTCGTAAGCCGCCTCAAGTTTGGAAATAGCTGTGCCACAGGTCTGCTCTGATACAGCTGAAGCTGGGTGGATTGTCCACCACTCTGCCCGGGTGTTGCCTTTAACGCAAACCACCACTCTGGCCGCATTTCCAAACTTGAGGCGGCTTACGAGCTTCCTGGCAAATCTGGTCACCAGGAAGCAGAATCTGGACACCATGGTGCAAAGTGATGTAAATGGGGGTACAGGGTATGGGACAGTGTTATTGGGGTGCTTTAGGAGTGGGACAAGTATTTTTAGGCTTGTGGGGGGGTGGTTGTGTTGGTAATTAGTTGTTTTTTTCAAATATATACTTATGCCCATTTTCACATACCCCAAATTTTATGCAGGCATTTATTTTACACAGAAACGCTTGCTTTTTTGGGGGGTGTTTGTTAATATTTTTCCTTAAAGTATATTGCAGCCGTTTTGCAATATTAGCACATTTTAAATCCCCCAAATCCTTTTTTATTATGCTCTCTAATGTAATACTATGCTGTTATGCTATGTTATTTGCCATTTTTGGGGGTATAGACTGATCTCTACATTTTCACCTGCATTTTTTGCTGGTTAACGTATTGCAGGTCACCCATTTTTGACATTTTCAAATAGGATAGGTCCAAAAAAAACAGGAGCGCGTACAACGGCGATAAGTGTGCAAACTTTACCCACAATAATGGATTGCATTATCACTGCTAATAGGATATCCCTCTATGCGTTTTATTGACTATTGTTTTGGTTTATATTTTACAAACGCACATAGAAGCAATTGCATACAGTTGCAATGACTGGCTTAATCTTTTTAAAATTGTATTATAATGTTCAGTATACCACTTTTTTTCTTGACAGGGAGGATGGGGGCTGGTGGAGAAGCTGGCTACAGCAAAGTTACAACAATGTACGGGAAAAGGTATGTGGTCATTAACCAGTTTGGTTTGTCACAAATACAAATAAAAGAACAGTAATCTCATGTGCTTGATGTGGTATGACCACAAACACCTGCTTGAAATTCCAGAAATACATGAAGCCATTTCAAATGAACTGGTTTTGGTTCCGCACTTTTTTCTCTGTATTGAACACTTGTAGTTCCCAAATATTCTTTTATCCCCTAATGGGGGGGCAGCACATACTACCCTTCTCTGGTTGGGATGCGGTCTTTTGGTCCACAGCATTATGGTAGACAGTCATTAGGTCGACACCATTAGGTTGACATGGGAAAAGGTTGACATGGGTCTAAGTTGACATAGAAAATGGTCGATAGGTCATTAGTTCGCCAGTGTCTAGGACAACATGGTTTTTTTCACTTTTTTTTTTGGAGCCGACGTGCCGACCGGCGGTATTTCATGCCCTACCATCCACTAGGGCGTGGTTGGAGAATAAAGTAGTGTGCCGAGCGTAGCGAGCACTGTGTCCATGTCGACTGTGTTGACAGTTAGGTCAAAAAAACTGTGAAAAACCCCATGTTCACCTTTTCACTGTCGACCTGGACATTGTCGAACTAATGACTTGTCGAACTAATGGCCTTTCCACCTAGAACCATGTCGACCTTTTCCCATGTCAAGCTAGACCCATGTCAACCTTTTTCCATGTCGATCTAATGACTATCAACCATCATGCTGTAGACCAAATTATCCCAACCCCTCTGGTTATGCTCCTATAGAGAAAGGAAGGACAAAGTGAGAAATATCATGGGGTGCACTCGGAACTGTGTAGCGTAGTTAGTCCAACTGATTGTAATAGCTCTTAAAACATAACTTTTATTTGAGTTTTATTAAGATAGTTTAAAAAAAAATATAGAGTGTGAATAAAGATATCAGAAAATGTGATTCCATGTGTTTGTATGTCCTGTGCTTATGTTTTACAAAGTGCTGATGAATTCCCTAAGGCAGGGGTTCCCAATCTTTTTCTAATCACGGCACCCTAGAGTATCAGAATTTTTCCAAGGCACCCAAAAATATATATCAATTTAAGTAGATTTGTGTTTATATGTGCTTCTTAGGTTCAGTTGTGTGGTAAAGGGCAGGATTTGCTTCTGATTGTACACATTTTATGATTGGCAGCAACCAGCACTGGTTTTGTCCAGAAATAATTGATCATAAATAATTTGAATTGGTCCTGGACGACCAACCCGAGGCACCCCTGCAAGTGTCCCGAGGCACCCCAGGGAGCCTAGGCACACAGTTTGGGAACCACTGCCCTAAGGCCTTTGTCCCCTTTTATTGTACTTGTATTAGGGGTTATTAGACTCAATGTATAATTAGCTTTATATGCTTTGTACCATTAGTTCCAATAATTCTGATTGATATTAGGGGTGTGGTATAGGGTTCCGACAGTCATTATCCCAACTGGCCGGACCCAGACAGCTGCGGGCACGGTGGCTCGCTAAGATCGCCACCTATCCACACGAGGGAGAATAGCCGGTGGCCATCGGGCCCCCGTGTGTCGGGGTTTTGACTGTCGGGATCCCGACGTCGGGTAAATGACTGTTGGGATCCTGTCCGGCACCCGATGTTAGTCGTGTGCCCTCTTTTCATAGGATGCTTCTGTATTAATCTAGGTTATAGTCTTCCACATTTGTCTGAGTGTCTTTCATCTAGTAATAGTTGTTACAATGTATTTCACTTCCCCCTCTGGGCTTCGTGCCAACTATTATTTGTAACAGTTACTGTATACATAGTTACATAGTTACATAGTAGGAAGAGAGTGAGCGACCCGCACCATCTATAGTGCGTCAGATATTCAATAGGGTTATTAGTACGTGTGAATGGCACTGAGCCCACCTATGGGGAGTGTGTTATATATATATACACTTGCCTCCTAGGTTGAGGGTGCTGTCAACTGATTGGTAAATTGGAACTTATGTAGAGAAGAAAAGCAAATCAGTTTCAATGTGACGCACTCCTTATTCACAAAATTGTCAAAATTGACTAAAATACAGATATGTCTTTATTAAATAGTACAGAACAATTATAATAGTGAGTATCACTTACAGGTCATCATTAATTAAGTAGTAATCTCAAATTTTTATTATTTATAAATTAATGCTTGACCCGATAATATGTTTCCCTGTGTCAGGGACTTTTTAGTGGCGAAAAATTAAAATAAGATAATAGATATAGAGAAATAGAAGTTATAGAAAGATTAAAATTAGTCTCTGTAGACCGTTAGTATTAGATATTAGTAATACGGTTCCTGTTAATGTTACAGGTAAGTATGGTACATTCTTATAGGTTGAAATGTAATTAATAAATGGGTTTTATTCCCAATTCTGCATCTAATATCGTTTTTTATTGCGTGTTTTTAAAGAATAGTCTCTTTCCACTTTTCACATATATGTGTTGTATTCCAATTATATCAAATAGGAAGATGGGTGGTGACCTGCCGTACGGCCTAGTGAACCACTTCTTTCTTCAAATCCTATTGATCACATCAAAAGTCATACATATGTCCGTAGGTGCATATATTCATTTATAGTATGGATATAATAAGCAGTTATTTCCTTTATTCCATGTCTCCCTATGTCTGTATCTGACAGGTATTAGGTGAGATGCACCTTACACATTTATGGTTATGATGCTTATATAATAACACATTTATCTAATGTATGTCACAACTACATATGTGATTTTTGAGCGTTCATAGTTATCCAGAGTGCGTGGTAATCGACAGTGAGCTTGCAGCAAATTGTCCAATCTGTGCTATAAGTTTAGTATTTCACTAATTATGCTTTACATATATTCATGCAAATTGATCAGAGCCAATTGCTCAGTCTGTACTATATATTTTGCAAATAATCGTGCATATAGTTTTATTTAGATATTTTCTGCAGACCAATCAGAGCAAATGCCAAATCTGCAGTTGATAGTTTGTGTATCAATTGTATACTGAATTTAATACAAACGCATGCTAGCATATACTTCCAGCCGTCAGCCAAAAGTCCGCAGTATAATAGGTAGTTTATAAGTGACTTTCTGGAGTGTACAGGCGCCGGAGCGCTCTCAGTATATTAGGCGACTTGTAGCCAGCACTGTCGTGGACCGTGTCACTGAGTTCTGCTTGTATCGCAGTATTTCAAGTGTACCACGCTATCCTGACTACGACAGACGCTGTAATGAGCGCTAGTTATACATTATGTATTTAAACACTTAATTATAAAAACATCAATACGTTTGCTGCCGACAGACTAGAGCAATATGCCCAGTTCGTAGAGTGTGTGTTATAACCAATCACACATGCAATTTATTGTTCCAGATATATTTATACACATTGGTCAGTTAATGCCAGTTTCGTGGGAGATAATTTCTATATCAGTTGTATTCTGACATTCACACATTCGTATGCTCTTTAATAGAGCTTCCGTCGTATAGTGAGTGATTTGCAAAGCACTATCAGAGCTGTACAGGCGCCGGAGCGCTCTCAGTACAGTGATCAGCTAACAGCCAGCGCTGTCCGGGATCGGGTCACTGAGCTCTGCCTGTCTTGCAGTGCCTCAGATGCACCTCGCTCTCCCGTCTATGACAGCCGCTGCGGTGAACGCTCATTACACGCTACGTATTAGGACACAGAATTATAGATACATTGTTACATTTGTATACATTTCAACAACTAAATTAACGGCTACAGAGCGAGCTGCCAGGCTCGCTCTGTAGCCGTTAATTTAGTTGTTGAAATGTATACAAATGTAACAATGTATCTATAATTCTGTGTCCTAATACGTAGCGTGTAATGAGCGTTCACCGCAGCGGCTGTCATAGACGGGAGAGCAAGGTGCATCTGAGGCACTGCAAGACAGGCAGAGCTCAGTGACCCGATCCCGGACAGCGCTGGCTGTTAGCTGATCACTGTACTGAGAGCGCTCCGGCGCCTGTACAGCTCTGATAGTGCTTTGCAAATCACTCACTATACGACGGAAGCTCTATTAAAGAGCATACGAATGTGTGAATGTCAGAATACAACTGATATAGAAATTATCTCCCACGAAACTGGCATTAACTGACCAATGTGTATAAATATATCTGGAACAATAAATTGCATGTGTGATTGGTTATAACACACACTCTACGAACTGGGCATATTGCTCTAGTCTGTCGGCAGCAAACGTATTGATGTTTTTATAATTAAGTGTTTAAATACATAATGTATAACTAGCGCTCATTACAGCGTCTGTCGTAGTCAGGATAGCGTGGTACACTTGAAATACTGCGATACAAGCAGAACTCAGTGACACGGTCCACGACAGTGCTGGCTACAAGTCGCCTAATATACTGAGAGCGCTCCGGCGCCTGTACACTCCAGAAAGTCACTTATAAACTACCTATTATACTGCGGACTTTTGGCTGACGGCTGGAAGTATATGCTAGCATGCGTTTGTATTAAATTCAGTATACAATTGATACACAAACTATCAACTGCAGATTTGGCATTTGCTCTGATTGGTCTGCAGAAAATATCTAAATAAAACTATATGCACGATTATTTGCAAAATATATAGTACAGACTGAGCAATTGGCTCTGATCAATTTGCATGAATATATGTAAAGCATAATTAGTGAAATACTAAACTTATAGCACAGATTGGACAATTTGCTGCAAGCTCACTGTCGATTACCACGCACTCTGGATAACTATGAACGCTCAAAAATCACATATGTAGTTGTGACATACATTAGATAAATGTGTTATTATATAAGCATCATAACCATAAATGTGTAAGGTGCATCTCACCTAATACCTGTCAGATACAGACATAGGGAGACATGGAATAAAGGAAATAACTGCTTATTATATCCATACTATAAATGAATATATGCACCTACGGACATATGTATGACTTTTGATGTGATCAATAGGATTTGAAGAAAGAAGTGGTTCACTAGGCCATACGGCAGGTCACCACCCATCTTCCTATTTGATATAATTGGAATACAACACATATATGTGAAAAGTGGAAAGAGACTATTCTTTAAAAACACGCAATAAAAAACGATATTAGATGCAGAATTGGGAATAAAACCCATTTATTAATTACATTTCAACCTATAAGAATGTACCATACTTACCTGTAACATTAACAGGAACCGTATTACTAATATCTAATACTAACGGTCTACAGAGACTAATTTTAATCTTTCTATAACTTCTTTTTCTCTATATCTATTATCTTATTTTAATTTTTCGCCACTAAAAAGTCCCTGACACAGGGAAACATATTATCGGGTCAAGCATTAATTTATAAATAATAAAAATTTGAGATTACTACTTAATTAATGATGACCTGTAAGTGATACTCACTATTATAATTGTTCTGTACTATTTAATAAAGACATATCTGTATTTTAGTCAATTTCGACAATTTTGTGAATAAGGAGTGCGTCACATTGAAACTGATTTGCTTTTCTTCTCTACATAGTTACATAGTAGGTAAGGCTGAAAAAAGACTTGCGTCCATCTAGTTCAACCTGGTATAGATATCCATTGCTGATTTGGTAGGTTCTGGTATTTTACAGACAAATTATATTTCTTATTTGTACCCATGGATGTTTTTCTCCAGTAAATGTTTGTCCAACTTTGCCTTGAACGCATTTAATGAGCCAGCCATTACCACCTCTCTGGGAAGAGAGTTCCAGAGTTTGACTGTTCTGACCGTAAAGAAATTCTTTCTACTAGCTGAATGAAATCTTTTTTCTTCTAATCTATACTCATGCCCTCGTGTCCTAGATTCCTTTCTAGTAGAAAATAGGGTGTGTGACAGTTCCTTATATTGGCCCTTGATATACTTGTACATGTTGAGCATGTCCCCCCTTGAACGTCTCTTTTCTAATGTAAATAGTCCCAAATTGCTTAATCTCTCCCCGTAGCTTAAATTCTACATTCCCCTAATAAGCTTTGTTGCTCGCCTTTGGACTTTTTCTAATTCTATGATGTCCTTTTTATAGTGTGGGGCCCAGAACTGTACTCCATACTCTAGGTGAGGTCTCACCAATGCTTTATATAGTGGCATAATTACCCTTGAGTCCCTAGTTTCCATTCCCCTCTTAATACATGCCAGAATTTTGTTGGCCTTTTTTGTAGCTACATTACAATGGGCACTACATCCTAGATTGCTGTCTATTTGGACTCCTAGATCCTTTTCAAGTATGGAATTACCCAGTTCCTCTCCGCTAAGGTTGTAACTTGCACACTGGTTGTGTCTCCCAAGGTGCATAACCTTACATTTATCTACATTGAACCTCATCTTCCATTTTTTAGCCCACTCATCTAGAATTGCAAGATCATTTTGAAGCATGGTGACATCTTCTGGTGATTTGATGACTTTGCTAAGTTTTGTATACAAACTCTATTCATAAACAATAGAGCACCAATGGTAATTAGCCTCCTAAAGCTGTGTGCACATGGTGCAATATGGTTGCTGAGTGACCATATTGCCAGTGATTTGTTTGTGCTGCAGCGATAAATCGACCCTGTGTTCAGCCCCCTAATGGTCACTTGCAATCAGCTGTTTCCCTCTGCAGCTCCCCCGGCGGTACTTGTGTACTTTCACGGCTCCCATCGCATGCCATATGTAGTGGCATGCGATGGGATGCGATTTTTGCAGTTGTTAAGCAATTTTTTTTTTAAACCGCATGCGATCGCATGTGATTTTTAACAGAAATGCTTCAAAATGCATTGAAATTAGTATCAAACATGTTCAATGGCCCCCAAATGTAATTTTTCAGGCTGTACCACCCCCACTATCAACGCGAACCCGAAGCGTGGCGAGCGTCAGTGGTACGCGTCCTACGACCTTTTCATACCCCCACTATCCACGTCGGCGTGGAGTTGAGAATCGAAAGTGTGGTGAGCCACCGAGCCTGAGCGTGGCGAGCGGACGCGGACACCTGTGAAGCCCGCGAGGGGACGCGTATACCTGTGAAGGTATCCGTGTCCCCTCGCGGGGCTCGCTGCGCTCACCACGCTTCGGGCTCGGTGGCTCGCTGCACTCGCCACACTTTCTATTCTCAACTCCACGCCGACGTGGATAGTGGGGGTATGAAAAGGTCGTAGGACGCGTACCGCCGCCCCTCGCGGGCTCGCTGCGCTCGCTGCGCTCGCCACGCTTCGGGTTTGCGTTGATAGTGGGGGTGGTACAGCCTCAAAAATGACATTTGGGGGCCATTGAACATGTTTCATACTAATTTCAATGCATTTGGATGCATTTCTGTTAAAAATTGCATGCGATCGCATGCGATCGTATGCGATTTTTGGCTATACGATGGACATCGTGGGAGCCGTGATTGTACACAAGTACCCCCCCCCCCCCAGCAAAGTCTCCTGTTCATCAGTGACCATCTCTGGTCGCTGATGAAAACCTGGTCACTGAGCAATATATTGCACCGTGTGTACACAGCTGATAAACGTATATATTCTCTATTTATGTAACGCAGTCTCATTCATATAATATTAGCTTCAATTTATGTTTAGCTGCTGTTTGTCTCTTGTAATATAAGTTTTTGCATTTGTAAATCTAAATATAGGTTTATCTGTTGTTGTTGTTGTTGTTGTTGTTGTTGTTTTATAGCTATTTTTTATAGCTATTTTTAATTGGGCTGTTTCATTATTTAATTTCTCCCAGATTATGCCATATCAAATCCTCCAGCTATCTCCGTGAACATCAGAGCTGTATTGCTGAGTTATGTGTATGCCCTCTGTGTAAATATCCACTTCTGTGTTGTTTTTAAAGCATGTACCGTATATACTCGAGTATAAGTCGACCCGAATATATGCCGAGGCACCTAATTTTTACAACAAAAAAACTGGGAAAACATATTGACTCAAGTGGGACCCTCACTCGAGTATAAGCCGAGGGGGGCTTTTTCAGCATAAAAACTGTTCTGAAAAAGTAGGCTTATACTCGAGTATATATGGTATTTATATGCTAGTGTTGGGGGTTGCTGCTGTGTAGCTATTGTGCTGCTGCTGTGTAGCTATTGTGGCTACTCATTTATTCTGTATCAGCGCCGGATCTAAATTGATCTACAGATAATATAAATGGAAAATATCTGTATGTCATTTATGTGTTCAGCGGGTTTGTTGTATATCAGAGTTGGGGCTGTGCACCAGCAGGTGAGCGGCTTTCCCGGCGATGATGCGGAAGCCATACACACTGGGCGGTTTTGAGCTGAAAGCTGCTCAAACTTGCTGTTTTGAGCGGCTTTCCGCTCAAAGTCGCCCAGTATGTATGGGCTTTTAGATTAATACAGAAGCATCATATGAAAAGAGGGAACAAGACTAATACCAATCAGAATTATTGGAACTAATGATACAAAGCTAATAAAGCTAATTATACAGTTATACCCCTTTCACATTACAGCTAAAACATGGTAAATTCACTATTTTAAATGGCTTTAAAACGTTTCTAGCTGTAATGTGAAAGGTCCAGAGAGAATTTACCGTTTTTAAAATACCTGTAATCCAAAACGGGTTAAAAGCAGTGTCCTACCCGTTTCAGAGCCAATCCATTTGTAGTGTAAATGTCTCTGAAACATCTCCCTTGTGACCTCACCAGGCACAGGCAGGAAGTAAAGAGCTGAGAGCAGACTTTTTAACCCAGTGCATACTGTGCAGGTGTTGGGATCATTTGGTCAACAGTCCTTAGGTCGACACTGTTGGGTCAACATGCTGGAAGGTCGACAGGTGTCTAGGTCAACATTACAGAAGGTCGACATGAGTATATGTCGACAGGGTTCTAGGTCGACATGGGTGAAGGTCGACATGAGTTAGGTCGACAGGTCGTTAGGTCGACATGGGTTTTTTCACTGTTTCTATAGCCGACACGTGCCGAAAGGCGGTATTTCATGCCCTACCATCCACTAGGGCATGGTGGGAGAATAAAATAGTGTGCCTGAAGCATTGCGAGTGAAGCGAGCGGCTGCGGTTCACTTCCAACTGTGTCCATGTTGACTGTGCCAACATTCGGTTAAAAAAACAGCGAAAAACCCCATGTGTCGACCTTGTCCCATGTGTCGACCTTGTCCCATGTGTCGATCTTGTCCCATGTTGACCTAGACACCTGTTGATCTTCCACTGAAGGCCGACAGGGAGGTCGGCAGGGTTGGAAGGTCAAGCATTATGTCAACAATGGGAAGGTTGACAGTCAAAAGGTCTACATGACTTCAAGTTTTTCGGTCCCGAATGTCGACATGGATACTGTGTGCTCGACACACTATTTTACTCTCCCGCCATGCCGTAGTGGATGGTAGGACATGAAATGCCGCCTGTCGGCATGACTGCTCAAAAAAACCTCATGATGACCTTTTCACCTGTGTTGATTTTAGCCATATTAACCTAATTCAGGTGTTGACTTAAGGTCGACACAAGCATTAGGTCGACAATCAAAATGTCGATCTGAGTTTTCCCGGGATTTTGTTTGAGCCAACGTGCATGGCAGGAGAGTAAAATAGTGTGCCAAGCGCAGCATGGCGAATGGACATGGTACACTTAGACATTGTCCATGTTGACATTAGGGACATTTAAAAAAAAAAAAAAAAAACTCATGTTGACCTTTTGACTGTCAACCTTCCCATTGTCAACACAATGCTTGTTGCGACCTTAGCCATGTTGAACTCAGGGTCTTCGTTTTCAGGCTCAAAGTATTCTCATCATCTTTCAAGTGTGCAACTTGTTGATATAATATGTTGGCCATTAGAATCTTTGATGTTTGTGGTGGAGGTTGTATATTTTCCATTGTAGCTGCATAAGATGCTGTACAGCATTTGTGAATCATTCTTTCTACTGGCCTCTTCCATTTCTTGGGCTTTTCCTTTGCACAGTGCTTCTTTATTTGCTTTGAGTTGCTTTTTAACTTGTGTATTCATGTGCAGGTAGAGTTTATGGTTAATGTTTTTAACTTCCACACATTCTTCCACTAAGGTGTTGGCGATCCATGGTATGAGATTCCTCTGTTTAAATGGTCCCCTTTTTCTCTGCCAAGGCCCCCATACACTAGTCCAACTTGTCCTCAGGGTGGACTGGTGTACCTTTGAGAGCCCCCTGGCAGCTCGCTTATGATTTGGCACTGGATGTGCCAAATTATACATGCAATACATTACATGCAATGTATTGCATGTATATCCCTGGGGAGCTGGCAGCGGCGGGGGCCAGGCAGGGGTACTTCACCACTGTTACCCACACCTACGGATTGGACCAACATATCGTGGGTGCTGAAAAGGACCCGCAATGTGTGGCTGATGGGTCGGATCCAACAGATTGAACCTGCAGCAGGTTCTGACCCGATGCACAGGGGACCGCGCATCGGATCGGATGAGGTGTCAAACACATCCGGTTTCTCGGCCGGATCCGTCTGGAACTGGCGAAAGCATTTCAAATCAGACAAGTGTATGGACACCTTGAGGGACACTTTTATTTTCCTTTTTTGTGTCCGTCCAGCTGTGGTTTATCATTAGATGATGGGGTGTGAAGCTGTTTTTGAGCAGAATTTGAAAGTTCTTCTGAGTGTTGAAGTCTTTTAAGGTGTTAAAGTCTAAAACTGGTTGGGGTTTCAAGGAGTTTGTTACCTTTAGTCAAGTCAAGTTTATTGTCATCAGCAGCGGGAGAAAACTCTCTCTGCAGACGAAATTGTGTAATACATAAATACCAGTACAGTAAAAGCAATAAGGGAAAATACATAAGGGATACATAAAATCAAACATCACTTCAAGCATTCAACATACGCACTGCTGATGGTAGGAAACTATTGTGCAAACGGCTTGTACGTGCCCTCATGGTTCTGAACCTTTTTCGCGAAGGTAATTTCTCGAATGAACTAAAAAACGGGTGACTGAAATCGGCTAAAATATTTTTGGTACGCTTTAAAATTCTGGAATTATAGAGCTCCAGTATGGTTGGCAGCTGCACTCCTATGATTTTTAGATTTGCTTGTAATAAATTATGCTGACGAAATTATCAAGCATACTTTTGTCTTTTATCATGGAGAACCGTGTTAAGAGATGGTTTTGAGAGTGCTTGAACCAGGTGTTCGATATTGCAAGATTGTTGTGTTTGGCAAACATAAGTAAGCACGAAGACCATTGTCATCCAGATAAAAGGCCCAGCTGCCTCTGATGCATTGGTTCTGCCATATGCACTAGTTTTTGCTGCAGTATTTTGTCCTGCCATTGGTTATGTAGCTGGGTATTACGATTCCTTCCTCATGGGAACCACCCCTCCCCATTAATCCGGGCTTGGAACTGGCTGCTGTAATGACAATGTGACTGTAAAAATCTAACAGTCTTCATTAATGAGCTGATGAATGGTGTGTGTGTGTATGTATATATGTTAGCATTAATGCCTCACAGCGCTGAGGTCATGGGTTTGATCTCCACCATGGCTCTAACTGTGCAGAGTTTGTATATTCTCCCCGTACTTGCCTGGGTTTACTCCGTGTACTCTGGTTTCCTCCCACAATCCAAAAATATACAGATAGGTTAATTGGCTTCCCAAAAAAATTAACTCTAGAATGTCTTGAAAACCCATGCAGTTCATACCTGTTTGGCATGTCGCTGTCTGCTGTGGTGTTTCTAGCACAGGTCTGGTTTGAATATCAGTGCTGATATACAGACCACACTGTGCTAGAAGCACTACAGCAGACAACGACACCCCAGGCAGGGAAGAGGAACTGCATGGGTTTTCAAAGAAGAAGAGAGATTGCTAGAATGAACACTAGTATGCGGCTAACTCAGTGGTCGTATTTTGCTTGGTGATCCCCCTGTTAAGTTGTCCTGCGGGTGAGCGTCAGATTCCATTTTCTTTTTGTTTATTTCCTTGTGTTCATTTATGTTGATGTCTAGAAATGACAACTCGAAAAATTGGCCCTCGTTAATGCTCGATCGTGGCCCTCGATCCTCTCCCTCATCTATACATGCATAGACAACGGAGTGGGTCACTAATGACCCACCGGAACGTGCATTGTCCAGCGATGCATACACACTGGATGATATACTCACAAGGGCTAAAATTAGAGACATCGCTCATTTTATTGCCCAGTGTGTACGGGGCTTAAGTGTCCTAGCTCCCAGAAACAGGACCTACCTCGTCCCTTAATGAGCTATAAACAAAAGTATTCATACGGAGATGGACACGTAAGTCTTAATGCTTGGACTGTTATAAAAGGTAGACAATAACTTTCTTTCATGCGGGATGAAAAAAAACCAACATCCTGGTAATCTCAAGTATAGTAATGTTGTTTATAGAATATTTGTTTTACTTTAACAATAGCAGAAAATGAATTGAAGGGATCTAAAATACAGATGGGTTAGCTTGTAGTTGTAACCTTATGTGTTGTCTATTCAGTCTGCAGAAGCTTTGGAGTTTATGAAAAGAGACCTAACAGAGTTTTCCAGAGTTGTGCAGCATGACACAGCCTGCACTATTGCAGCCACAGCTACTGTTGTGAAGGAGAAATTGGCGGTGAGTATGAATAGTTATCTAACAATTTGCATAACTTGAACTTCTCGGTTCACCAGCTGTCCTATTTCCATAGAGGTGCCATCCTTACCTGCTAACACCCTTCCAACCATACCCCTATATTGCTTACCTTACCCTGTTCCTGGTGCAGTGCTGCTCAGTATTCACTTCGACTGTTCTGTGAATCACTGCAGTGGAAAACATTGTCAGGGAATGGACAACCCGTCTAACAAACATATTACGGCTTAGGGCATTATATAATACATATACATATTTTTATTTCAGCCTATGGTGTCACACTGGGACCATGGGTATTGCAGGTCCTCTGACCGGGCACCAAGGAGTTAAACTTCTGGAGTGCAGCTGGGAGAGGCTCCTCCTCCCCAATACCCATCCTGCCCCAGGCCAGTCAGTTTTTTCTTCTTGGTGCCTCAGGAAGAGGGCATACTTTTAGGAGCAGGGCACTTTTAGCCCTGATTTAAACTGTCTTGCTGCAGGCCCTGTGTCCTCAAAGTGCCACTGAGCAGCACAATAATCGCACTGTTGTCGGGGCTCTGACCTCCATGCCACAGGAAGGCATGAACAGTAAGCGGAGCCCCTTTTAGCACACAGACTTCCCTAGCGGCAACTCACCACTGGTGGGGGTAGTCCTGGCGACGGGGTCCCAAACGCTCGGTTTCCCCTCTAGGCAACTAGGACTGACCTGTTAGGTAACAAAATATGGGCACGTTTCCCTGGGTTTGGGCTTCAGGCGTGGGGGGATTTCTTTTTGGATCGGCCCGTAGATCCGCCCCCTAATTCCAGTGCGGGTCTCTCTTCCCGTCCTGGGTGACGTCCCTCCGCCTCTCTCCCCATCCTCCCTGCTCAAGGGGGCCATTAAACGTGGAGCAGCACATTTGCTGGACACTGTGCCTGCAAGGGAAGCAGCTTCTGCGTTTCCCTAAGCCTTTTCTACAGCAAAGGGAAGGAGAGAGAACCGGTTTAGAGTGCTATCCTGCCTCCCTATCCTACACTGAACTGGTGTCATGTCGTATATTCCCCTTCATTACTTCATGGTGTAGCTTGTTGGGATTAGATGCCTATATAGGGGAGTTTTTTTTTTATATACACTTCTCACTAATTGGGGATATCTGTGATAGAGGATTTTTTCTCTATTTATAATCAGAACTGTCTGTTATCTTGCAGTTTGTTTTACTGCTGTGGTAGGCTCACAGATACCAGATCCACTTATTCATATTTGTGGTTCATCCAATTTAGTGTAGTGCCTATCATTACACACTGTCCTAATTTTCCTCCTCCTCCTTAGTTGGAAGGATTTTTTAAGGTAGAGTGGAAATACCCTAATAAAAAGTTCCTCCTTACTAGGTGTTTTTCAGAGTTCTATCCCATTGCAGAAAGGGATATGAAGTTCTGGTAGTCTCCGCTTCCTTTGGACGTGCATATTGCCCGTCTGGTCCGTTCCTCTACTCTCCCTATTCCGGATTGGACTTCTCTAAAGGAGCCTACGGACAGGAAAATTGAGCAATTTCTCAAGGCTATTTACTTAAATGCGGGGGTGGCTATTCGTCCTGCTACTGCAGGCGCATTGCTATCTCTAGCCATCGGGGGATGGCTGGATGCTCTAGCGGAAGGTCTGAGAGGTGGCTCTCACAGATCAGATCTTATGGGGTTGGTGGATAACATCCATGAAGCCTACACCTATCTTGGTGAGGCTACTTTTAGACTCCGGTACCTTTGCATCTAAGATCTCGGTCATGGGCAGACATGCCTTATGGATCTGATTTTGTTGTGCTGTTAGTGAATCTAAGAAGGCTTTAGAAGCCATCCCTTTCTCCGGTGAGGTTCTGTTTGGTACAAAACTAGACAAAAATTGTAGCTACCATTGCGGCCTTCTTGCCCTCTGCGGCTCCGAAAGCGGAGACTTCAGGATTTTGTTCCTTTTATCCGCAAGGAAAGCAGAGGGGACAGTCTTCCTCATGCTTCCAGCCCGCTCAGTCTACGCCACAAAAGAATAAGGGCTGCCAATCCTGGTCAGGACATCCCCAAGTCCCTAAACAACCTGAAAAACCCGCAGCTTGTCAATTTTCACCACCAGGCCAGCAGCCCTATGGTGGGATGTCGTCTACTTCTTTTTGCAGACGTGTGGTCGGCTATCACTTCAGACACTTGGATCCTGAACATTGTTTGGCTCTTCACAAGGCAGTTCGGACTCTCCTCACTGCAGGAGTCATAGAACTGGTCCCACCCCTACAGCGGGGAACTGGATTTTATTCAAACCTTTTCCTTGTCCCCAAACCGGATGGTTCCTTTCTTCCCAACGTAAATCTGCGGACTCTGAATCGTTTTCTCTGGGTTCTCAAATTCAGGATGGAACCCTGCGGTCCATTGTGCAGGCGCTCCGACAGGATGACTTCCTAGCCTCATTGGATGTGCGGGACACATGCCTGCATATTCCGATTCGGAAAGACCATTAGTGTTTTCTCAGATTTGCAATTCAACTACATTATATGTTCCAGGCTTTGCCATTTGGCATGTCTACCACCCCCCTTGTTTTCACGAAGGTGATGGACGTAATGATTGCCCATCTGAGATTACAGAGTGTAAGGATCTGGATGACCTCTCCGACCACCCTTCAAGATCACATTCAGTTGACCCTGTTGGTTCTCCAGACTCACGGGTGGTTGATCAACTGGAAAAAGTCCGGTTTTGTTCCTGCCCAACAGATGATCCACCTGGGAGCCTTGTTGGATACCCATCTCCAAAAGGTCTTCCTCCTGGCCGACAAATGCAAGTCTCTTCAGGCATTGGTCAGGGAGCTCTTAGCTCGCAGGGTGGTGATGGTCCACTTCTGTATGCGGCTACTGGGCAAGATGGTAGCCTGTTTCAACATGGTACAGTATGCCCAATGACATTCTCACCATTACAGTTGGAGCTCCTCCACAGTTCCTGGTAATCTTCAGGGACACCCGCCTGTCTCTTCTTTGGTGGCTAGAGTCCTTTCACCTGAAACAGGGGAGGTCCTTTCTCATCCTCGACTGGGTGAGTCTTACATCTGACGCTAGCCTCAGGGGCTGGGGAGCAGTAGTGGAATACCACTAATTTCAGGGGCGTTGGTCGAACAAAGAAACCAGACTGACAATCAACATCCTCGAGCTATAAGCTGTCTACCTGGCCCTTCAACAGGCGGGATCCCTGCTACATCACCAGGCGGTGAGCGTACAGTCCGGCAATGCCACCAAGGTGGCCTACATCAACAACCAAGGGGGCACCCACAGTCGGGCTACAATGCAGGAGGTGTCTTATGCACTCAGCTGGGCGGAGAATTTTCTTCTCGCAATATCAGCAGTTTACATTCCGGGCCGGAGCTAGCACGAGAGACCCAGGAGCCTTTCTAATCGACGTCCTGGCAGTGTCGTGGCCATTTCACATGGTGTATCTGTTTCCCCTGATTGCCCTCCTTCAATGAGTGCTTCGGAAGATACAGGCAGAACGGGTGACAGTCATTATTATTGCGCCCAACTAGCCAAAATGGGCGTGGTTCACAAACCTGAAGAATCTGTCCCCATGGCGCCTTTCTCTAGGGTCCTCAGTGCAGTTCGGGAGCATTCCCCCCTTGATGGACTACTTTGCGACGTCCCATGGTCTCAGTGTGACACCATAAGCTGAAAGAAAAAACAGGATTTTTGTCTTACCTAAACTTTGTCAATACAGAAGTTTAACTCCTTGGTGCCCAGCATCATCTCTCATGTTTCGTTTTTCAAGTGAATACCTATTCAGCCTGGATAGCCTATCTTTATATTGACTCAACACCCCTTATTTTTTTAAATAGAATCTTTTTTATTGGACAATAAAGAGAAAAAAACTGTACAGAACACCGTAGTGCATTAATTAATCACATACAAAAATAATTAAGCATATCCGGAACTATGCATGAATATAATCTGCATACAAATGTATTAAATATATGATGTTATGCATATATATATAAAAATAAAGACAATATTAACCACTTAATGTCTGAGTCCTGTACATTCAAAATATCTAGACCATAATATCAATTTCTAACAATTAAAGAAAGATGAAAAGGGAAAGAGAGAAGAAGAGAAAAAAAAGAAGAGGGTATCATGCAAATATCAAGTAGGGGATATATCCCACATACAAAAAATAAAATAAAAACATCACATTGAAACAGTATCTCCTAACAAATAGATAAGTATGATCGGCACGAAATAGTAATAACGCATTCCTATTTCAATTACTAATCCTTAATGTAGTTACCAGAATTCGGGCCCAGTAATATTATGAGTGAGACGAAGAGTGTGGGGATTCCAACCATCTGTTCCAAATTTTGTCAAATTTAGCCATGGTACCGCGGGACATGTATACATATTTTTCACTTTGTACAGTAGTGTTTACCAGGGCCTTCCATTCCACCAATGTAGGTCCCAGACTAGCCATCCAGTGCCTAGCTATCACCACCTTAGCAAGAGAACAGAGATTTATCACATACTGACATTCTGTATTGGTAAGAGGGGCATTTTCCCTACTGCCCAGTACACATAGCTTGGGGGTCAGTGCCTGATCAGAGATCCCAGTGGAAACTATAGTCGCTTGAACACCAGCCCAGAAGGAGGAGACCAAGGGACAATCCCACAGTAGATGCCAAAAGCACCCCTGCAGGGAGTGGCATTTAGGGCAGTCTGGGGTGGCACGTCCTCCAAAGGTTACAAGTTTTGTTGGAGTCAGGTATGTCCTATGTAATATGAATAGCTGCACCTGTTGGAATCTCGCAGAGACCGTAGCATGTCTGGGAAGTGCCAACGCCTCCTCCCACTCTTCCTCCCCCAGCTGCCCAATATCTACCTCCCACTTGGACTTCAGAGTGGGCAGGGAATCTTTATGTAAATAGGACAGTAAAAGTGAATATGTCAGGGAAATAGCCTTAGTCTGACCCAGGTTGCTTATAAAGGTCCTTATTGGGGAAGGTGTCAATACAGGGGGACTATTGTTAAATTGTGTACCCAGGGCATGGCGCAGCTGAAGGTACCTGAAAAAATAAAATTGAGACAGTCCATACTCCTCCTTCAACTGTTGAAACGATTTTAGCTGGCTGGCCTCATAGAGCTGCCCAATAGTCACCACGCCCCGAGACGACCAGAGCCGCCTACCCGACAAGGACGCGGTCTCAGAGAGTTGCATGGAGTGCCAGAGGGGAGCCTCCGGATCAATATCAGTATAACCCATTATCCGTTGGACCTCCTGCCAGATCCTGACTGCCTGGACAACCAGTGGAGGAGCACCTCTGGGCATCTTGCCGCCCAACAATAACTGTAGAGGTGTCACCATGGGGCATATGTGATGTAGGAACACAGCGGGAAGTGATGACCGATCATTATCCTGTACCCAAAGCCTAATATGGGAGAGTTGACAAGCATGATAGTAAAGTCTAAACTGCGGCAGGGCCAAGCCCCCGTCTGTCCTTGACCTGGTAAGCGTATTAATACTAATCCTAGGGCGTTTGTTCGCCCAAATTAGAGAGGACAGCAAACTATTTAGATGTCTAAAAAAGGAGACCGGGACATAGACTGGTGCCTGCTGTAACACATACATCACCTTAGGTTGTATGATCATTTTAGTCAAACTAACCCTGCCAAGAACGTTTAGGGGGAGTCTACTCCAGACGCGGCTATTATTAGTGACTAGGATTCCCAAGTATTTAAACTGGGAAACCCAACGAAGTGGAAGAGGGATGCCCGGGTTAAGAGGTGGGGACCCACGCAAGGGCATAATGGATGATTTGGCCCAGTTTATGGTAAGGCCTGAGAATCTACCAAATTCCTCCATTATCTGTAAGGCAATTGGCATAGATAACCTTTAGTCCTTTAGAAACAGTAATAAGTCATCTGCATAAAGCGCCACAGTATCAGTTCTCTGTCCCAATGTTAGTCCAACTATATCAGAATGGTGTCTGAGCACACATGCCAATGGCTCAATTGCTATGGCAAATAAACCGGGGGAGAGCGGGCATCCCTGCCTAGTACCCCGCCCCAGCTGAAAAGGGAGTGACGTGTGGCCATTGACAGAAATCCTGGCCATCGGGTGAAGGTATAGCAACTGCACCCATTTCAAAAACCGAGGGCCAAACCCCATAAGCTTCATTACCTGCCACAAATAAGGCCACTCGTCAGAGTCGAAGGCCTTATTGGCATCGAAAGAGACCACAACTGAGTGCTCCTCCTCTGTATGGATAGCCTGAATATGTGTGTACAGGCGCCTCAGGTTAGCACAGGTGGACATGCCTGGCATAAAGCCGGTCTGGTCCGGATGAATTATGGATAAAATTACACCATTGAGCCGAATAGCCAGAATTTTTGCCAGAATTTTAGCATCTGTCGTAATTAGGGAGATAGGCCTATAAGAATCAGTGTATTCAGGGTCTTTCCCGGGCTTAGGGAGGACTACTCTGACCGCTTCTGACATAGAGTCTGGCATGACATTAAGGTCGAAAAGACAATTAAATAAATCTAGCAGTTTGGGGGCAAACAGGTCTAAGTTTGATCTATATAACTCCACCGGTATGCCATCGGTGCCCGGAGCCTTACCCCCGGAAAAGGATCGGACCGCCACCTCAACCTCGGCCACAGTAATAGGGGCATCCAGAGAAGCTCTAGCCTCAGTGGACAGCAGGGACAATTCAATACATCCCAGGTATCCACAGAGGTCCCCCTGTGAACACATCAATCTAGAGCCATATAAATCCTGAAAAAAATTAAAAAAGACTTCGGCTATATCCACAGTAGAGGTCTGTAGTACACCATCCGGTCTATAGATCTGGGCAACCGAGTTTGCGGGACGGTCCAAATGCACCAAGTGTGACAAAAGACTACTTGTCTTGTCGGCACTCATATATACGGTGGGATCTAAACAGTAGGTTACGGGCATTTCGATCCTCTAGGTGGGAGATCCACTCAGCCTGCGCCAGGTCCCACTCCACTCTAGTCTCCTCCAGGCCACTGTTTAGATATCTAATCTCCAGGTCCCGACATCTCTCCTCCAGCTCCTCACCCCTAGCCCTAGCAGATGTCTTGAGGGAGGCGATCTTAGATATCAAGGTGCCTCTCATATATGCCTTAAATGATTCCCAAACCATTGGAGCAGAAGCCGAGCCCACATTATCATTAAAATACCCCTCCCATAAATTTTGGAGATCCGAGGTTTCACCGAATTGGAGCAACCATGAGGGATGCAGTTTCCAATGGGACTGTCCCCTCCGGCACTCCATATCTACCGCCAGCATGAGAGGGGAATGGTCCGAGACACCTCTAGCCTTGTAGCATACATCCACAATTCTTGGTAACCGGGACAGGGAAACCAGAGCTAGGTCAATTCGCGAAAACGAGTGGTGAGTCCTGGAGAAGCAAGAGAACTGGGTAGCGTCAGGGTGTTTAACACGCCACACGTCCCTCAGGCCAAGTGACGTAATGTAATTTGCAAAATTTGATGGGCAGTCATTGAAAGGGACAGAGCCAGGAGGCCTCCACTTATCTAAACCGTGATTCATTAGGTTATTAAAGTCCCCAAGGCATATAACTGGCGTGTCAGGTGACTGGGCAACAAACGCAACCGCATGGCTCAAGACCTCGTAGTTAAAGGGAGGAGGAATATAGACTGCCAAAACAAAAAAGGGTTGGGAATGTAGTTTACAGTGTAGGAAAACGTATCGTCCCAGAGGGTCTGTTTTAACCGAAATTAGTACAAACTGTACCGTTTTTTTAATTAGAATGGAAACCCCCCTGGAGTATGTGGTGTGAGAGGCGTGGTAAGCCCAGCCCACCCAAGGCCTTCGCAATGAAAGTAACCTATTTCCCTCCAGATGGGTCTCCACCAAGCATGTAACATCTGAGCCATATTGTGTGATCAACTTAAGTATTAGGGAGCGTTTGATCCTGTCATTGATTCCTCGGATATTCCAGGTTAGCACAGTGAGGTGCGTCATCATGGAGGGAAAAACATAACACAGTGATAACAATCGTCACCTCGACAATCCCCTTGAGGCACGAGGTGCAGCACCCTCACCCAACCATGAATTATTGAATCCCCCCGATATAAGCAAAACACAGTAAAATAGAATGCATGATACACTACACAGTAAAGACAAAAAAATAAGAAATAAAAAGAAAAAGACATAACTAAGAAGATTCCCCAATAACTCACCCCCTCCCTGTATACCTCCCCGAACAATGGCATACTTGAATCCCTAAACTATGAACTTATCGGAACAGAGTAGAAAGCTCCCCCAATAAACTCTGAGGGCAATTAAGTAATAACTACCAATACAAGCAAGGGAGCCCCCCAGACATATATTAGTAAATGTGAACCTTAAGTAATTCCCCCCCCCCCCCTCCCAGAGCATAGATTATAAAGAGCCCCACAGACCCAACAGGGACCACATTCCTTATATAAGCAAACTGATAACGGCAATATCAAAAATATGTATGGCAACATCCACAGCTACTGATCTTGAAAGTCTCCCCAACCCACTTGTAATAAAGAGGAAAACTTTGTGTCATTTTCAAGATGTTTGTAACCACACTTTACCACATAGTCATATGGAGAATCAGTCCGGGGCCAGCTGTCTAGCACCGGGTGCAAAGCGATCCAGCCATGCCGCCGCCTCACGAGGACTGCTGAAGAACTTTGTTTCGCCATCCGCTACCACCCGCAATCTGGCTGGAAATAACATGGAGTACGGGAGGTTCAAATCTCTCAGCCTGCGTTTCACGGGCATAAACAAAGCCCTTTCCTTTTGCACCTCCATTGCGAAGTCGGGAAATGTAGAGATGGTCACGCCATTCCTAGTCATGGGACCCCTGGTGCGGTTCAATCGCAGTACTGTGTCCCGATCTTTGTAGTGTCGAAATTTCGCAATAAATGTCCTGGGAGGGGCCCCAGGTGGGAGAGGCCGAGTAGGGACCCTGTGCGCCCTTTCGACCGCAAACTGAGGAGTGAAGGATTCTTTACCATAAGTTGTTAGGAGCCATTCCTCCAGGAACGTCTCAGGTGCTGAGCCCTCCTCCTTCTCTGGTAGGCCGACAAACCGCACGTTGTTTCTCCTCAGGCGGCCCTCCATGTCCATTAACTTGTTCTGGATAGTAGAGACCTGTTGTGTCAGAGTAGTCACCGTGGTTTTCAGGGGATCGATCGCGTCCTCAACTGTAGATACACGAGTCTCGACCTCCCCCACTCGTTCACGGATGCGCTGCACATCCTGTCGGAGCAATGACAGATCACATTGCACTTTTTCGATCTTGTCCAACAGCCTCTTTTCAGTACCGGATATAGCATCTAGAATTTGCTGTAAGGATGCAGGTGCAGGAGGTGCATCAGCACTCAGCTCCTTGGGGTCAACTGGATTTTCAGAGTCGGGCGTGTCCTCCACATTAGATGCAGACTGATTCTGCGCCCCAGACCCCTCGCATATTTTGCCAGCTTGGCCGCAGGGGTACCATGATTTTGTTTTCCCATGATAAGTGGAGGCAGGAGTATGAATCCTCCCGTATACCCGCTAGGTAGGTTCTGTAGCAGTGGACAGGACGAGGTTAAGTTGCAGTATTATGTAGTGCAGCACAAGCACAAGATTAAGTTGCAGTATTATTCAGTGCAGCACAAGGTTAAGTTGCAGTATTATTCAGTGCAGCACAAGGTTAAGTTGCAGTATTATTCAGTGCAGCACAATGTTAAGTTGCAGTATTATTCAGTGCAGCACAAGGTTAAGTTGCAGTATTATTCAGTGCAGCACCAGGTTAAGTTGCAGTGTTATCCAGTGCAGCACAAGGCTGTGTGCTGGGGGACAGTGATCAGAAAGTGTGGCAGACAAGGGGTTAAAGTCATCCAGCTGCATGCAGGTAGACAGTCTGCAGCCACTGGCATTCACCACTCCCCACCCAGTGCATGAACCACTGTGCCTTCGGGCAGAATCACACAGCCCGCCACCTCCAATATGGCCGCCGGAGCTCCAGAACTGAAGGGTGCCTTATTGGCAGCCAGATCTGGGGCCACCACTTGAGTGCTGCAGGGGTATAGGCTGCCACTTAGCAGGGGGGAGATGCCTGCCCCAGCCCCACCAGCCGCCGCTCACCTCCGCCCGTCCGTCCGCGTCAGCAGCAGCGTCCACAGCAGGTCAGCAGCAGAGGTCGCGCCCGGCCGGAAGTGCCGGGGACGCCAAGGAGGACAGGCCACAAACCTCACACCCGGCTCCCAGGCTCCAGAAACGGTGCCCGCGGGTCTCGGTCGGCTCGCCGGGTACAGCGGGGGCCACAACAGGTACGCGGGGGGGTCAGGGGAGCAAACCGCTGGTGCAGGATTTACTTTCAGGATAGGTGTCCAGGGAGCCCCAGCACTCCACGTCCTATCCTCTTGCCGCCGTAGCCACGCCCTCAAACCCCTTATTGATGTAGTTGCCCTTCTCTGAACCAATTCCAGTTCATTTATATCTTTTATTAAAATATATAGAAAACTAAAGAATAGTAAAATAATGTTTCAAGTGTTTAGTAGTAGAATCCTGGAACGATCGAGTAAATGAAAAAGAAACATTATGACCAGACAACCCTAGCGCAGAATAAAACCTATATGAAGAACATATTGGCACAACTATAAAGATCAGAGCCAGTTTAACACAGGGAAATATGACAAGCGCAGATCTTCAAATCAAATCCAAATTTGCAGCTGTTTAATAAAGGGATACTCAACGCTTTTAAACTAGAAGACACAATTTCAACAAGGAAAAAACAGCACTTTTTGGATTTGATCCAATTTTTGTTCACAAATAAAAAAAACTATTTTAACAGAAACTATACATCAGTTTAATACAGCTCTAGTCACCACCACACCAGTAATTGGTGGCACTGTTTTGGCTGAATGACATTGAATAACAATACTGTGTATCACCTCTATTCTTTTATGTTCGGTAATGCAACAGACATATTTGCTCTATTTTAGGAGATACAATGCAAGGTGCTGCATGTCTCTTTTCTGTTACACTTAATATTTCATACAACAAGTAACTTTTTTTTAGTTATGTTTTTTGTGTTTACATTAAAGTATTTTTGGCATTGGGTTTTTAGGATGAATAATTGTACAGATATTTCTGTCAATATAGGTGGAAGGGTCTGCTGGTACTACAGAAAAGGTGAAGAAAGGTCTGTCAGATTTTCTGGGAGTCATTTCTGACACTTTTGCTCCATCTCCTGACAAGACCATCGATTGCGATGTTATCACACTGATGGCCACACCATCTGGGACAACAGAACTTTATGACAGCACTAAGGTATTGGGATCTACACCAAAAGTTAGTACGTGTTGCATATGTGGTGTGACAAGAAATCACATATACTAAGTATAGAAGAAATCTGGGTCTTTATTTTGTAGCAGGTAAACAGCATAACAGGTTCACAGCCTGGCAAACAAGGTTAAAACATCGCAGGATTTTTCACAGATTTTACAGTCACGGTACACTCCAAAGCATCTAACATTATATTACATTACTTGTCTATCACCAAGCTTCTTTTAGCATTGGGAGCAATGATCTCCTGCACTGGCCACACATATGACAGGAGGTACTGCTAGTCAGCCAAACCTTGATCACATCAGTTTAGGAAGCATATACTGGATTTAATTTTACTGCCGCTGCTCTAAAACCTGGACTGGATCTTCCACATTACCTCATGTGGAAATATGCTGTCCCTGCCACAGTGGCTAGTTAAATAGGACTGTGATCATATCATTATATTTATTTAGAATTTGCCTTTCACTTATTCCTTTTTTTTTCTTACAGGCACGCTTGTATAGTCTGCAGTCTGATCCAGCTACATACTGCAATGAACCTGATGGTAATGCATTACAATAAAAAATTTGTGGCTCGGGAAAGAGAAATGATTATGTAGATCATGATCAAGTCAAAATGTAGTACTATTAACATAGCAAATCGGCTTAAGCTAACTTATGTATGACAGGTCCTCCTGCACAATTTGAAGAATGGTTAACACATTGGGATTCAGAGGAGCGGAAAGCAGGAATCTCAGAACTACTGGTGACCAGCCCATCCATTCGTGCGCTTTACACCAAAATGGTATGTTTCATTTAGTGGTCTGTATATTCACATTTTGCAGCCTAGCATGTAGGCTACTTGTTTAATTGTGTTTAGACAAAAGATCCAGAGAGAGTCTTTACAAATAGTAAAATCATGTGCAGCTTGTAAAAAGAGCTTTAGTGCTACAGTAATGATCGACTGCAAATATTTAATTCAGACTAGGCAAGCATTTGTCTTAGCCATAGATTAGTTATATAGCACCAAATAGTAAAATATTCCGAAAATCCGGATTGTTCTCTGCTCCAGTGGTTGCAGAGGACACTGTTACCATAGTATATTTTCTGATTGTCGTTCTGCAAATGACTACTATGCAAAGAGTATGTGTGCATGTTTTCATTGCTTACTTGCAAGTCAATATAATATAATTTACTGTTGTCTGAGTTTACAATGTGAAATTGGTAATATAGCTATACCTCTTTGTTCACTAGAATTGATTTCTTACAGGTACCTGCAGCTGTTTCACACTCAGAATTCTGGCAGAGATATTTCTACAAAGTATACCAGTTAGAAAAAGTATGTGGACATATGATTATAGCTTTCCTAAACAATGGCTAGGACTTGTGCAAGGGCAAGCTGATATTAATGATGGCTAGTAAACAATATGGGTCTATCTGTATGGGTGGTGTGGGCGTGTGACTGCATACACACGTACACCTCAGTACAGGATATCTGCATTTAGCTCTGTGCATGAAATGACACTGAATGCAGCTAACTTGTCTGTTTCGCACCCGTATCTGCATATCTGGGGCTATCACATATGGCCTTGTGTGCTGTTTGTCCTCTTTACCAAAATGTACTGTTATTCTGGGTTCTGTGATACCATCCCACCATATCCCTGCTCCCTAATTTGCTATGCTATATCTATGGCTGCACTGTTTTTTTTTATAACAATAATGTGACTGTCGTCAGGAGGAAGCACGGAGAGATGCTCTGAAGCAGAGAGCCGAGCAGAATGTCCATACTGAGGAGCCAAGATGGGAGGAGGAGGAGGGTGAGTACACAATATTATTGATGCAGGGACTACCAGACCATTACACTTGGTATGTACAGCTTCCAGGGCAACACCACTGCCTTGTCAATCCCCAGACTTCTAATGCTAACTGACCATAGTGGCCAGCCCCCTGCGGGACTGCTGATCCTACTGGCTAAGTAGTGTTGCCAATGACGCATTCTGCTGGGACCCTCCATGGGCCATCAAACTTGTTCAGAGCGGTTGCCTATCAAAGAAGGGAATGCAGCCAGCAGTGGTTCAATGAGAACCTACTGCAGGGGGAGCAATCCTCCTTGTACAGTGTTAAACCCCGTAGTAACCTGTTCTGCTGGTTGTCATAGAACTTGACAGCCTAGCTCCTACCAGGGGGATGGATTCTGTTGTCTACGATCACATGACCACCCGGCGCTGTTCCTTTGGTAGCAGCGGGCAGTGCAGTGAAATGCCTGTCAATAAGGCAGAGATGGAAATGCAGGCGATATTGCATGGCCTGTTCTGTGCAAATAGAACTGATAAATTGATATACAAGACAATAAAATAAAACTTATAGATACAAAGAGATGGAGTGATATAGAAAAATTTTTTATAAGCTAATATAAATTCACTTCAGGTAGGTCTTACCAGTGTTGATAACCAATCAAATGGAATTAAATAAAAAATAGAGAGCCAATCAGTGTTTTAAGGGCCTGAAGCAGAGCTGGTTGCAGTTTTGCAAAATTTTCCAAAACTGCAAACTCCGGCTGTAGTCTCTGGGAGTACGCCCAGCACAGGGCAAAGCCGTCCCACTCATTGGGTCCCTCCCCCTGATGTTCCCGCAAAAATTTGTGAGCGCTTCGCTAAACAATGAAGCGCTCAACACATGACCAACAGCTCCCTGTCTGCTCAACCTATCTGCAAAGCCATGTTTTGGGCCACGGCGGCTGCGTTGTGGGTCACGGGCAGCTTCTGTGACCCCATGCAGCCTCTGCGGCCCTTCCCTGGAGCGACCCGGACATGCCTGCGTTTTCAGGACTGTTCTCAGAAAATGCTGCGTGCCGCCCCCCCCCTGTGGGCGATCACAGTTTACGTATTTGCACTCTGGCGCATGTGCAGACATTTGCCATCAACTTTGACCTAGGCCTCAACCGGGTGGTTGTCTGGATTCCATCTTCTACTGTACTATAATACCAGTGATCATCCAACTATTGTCATCCATTGGTTACTATAAAATACAACAAGAACTACATAAGTATAGCTTGCATCTCCTACATCAGGACACATACTACTAAGGAGATAAGCGCAGCAAAATTCATGCTTTATTGTTTAAATGAGAGATCAGGTAACCTCTGTTACCAGCAGCATACCCCCTTGCCAATAGGTCCATACCTCAGTGCTCAGTTAACACAGATTTTGTTTGGTTGTAACTTTTCATCAAAGTTCATTTACAGTAGTGTTAATTATGAAAGGAGGGATCTGGATGGTTATTTTATATGCGTGCAGCTGGTAATAATTGGCTATGGTGTGGAGTAGCTAGGGAGGCACTGTACACACTGACTACTCCATCCCCTGACTGCTAGTGCAAGCTGACCACAGTGTCCAGCCCCCAGGAGCCTGTGTCAAGTTTGGATCACCTTACATGTGTGGCTCTCACGAGCCTCCCTGCCAATGAGTTCCAGGAAGTCTGCAGCCTCAAAGGTCCATGATCACGTGATGCTGCACCCCAGGGACCACCACTTCTCTGCTGACAACACAGAGCTGCCAAATGCCCACACGAGTGGAGTCTCTGCACTGCCTGTGTTCATGGATAGCCTGAGGCATGCATCTTTGCTGCACAAGCGGCACAGAGAGCCAGGACCACAGGGTGGGGGGAGTGTGGTGCTATTGAAGGAAAGCACTAGAAAAGGCTCTACGCTTCGGGTGCCATCTTGCTGCAAACAACTGCCACCCGGCTATGAGACCACACACCTTTTTGAGGAGTGCTGTCCCTTTAATAAGCGTATCCCATCAAGGGATGACAAAATGTTTATTTGTTTACCAAAATACTTGTAATTGAAACCTTTGAGTGCCAAGTGGATTTGTCAAAATAGGTGTGAAAATTGGCAAGCAAACATTTTTGATCATCATAATGACTTGTATTGCTTACCTTTATACCTTTAATAGAATCTTTATTTACCCAACTTTTTTAATTTGAATTTATATAACAAATGTGAGCGACGCTGGCATTTTAAGTGGATGTTTTGAACATCTCTCTCATAGATGTTGGCACTCAAAGGGTTAAGCTCCGGACCCACATATAAAGTTAGATTGTAAATGTGTATGTACAGAGCCCTTTCCATTTTTGACTTCCCTACATAATTGTGCTAACGGTTACTATGTATCTATATGAATTTATGTGCGGTTAGTTATCCCCTTTTTTGGCACTAAGGGTTAGATGTACGAAATGTAATCATGGAGGAGAAGCGATAAAGTGTCACCGGCCAATCAGCTCCTGAATGTTAAGTTAAAGGCTTGGTTTAAAAAGGGACAGTTCGGAGCTGATTGGCTAGAGATAAAGTACTATCCACTTTATCACTTCTCCTCCCTTATTACTGCCTTATACATCTACCCCCTTGGAACTAATGTGGTGCTTTTTCATAAAAAGTGCACTTAGAAACTCATGCATTAGTTATTATATTCTAGCTTCCCTCAATGCCTGTGCTAATAAGTAAATATTATACTATATGAATTTTTGGTACTTGTTTCCTAGCAGGGCGCCCAGATTTCCTACGTACGCTCAGTAGCTAATTTAGTTAATTTATTCACTGCACCTTGAGTGAAATTGCATTGCATGGGCCTTTTTTTGTGGCGTGAGATAAGATGAGATGTGAGATATGCGATCTCAGTAGTTCATATGGTAAAACACCTAAAACAGCACCACTCTCCACGTCACCCCGAAGCGTGGCGAGCGCAGCGGAACGCATCCTCCGACCTTTTCATACCCACACTATCCACGCCGGCGTGGAGTTGATTTTATATAGTGTGGCGAGCGACACTAAGCCCTAAGCGTGGTGAGGGGACTCGGAATACATGTAAAATAATCCGCGTACCCTTGCGGGGCTCGCTACGCTCGCCACGCTTCGGGCTTGGTGGCTTGCTGCGCTCGCCACACTATATATAATCAACGGTACTTCTGTAGTTTCACGGTGCCACCGCGTGCACAGTCTGTAACAGAAACTTGTGCGCGTGCCGCTCTAGCTCTGTCTGACTGAGCTTGTGCCGCTCTAGCTGTACGTAAACAGCGTAGCGGCCGGCCAGCAGCAGCAGCAGCGCTGCCCAGGCGCTGACAGGTCAATGTCACTGTGGCACTTGTAGTTCCACAGTGAAATAGGCAGCGCCTGGGCACCGCTGACAACGGGGGTATGTTAAAGTGGACACCCCGGCACAGCGATGCCGGGGCTTCTAAACTGTACGCGAGATTCAGACGCAACTGCGTCTGAATCTCGAGTCACATAGATAGCCGCTAAGAAGCATCTAAATTTAGGTGGCCCTAGGGGAACACTATTGAAACCCACCCTCAGTGCCACTAGTGGACGCCACAGCTGTGGACCGTGTAAATCCCACTATCCACGCCCACCCGAAGCGTGGCGAGCGGCGGCGGTACGCGTCCTACGACCTTTTCATACCCCCACTATCCACGTCGGCGTGGAGTTGAGAATAGATTAGTGTGGCGAGGGGACGCGGATACCTTCACAGCTATCCGCGTCCCCTCGCGGGCTTCACAGGTGTCAGCGTCCGCTCGCCACGCACCAAGCCCGAAGCGTGGCGAGCGGACGCTGACACCTGTGAAGCCCGCGAGGGGACGCGGATAGCTGTGAAGGTATCCGCGTCCCCTCGCGGGGCTCGCTGCGCTCGCCACGCTTCGGGCTCGGTGGCTCGCTGCGCTCGCCACACTAATCTAATCTATTCTCAACTCCACGCCGACGTGGATAGTGGGGGTATGAAAAGGTCGTAGGACGCGTACCGCCGACCCTCGCGGGGCTCGCTGCGCTCGCCACGCTTCGGGTGGGCGTGGATAGTGGGATTTACACGGTCCACAGCTTAGTGGGCGCCCTGCTAGGAAACAAGTACTGATTTTTTTTTTTAAATATTTTCTATATTTAGTCCTTATTTCTTTTGGTTTATCTCCTCACTACTCACAATCTATCAATGTTGCTTATTAGGAAGTTGTAATACATGACTACCAAATATTTATGTGATTGGGGTCTGACTGTAAAATTGCTTACTGTGAATACATTTCAGCTGTGGTACTTCAAAGCTTATATTGTGTCCTTAATGTTTTTACCAGAGGACTTTATTGGGTCAGGATCACCTCGTGTCTCCAGTTTTGATGAGAAATTAAGGATGTTGCCACACACAATTCCCACTCTAAATGTGGAAACTAGTTCTGAGGAGCAAAACAAACACTGCAGAGACACTATTTGTGTCACAAGCCCCTCTGAGAGCAGTGAGAGTATCTCCCCCATCACTCAGATTGACAACCCTGCATACCATAGTACCACAGCTCCAGCTGAATCCTCTGCCAGTCAAACTGCAGGAACTAAGGAGCTACAGGAAGACAAAGCAGATGAACAGTCCTCTCAGACCTCTGACGAATCCCCATTGACCAAAGGAAATGCACAAAGTGCAGTTCGGAAGGATGAGCCCCCTTCTGATCTACGCGTGTTTGAGCTAAACAGTGACAGTGGCAAATCAACACCTTCTAACAATGGCCAGAAAGGTAACCATAACAATCATTTGTTTTATTTGACTATTTTTAAACGCTATTGGTGTACTTTCATTAAATGAAATGCATCTCGTCTTTCACTGAGTTATAATAAATCATTTTCCTTTACTTCCAGGGTCAAGTACAGATGTCAGTGAAGACTGGGAGAAGGACTTTGACATGACAGAGGAGGAAGTACAGTTGGCCTTGTCCCGGGTGGAAGTGTCTGGAGAGGTGAGTTTCTCAGGTCAGGCTGCTATGATAAAAAGTAGTGATTTCCATCCAAGAGTGAGGTAAGAATGGTGCAGTGATAGGCGTAAACACTGGGGGTAAATGTGATAGGGTACGAGACGTTGGACTTTGGCTGAGTGTGAACTTTTTTTTTTTTTTGGTCAAGACCAACCTGATTGGTGCTTTAAAAACATGTCCATTATTTAGCTCCTCTCACTCTATTATATTTACCCCCCTGGTATGAGCTTATGCTGTCAAACAGGAAAAAAAAACATGTTCTATAGGTCACTAGCTCTTGTGGCCACCATCCAGACTCATCACCTGTATGCCTCTCCAGACCCATCCCTGAATGTTCTTGTGTCTCTGCAACACTATGTCCATGCCTCTTGTCTCTCTAGCGCCATCCTCAGTCCCCCTACTCCCTATGTCTGTCTCTGTCTGTTTTTCTCCAATTTTAAATTCGCGCAGAAGGTGTTATGCACCTCCTCCTGCATTTATATTGCTATGTATCACATATGCTCAGCTGCTGCGAGAAGCTTACCATATGCAATCCATGCTGAAATCAGGCCCTTAGTTCAGACATATTAGGTCCGCCTTTTATATCTGTGTGCATGGCCATACCACCGAATACGAGATATGTCGGTTGCTGCGGAAGCCAGAGAATGACATCTCAAGTAATGGGCCCCATACATCAGCAATTAATTGTGACAATCCTGAGATCTGGAGATGATTGCCACAATTAATTTTATATGTGTGGGCTCCCCCTTTTGGCAATCCCAATCAAAAATTAATAGGGATCGCCAATCGATTGCTTAATCAATTTTTAAACATGCTTAATAATCTGGTATTATCTGCAGATCTTTTTTATATGTGTGGACATTCCCAATTCGCCTTCATCTATTTACATTATGAACAGCTGAAATGACAATCGATTGGGCAATTTTCAGACATGAAGATTCAATCTTTAGATGGAAAAATCTGCCGATCACTGAAATAAATCTGTAATGTGTGGGCAAAGTCAGATAGATTGTAAAATCCATTGGTACTTGTTTCCTAGCACGGCCACACCGATTTACATCGGGGTGGTCGTGTTGGAAAAATCGCGTCCATCGCATGCGATTTGGTCGCATGCGATGCGATCGACGCGACCGACCCGATTTTTTGATTGAATGAAATGTAAATCGGGTCCCTGGGACCCGATTTTACATTGGATTCAATGTAAAATATTCCCAACCCCCCCAAATTTAACGGCGTAAACCCCACCCCACGATAGACGCCAACCCGAAGCGTGGCGAGCGCAGCGGTGCGCGTCCTCCGACCTTTTCATTCCCCTACTATCCACGTCGCCGTGGAGTTGAGAATAGAATAGTGTGGCGAGCGCAGCGAGCCACCGAGCCCGAAGCGTGGCGAGCGCACGCGTATACCTGTGAAGTTATACGCTTCCCCGCGCGGGGCTCGCTGCGCTCGCCACGCTTCGGGCTCGGTGGCTCGCTGCGCTCGCCACACTATTCTATTCTCAACTCCACGCCGACGTGGATAGTAGGGGAATGAAAAGGTCGGAGGACGCGCACCGCCGCCCCTTGCGGGCGCGCTGCGCTCGCCACGCTTCGGGTTGGCGTCTATCGTGGGGTGACGACGGGGACATCTATAATGTGAAATGGGTCATATTGGCCCATTTCACATTTTTCACATTTTCTCACGATTTCAATGTTAAAAAATATTTTAACATTGAAACCTATGGAAAAATCGGGGGCATCGCGTCGGTCGCGTCGTGACCAATGTTAATGGTCCCAACCGACGCGATGCCCCCGATATTGTGCCTTTGCCGGCAAAATGGACCTGATTTCAAAGGAAATCGGGTCCATCGTGTGGATCGTGTACCTTAACTTAAAGGTACACGATCCACAAGATTGTGGCCGTGCTAGGAAACAAGTACCAATCCATTTATCTGGCCAAAAAATCCCTGGATCTGGAAATCCATTAAATGTGATTGCTGATGTATGGGGCCCATTAGTGGGCATATTCAAAGGAGTTCTGCTAGACATATAAGGCAGAACAAATATAAACTTTTCTGGGCCAAGAATGACATGTCATTAGCTTGTTTATGACTGTCGACATGGACACTGAAACATAGCAGCGGCACACTATTTTATTCTCCCACCACACCCTATTGGATGGTAGGGCATGAAATACCGCCTGTCTGCACATGTAAAAAGTGAAAAGCCCAATGTCAACCTTTTGACTTTCGGCCTAATGATTGTGTCGACCTAATAACCCTGTCGACCTTCAGTCATGTTGACCTCCCTGCATTTTGACCTAATGCTTGTAGTCCTAGTGACCGTATCCCGTGCTTAATTATAATAATGTGCTTGTAACAAGAGATTAAGCTTGTATAGCAAAACATCTGTCAATTTCCTCCCATAGGACAGTAAAGTACAAGTCTGCCAGGTTTCACCCTTTTCATCCCACCAACGAGACACACTGATGTGTCCACATACACCTCTCCTCCATGTGTCCACAAACACCTCTCCTCCATGTGTCCACATACACCTCCCCTCCATGTGTCCACATACACCTCTCCTCCATGTGTCCACATACACCTCCCCTCCATGTGTCCACGTACACCTCTCCTCCATGTGTCCACGTACACCTCTCCTCCATGTGTCCACGTACACCTCTCCTCCATGTGTCCACGTACACCTCTCCTCCATGTGTCCACGTACACCTCTCCTCCATGTGTCCACGTACACCTCTCCTCCATGTGTCCACGTACACCTCTCCTCCATGTGTCCACGTACACCTCTCCTCCATGTGTCCACGTACACCTCTCCTCCATGTGTCCACGTACACCTCTCCTCCATGTGTCCACGTACACCTCTCCTCCATGTGTCCACGTACACCTCTCCTCCATGTGTCCACGTACACCTCTCCTCCATGTGTCCACGTACACCTCTCCTCCATGCGATTTAAGTTGCGCTATACATAACACATGAGATCTCTGTTATTCTGTAGTGATATACATCTTTTGTGCAGCTTTTTCCTTTAAATAGTGTCTTATTTGCAAAACTGGGTGAATGGAAGGCATAAGCATTTCTGACTAAAATGGTATGGGACGTGCCTTTGTTCAGTGTGTGAATGTCAGTGTAATATGAAATTGAATATTACAGTGTTTTCTAGGCCTATATTTAGTGTTTGAGAGCTGCTTTATCTGCATTAGAGATGGAATGTTAGTGTTTTCCTGGAAAACACTAATGGAACATTTTGTGTGCAGATACAGCCACAGTCGCATACTGAGTATATGCCACACCATTTTAATCAGCAGAAGCTGCTTGTACGTCCTATTTTCTTAATTTTAACTGAAAGTCATAAAGCAGATGCCCAGTGAGACTAGGAGGGATGTTTTTTTTTTTTTAATAATATTTTTATTGGTAGAGTAAGTAGAACAGAATGGTACACATAATGACTCAGTTTAGCAGATCAAATTATGTCATATCGTAGGTACAGGCATTAACAGGTTTATATTGACAGGAAAAAAAAAACAGCTCGTCACAAAAAATACAGTCTGTGATGAAAGAGGGTGAGTTTTTGGTTAGAAGGGCATCTCGTAACATTGACCATTATTATCTATCAGAAGGGCGGTCTTCCCTTTTCTAAGACAGCCGTATTATACCAGGTGGATAGTCTCACAGCCTGTCTGAGATTGTTTTGATCAGTAGCAGGTAAAGTATGGACATAAGGTAACCAAGTATCAAAAAATTTTAAGGCTCTCGTCTCAACATCCAACATACATTCCACCCAGTCCATTTGGTACATATAGGACAGTCTAGGCAAAAAGAGGGTTAGAGATATATTATCGGATTTTATCCATTGTGATAATATGGTTTTCTTGGCCGCAGCTGCGACCTTCGCCAGGAGGAGGCGTATTCCCTGTGCAAGTTTAGGCGTGAGAGACGCTGGATAGTAGTTCCATAAAGCCCAGGGCAAGTTAATTTTGAAAGTAATATTTAGAGTATTGGTGATGTAGGTCTGAATCTTGTCCCAAAAAAGCTGAACCGTGGTACAATACCATAGGCAGTGAGCTATCTCCGCCCCCGGTAAGGAACATTTAAAACAATTAGAGTTGTCAGCTATTCCCGTAGCTTGTCTTAGTTTAGGGGTATAGTAGGCCCTATGCAGTATCTTATATTGCATTTCAGCGTAAGATGCCGAAACGAGTTGTTTATTTAGTTTTACTGTCAATTTAACTACTTCAAAAATGTTCAACTCGGGAGTTGTATCTTGCCATTTAGCTAATCCATTAGTATGCTTTGACAGGTCCAATTTTTTTCTTGTTAGATCATATAACAGGGAGGTGGATGTTGATCTACCCTTGCCTGTGATCATTAGGTTATTTAGTATGTTAGTTGACTCATCTTTGGGTAAGGTAGTAAGTAGTTTAGATATATAGCTTCGGGCCTGGAAATATGCAAAGAGTGGGAGGTTAATATTTGGGAATTTTTCCTTTAGGTTTGATAGTGTAAGCACGCTTGAGCGTTCTGTATCTAAGAATTGGTAGACATATTTTAAGCCCCCAGCATACCATTCCCCGAACACACTGTCTGGGCTTCCCTCTTGGAAACCTTTATTATCAATTAGCGGTAAAAAGAGAGAGTAATTAAGGGGTAAGCTGAAGCGTCTGCGTATCGTGCGCCAGGCTAGATAAGGGGTAAAGAGTAGGGGGTTAGATCGCACTTCCTGCCCCACATTTAACAGTGGTACATGCATGAGTGTTACCAATGACATATTGGACAAGAAAGCTCTGTCTAGGGTTAGATTAGCATAGTGACTCGTCCCCCCTACCCAATCCAGAATATAACGCAGGTTTGAAGCTAAAGCATAATCTTGGATATTTGGTAGATTAATGCCTCCCAGTGACATGGGTTGCTGAAGCTTAAACAAAGCAATTCGCGGGCGTTTCCCTGCCCATATAAAATTTGTAATTGCCTTATTTATTGACATGATCTCTTTCTTGTGCAGTAGATACGGTAACATCTGGACCGGATAGAGAAGGCGAGGAAAGGAAACCATCTTAAACAGTTGACATCTCCCTAGATATGATAGAGGGAGGCGCTGCCATTTATCAAAATCTTTCTTCATTTGGGCTATGAAGTGGGTATAGTTCACTGAGTATAAATCAGATATTTGTCTAGGGAAACGTAGACCAAGATAGGTTAGATAATTTTGTGCCCATCGAAACGGGAATGGTGGTGTCCACCCCTGGGTGGCCTCTGGGTGTAGTGCCAGTGATTCTGTTTTATCAAAATTAACTAGGAATCCTGAGATTTCGTGGAAGTCCGTTAGGATTTGCTGCACTTTTGGAATGGCTTGTTTGGGATTGCTAACATATAATAATAAGTCATCGGCAAAGGCCGATAACTTTATTTCTGAGCGTCCTACTGAGACACCCTTCCATGCTTCTTCTTTTAGGAATGTTCTAATCAGAGGGTCAAGGGCTAAATTAAAAAATAGTGGCGAAAGTGGGCATCCTTGTCGGGTCCCTCTATATAGAGAGAAGTAGGATGAGTTTATCCCATTGACTGTTACTTGTGCAGTGGGGCAAGAGTACAGCATTTTAAATATATTTATGAATCCCTCCCCAAATTGTTGTATCTGTAGAACTCTTAGAACATGTGACCAGGAGACTCTGTCAAATGCTTTGTCCGCATCGCAACTAACTATGATGGCCTCCTTGTTAGCTTGTTGTTGGAATTTATGCAGGGCAGCAGTCATCATACGTACGTTATGGACAGATGTGCGCCCCCTTACAAAACCATTTTGAGCTGGATGTAGTATCCTGGGCAAAATGTCTTGAAGTCTCTGCGCTATTAATTTCGTAAATATTTTTAAGTCCTGATTTAACAGGGAGATGGGTCTGTATGACTGAACCTTCTTGGGGTCCTTCCCAGGTTTGGGGAAGACCACAATCCTAGCCTCTGTGAATCCCCTAGGAGAAGCATTGCCCGATATTAAGGAGTTGAATAAGGCCATAAGGGGAGTGTGTAGTTGTTCCTTCGCCATCTGATAATATTCTGAGCTAAACCCATCTGGGCCCGGTGATTTACCTTTCTGTAATGATTTAATGACGGATGTCAACTCTAAATCGGTGACGGGGGATGTAAGTGCTTCTCTTTCTTCTGGGGTTAACATCGGTAGGTCTGCTGACCTCAGAAAATCTGTACCTGCCTCTGGATTGTCTGGTTGGGATGCATATAGTTGATCATAATATTTCTGAAACGTCTGCGTGATTTTTAGTGGATCCTCCTCAGTTAGCCCCGAGGGTGTTTCAATTTGTAGTACTTGGGAGGGAGTTGTGTGGGCACGGGCTAAGTTGGCCAACAATTTCCCCGCCTTATTGGAGCCTCTATAATATCTATTCCTTTGAATATTATGTGTGAATTGGGCTCTCTCGGTACATAAGGCATCATACGCCTGTTTAGCTGTTTTATAGGCGGTGCGAGTTTCAATACTGTTTGTTTGGAGTAGAGCATCATAGGCTTCCGTTAAACGAGAGCTGCAATCTGCTATAGCACTCGCCAATTTCTTACGCTTCCTGGCCACATATTCCATAATCTGGCCTCTTATCACTGGCTTAGAAGCTGCCCAAAATAAATTAATGTCTTGCTCATGTTCTGCATTATCTTGCATGTACGTTTGAATCACATGTTTCAGATGTAGCTTAAAATCGCTGGAGTTACTTAAATAAGAGGGGAACCTCCAATTGTAAGAGGTGTAAAGGGGGTTCTTAAGTGATAATGTGAACCAAATTGGGGCATGATCAGATAAGGTAATCGGGTTTATCCCGGAGTCTAGAACTTTGTGATACATGGATTTTGACAATAACCAATAATCAATCCTGGAGGAGGAATGGTGGGGATGAGAATAAAAGGTGTATTCCCTGGACACCGGATTGCGGCATCGCCATGGATCACATAAACCCAATCCCTCGATTAGTAGTTTTATTGGCGGGGTATCCCTTCCCTCTCCACCTTCTCCTCCGCCTGTGGATCTGTCAAGCCCAGCTGATTGTACACAATTAAAGTCACCGCCCATTATGATCTCACCTTCCGCCCATGTCAGTAATTTAGAATAGATATTGGTGAAAAACACTTTATGCCTACTCAATGGTGCGTATACTGCGGCCAGTGTGTAAACTGATCCAGGCAGCTTAACTTTAATAAAAATAAAGTGTCCCTCTGGATCCGACCATACATCTCGAATATCATAGGGGAGGTGTTTTCGAAATAAGATCAGTACTCCCCGTTTCTTTGAATTGAAGGATGCTGCCCTAAATTCCCCGACCCAACTGTCCCTCAGAACATTGTTGTCGCTGCTATTCCAATGTGTCTCTTGTATGAGTGCGATGTCTGGCTTAGAGCGTTTCAGATGAGCCAAAATCTTTTTCCTCTTAATCGGTGTGTTCAGCCCCTCTACATTCCATGAAATAAATTTAAGAGAAGACTGTACTCTAGTGACCTTGTTGGCCTCAGTGGCCATTTCTATCCGATACCTGTCCTAAACCACATAACAATAAATTCGTAACTTTGGTCTGGTCCCCTTCCCGTCCCAGCAAGCGGGTCGGGGTACCCCGAATACGTAACATTATAGTAGCCTGTACCTGAGGACATAGAGTCATTCGTGTAAGTAACATTAGTAATTGTTAACCATATTGTTTTGAATAATTTCAAGAACCAATGACGCAGCCAAGCGAGCTGCATTGTAACCAAGTAATACATCAATCTCACATGAAGGATGTTTGTAAGAAAAGATAGTGCAACACCTAAGCACTGTGTCAAAGCGTTGGCAACTGTCTGTACTGTAAAGTCTACCCAAACAATTTCTGAAAGACATGGACCAGAGTTCCACCAATCTGGAAGATATGTCACAACGGTGACATCTAAACTCAGCATTCTCTGAGTCATAGAGAATAGTAGTAATATAACATAGTATGTAGGTGGGAGGTTTCGAGTCCCAAGTTCAACAGTGCAGGGGGCCCTCAACATATAAAACCTCAAGGGATGTACGTGCATGAAAGTTACCAGTTCTAGATGTTCAATCCGCGTCTGACATATGGGAAGTAGCACCTTCTTTTAGGGAGTCGATGAAGTTTCTTGCCGCTTGTGGGGTGTCTAAGAAGTATGATCTCCCCTCGTGGACCACTCTCAACTTGGCTGGGTAAAGTAAGGCGAATTTCTGTCCCATGTCGAATAGCTGTTTACATGCTGGTGCGAATTCTTTCCGTTGAGCAGCCACGAGGAAAGAGAAGTCTTGAAATAGCAGAAGTTTGCTACCTTGGAATTTCAGATCTTTGTGCTTTCTGTATGCGTCCAATAAGCGGACCTTGTCTGCATAATTAAGAATTCTTAAGATCACCGGTCTAGGTCTGTCGCGTGAATTTTGTCTTTCCGGGCCTATTCGGTGTACTCTCTCAATCACTAATGATCCATCTTGGGGTACACATCCCAGCTCTCTCGGAAGCCAGCTCGACACCAGCGGCATAAGCTCTGCGGTCTTTACAGATTCAGGTAGCCCTATGATGCGTATATTGTTCCGTCTATTCCTGTTTTCCAGGTCCTCAAGCTTATCGTGGATAGTGGCCACCAATTTTTCCTGTGTTGTCACCAGTGCCTTAGTGGCTGCCAGTTCATCTTCTAGATCCGAGATTCTCTGTTCAGCCTCCGAGAGCCTCTGTGCATGTTGTGTCAGCTGAGTGAGGGTTGAATCGATCGATTGTTGTATAGGTGCCAGCTTTTGATCCAGTAATGAAGCTAATATAGCCGTGAGTTCTTGTGTGGATGTGGACTGTGGGACAGGAGATGATGGTGCGTCGGAGTCTCCCTCTTGTCCCGACACTGGAGAGGTGGGGGAGTGAGATGTAACCGATTTTCCCCGGCTTTTACTCTGTTGTCCACCTTTCTGTGCCCGTTGTGGTTTTGCTACATATTTATCCATGATGTAGGACAAAATATAGCTGCTATGCTAATATTAGACTGCTGTGTCACTCGCTTTCCTGTATGTCGCAGCTCCTCCGACCTGCAGCAGTAAGCCACGCACACAGGCAATTTGCAAATTAATCTCTCAGAATAAAGTCTCTGTAATGTAGCACGCTGGGGTGATGTATTACACTGAACTTATAGGGCTAAGTCCAATTGTTTAGAATGAGCTGCACAGAAAGCAATTAAGAGAGATGTCTAGGGGAGGCTAATATAAAGCTGATGGCAGATTCAGTGATTAGCAGTTCAGATGTTTCAGGTTCTGTAGCTGTATGTCACTTGTTTCACTGTTTATCAGCTTGAGGTCAGTAGGCCACCCACTCCTCTCCTGGTAACTACAGCCGTTTAATTCTTCTCCTCTCCCCTGTGGCTCCCTTAGCTGGGTGGGGGTTTGAGCGCTGTGTCTATATCTGGCACTGTGTTTTCTTCTGTGTGCTGGGGGTCCTGCTCCACCAGATCCGGGCCTCTACAGCAAACTAATAAAGTAGGTTTGTAGGGGTTTGTTTGCAGGTTGTGGGCTGAAGCAGGCAGCCCAGGGTCTGTTGTGTGTGTTAGTGCTGCGTTCCTAAGATGGCGGCCAGCCTCTGGGAGTCTGGTGTCTTGGATGTCTGAAGACACAGCCACAATTTGTTTTTAAAGGGAGCGTTTTACAGGGGGAGGCCTCCGAGAGTGGTGGGAGATAGGCGGGGAGGAGATGGGTACCTGGAGCGGGTTTGGCAGCCCGCGATCTCGTCCGCGATGTCCGCGTCTAGGCCCTCTCCAAAATCTAGGTCCCGGCTTTGGCGGCCGCTCCGTCGGAGTAGGCCGCAACCCGCAGAGACGCTAGGTAGCGTCTCCCGACTCCGCTGCTCTACCCGGCGGGTGTATCCGGCGGCTGGGCGCTTAGGTGGGTGAGTGGAGGGTGAGTCCAGGGAGTCTAGGTGCCTGTAATTTGTAATTTTATCCCAGTCTTGGACGGAGCTTCCCCGCTCAGCGTCTGCTCTGGGTCCCGGTCAGGCCACGCCCCCTAGGAGGGATGTTTAATGTGAAACGAGGCTAGATGTCCGTGAACACATCTGTATGTTGGTGGGATGAAAGATGCTTGCACACTTATGGGTCCGGATGTAATTACGCCCAAGTTCAGCATCCATGCAGGATGACGGCCGACCTCAGATGTGTTTTTAAATGGGCAGTCATTTACAAGGCATGATTTTGCATTGTGACCAAATGCCCATTTAAAGAAAACATCCAAGGTCGGCCGGGATCTTGGGCATCATTACATCTGGCCCATGGTGTTTGCTGAGATCCATACATTCGCTGTGGTCACATATGTTGTATTTTTCCATCTGCTTATGAATTTGACGGACCCGTGCATCACATGGGAACCTTAAGTAAAGGGTCCTAACCTTTGAAACCCAAATAGACAGCCTCTAGACATGCTTATATAGCTGGATAGTGTGCTTGCCTTTTTATTCTCCTATAATGTTCAGCTCCATCTATCTAGCACCACTCTGTACGTGATGTTTATTTACTTCTGTGATCATTTACATTGTTTTCTTGTTTATAACATGTGTTTTATTGGTGACTCATTTTATGTCTTTCAGCTGGAGGATGAAGATTGGGATAACTGGGAGTAATTGCTGGAGAGAGAGATTAACACATCTTCACCAGGACACAGCACGAAGAGCCTAAATCTTTCTCATCTTAGTTCATCTGCCTTGACCACATTCCTCTATTGTAAATCTATACAGGATGACACACCATATAAACAGGAGAATTCTAATGCGTCTTCTAGTCTGTACTGGCATGGTAGGGGTTATTAAGTTATGGTTGAATTTTTGCTTTAATCATTTGTTCTTTTAACTCTTTCACTGCCAGATCCTGCAGTGCCCTGTAACGCTAAAGAAAATGATTCTCGGGCCTGAGTTGTTTGTAGTGTCCGGAGGTTGCTGCATGGGGTCATGTCTCTTGGCAGGGTTACCTTTAGTTGCTTTTTTCGTGTTATACAGTGTTTGAGCTAATAATTTAGGAAAGAAAGCTGTTTTCCTAATGAACATTTCTTTCTGGTCCCAGTGAAAATCACTGTAAGAGGCTAGACAGATTGGTATAAATTCCTTTAAGGGCAACCATTCTTTATGCAAAATATTTAAAAGCCAAAACACTATGCCGAATGCTTAGTTGCTATAATACTTTAACATCCATTCCTCTGACATCTGTAATCCTTCATGGTTTTTATGGTTTTCCTGTAAGGAACATATTAAACCTTGGATGATACAAAAAAAAAAAAAATCTCATATGTGAACTGTTGGTCATTGCTGACCAGAAGTGAGCAACCCTGCTATAAACTGGACCGATTTCTACTTCCATTCAGCGCAGATCAGGCGTTGAAGACCATATTCTTATGTGTACAGGCTGTTATCACGTTAGGCTCCCTCTCTCTGTTATTAACACATCCTTCTATTCTGTCAGTTGTTTGTGCAATATATATTATCTATTTAAGTTATATGGCAGCAGGGAGGAGGAGGGGGGCAGCTTATTTTGGGGGAAAATTCTAACTGCTTTTTTCTTCTTTCATAATCTCCTGAATCTTACACAAATCTTGCACTTGGCGGCTATGAAATAAATGGTGGAACCACCTTTTCTCTGTACACTTACTGCATAGAAATCCAACAAGAAAGCTCCTTTATTTTATAGTAAATAAATTGCGTTCCGCAACCCAGTTACTTTTGAGTGTTGGCTTTTTATTTTAAATTATGTAACTTTATAAAACATTTTATTGATAAAGGCATTTTATCATCGTTCTCATTCTTGTTGTTCATTCTTATTATGTTGTATAATGCTATACAGTAATGGGTGTGGTGTAGGAGATCTATAGCATCTAGGCAGACAGGAACTAGGCTGGCAGGTTCAAAAGGTCAACAGGGACAAAACGTATAAGTGTCCACAATCAGTGTAAATGTGTGTGTATTCCCACAGGATCGCTTCGCTCGCCACGCTTCAGCCAAGGGGGCTAGCTGCACTTCTCAGATCCTTGTCCATGTGGATTGTAAATCAAGCTGAAGTTGAGAAATCATGTAAAAAAAATAAAAATAAACACTTGTCGACCATTGTTATGTCAACCTTTAATGCATACTTGCCTACCCTCCTGCATTCTGCAGGAGACTCCCTGAAATAACAGCAATCTCCCTCTCTCCCTCATTAGTCTAGCAATCTCCCTCATTTCACCTAGCCCACATTACACTGTTGCATTTTTTTTTTAGGGGGGGGGGGGGGGTAGGAACAAGAGATAGATACATTTACATTGAATCATCTGCACCATTTCCCAGCACTTTAGCAAATATAGTATCTCTTACTAACTGCTTAGGGGCTCATCTACATTTGGATATAAGTCATTTAAAAAATTCCTCTCAGATATTGCAGTACGCACCCAGGTGCCAAAATCACAATCTCTTTTCACAATGTCTCCATATATGGAACTAGCCACGCCCTTTGGGTGGAGCATGACACGCTGTGGAAAACTCTACTACCAACTATAATCTCCCTGAAACTAGTTTTCAAAAGTAGGCAAGTATGCTTAAATGTATGTGGAGCTGATGTCCAACATATGGTATCAACCATTTTATCATTGACTTAGACACTCTCCACACATTATCTGTATACCACATTACATAGGTATTTCATGTCACACAGACCCAGGCCCATCTCCAAGTGTTACATATGAGACATGAAGTAAAATATTCCATGTTGGGAAAGAAAAATGATCGCAACTAAACTTGTGCAAATATTTCCTAGGCTAGTAACTTCATAACAGAAAATGTGGTCTTTTTTTTTTTTTTTTTGTCTGTGTCGACCTGTTCATTGTCTACCTAGACATTTTAACTGCTTTCCATTCTTGGTAGACAGACCAGACTAGACAAGAGCCCAACAGTACATTTTTTGTGTTGCTTTTCATGAAGAAGAGACCACCGCGACAGGAAATAAAAAAAATATTTAACCTACATCAAAGTGTCAGTCTTTCCCGCTAGACTACTTTTATTACATGTTCTAGCGGCAAGTTACAAGCCCCAGGGACTCCATGTAGCTTTAGGCATTTTGACTTACAACAAGCCTCTGCTTGAATTAAATACAGACACACTTCCCATGAGCATGAGTGGATAGAGCATATATTTATTTCACATTCATACCTTGTCTACAGATGGAGGCACTCTCGTCAGAGCCAGTCAGCCCCGCCAACCCTTGCCAATCACCAAATGGGTCACTCGCGTGTCCCATTCCTGGCAATGGACTTGCAAGCATGTGAGACGGTGTGTGGCAGCAAATACCAGCGGATAGTGCACAGGTGGACTGGCAGAGAACGGCCCCGTCTGTACAACAAAGTTATGACTCTCCAATAGCATCCAGAAATACTGGAGAAAAGTTGTTGTTTTTTATTGATTTTGCAAAAACCCATGCAAATAAAAAGCCTTCTTTTATTTATCAAACACAGGGGCAGATGTATTAAGCCTTAAAAAGAGATTAAAGCGAGAGTGATATATGTCCAGTCAATCAGCTCCTAACTGTCTTGTTACAGGCTGGGATTAAAAATGGCAGTTGGAAGCTGATTATCACTCTTTATAACCCTCTCATTTATCTCTTTTTAAGGATTAATACATCTGCCCTATAGTCTCCACCCAGTCCATTTAAAAAAAAAAATTCCCTATATTTGAAAATTAGTTGCGGCTCAATGTATTCATTCTTATGAAGTGAAGGAAATGTAATAGAGTGCGGGATCTCACATTTTTAATGCGGCAATCACTTACATAGAAAAAAAGGTTGATTTTGACATGCAAATGTTGCTTTACATGAGTACAAAGTCCGAGAGCGATTTAAGCCATTATCGCTGGCTAAGTGGTCGCTGAGCAACCATATTGCCAGTATTTTTTTGTGTTGTGGGAGATAAATCGCTGGGAGCATGCTCCTGCAGCCAGCCCTTAATGGTTGCTGGTCAATGCACTGTGCACCAGCGACCAACGATTTCTAGGTCAAAATGAGGTAGAGACAGAATAAGACAGAATTGCTTGCCATTTTCAGTCAAAATTGCTGGTTGCTGATGAAAATGGTACACTGAGTGAGTAATAGAGACATATTAAGCCAAAATTGATCAGCGATCATATTGCACTGTGTGTACACACCTTTTCCTTACAAAATTTAATTTCTTCACACCACTTTTATACATACAAAATATTAGATCACTGGATCTCAATTTAGCCTTTTGTAACCCGTCTCAAATGTCAATATGCATGCTGATTTGTGAATTCATTTATTTCTGTAAATGTTATGTGCATTGAACAAGTACCGTATACCACCAAGTACAGAATTAAGGCACTCATGTAAACTTCTGTATCATATCTGTCTGCTAAGAACTCAACAAATAGAACTGAGAAATATTAATGTATCCATTATATGTGTCACCTGGATTTGTTCCATGAGCTATAGAGTATAGAAAGGTTTCTGGAATCCAATGTGGAACTGGATATGCAAAATTTGCATTTTATCAGTTTTTTTTCCTCTAGAGTCAGTTAAACCATTGGTGAATGGAGACCAGGCACCAATGGGTTAACCCCTTTTCCAAGACACATAAATAACCCTTAATAAAATAAAATCCCACAACACACAGATAATAACAGTAGACGGGTTCTGGGAATTTTAATCTCTACCATCTTTTAGGAAAAATATTTTATAATATATGATGTTCTGTATGTGGTAAAAAGTCTTGCTGATTTATTGTAAAGGAATTCTAACACTCCAGTATGTAAAGTTCTATGGTACGAGAGAAACCAATAGAGCATTATTCTTTCTATCTGTTCACGGAATGTGGCATCTCTGTTCACCTCATTAAAAGCCTCTACTACTTATGGAAGCTGCAGAATGCCAACATATAGACAGCACATGCATTCTTTACTTTCTGGCCCTTATTCTGATCACTTCACTCAGATGCAAATTCGGGCAGCGTACCATTGTTTTGCGTATACACATGCACAGAACCATTTCTGCGCATGTCTGTAAGCAGGGAGCTTGTGAACTCGGCGATAAGTCCAGTCGCCGAATGCTCACTGCTGGCCTTCTGAAACTATTTTTTGTTTAATAACATGTTTTTTGTACAAAAGAAGGGTACAGCAGTGGGGTCTAATATGGCCCCATCTTACACGAATATATATATATATGTACCAATATGAGATGACAAATATTCTATTCAACAGAGATTTTTCTAGTTCGGTGGCGATGTATCTGCGATACATCAACAATGTTTTCATGGTGTGGACGGGAGCCACGACTAGGCTGCTAGAATTTGTAGAACATTTAAATCATCTAACAGGATCTATTAGATTCACAGGCAATTATAGTCCATATTCTATTGACTATTTGGACGTAACAGTCCATATGCAACCACTCTGTTTAAAAAGTCCACAGACAAAAATACACTTTTGCTAGCTGAAAGTTTCCTTCTGCAACCTCTTAAAAAGGAATTACTGTTCTCACAATTGTTGAGGGCGGTTCGGAATACATCAGAGCCCGAGAAACTAGATGTAACTCTAGATGCTATGTGCCGAGACTTGAGTGATCGTGGATATAACAAAAATGAAATTGCATTGGCAAAACAGAGAGCTAAAGGCCTGAATAGGACCGATCTCGTTAGGTTGACACCTAAAAAGATATGGGATTCCAGAATGGTGTTTTCGAGTACCTACTCAATTGCGTCCAAAGAGATAAGGACAGCTATACTCAAACACTGGCACATCATCCAAACGGATCCGATATTGGGTGCAAGTTGTTCTACTGTTCCCCTATTCTGCTATAAACGCAGCCGTAACCTCGTGGAATATAGTTAAGTCCTATTGGCGGACTGTCTTATTGAAATATCGGGGTTCATATAATAAGGGCATGTATATTACAGAAATGGCTCATCGGATCTACAGGAAAGCTACTATATCCACTCCTTTATTTACTATCCTTGAAAGAGTTCCTATAAATCCCAGAGGTGGTAACAGGCCAAGAATTGATTAGGAAAGAAAGCTTCTGGATTTATACCCTGGATTCACTTACCCTTAAATGTTTAAATGAAGGAATGGATATAGTAGCTTTCCTGTAGATCCGATGAGCCATTTCCATAATATAAATGCCCTTATTATATGAACCCCGATATATCAATAAGACAGTCCGCCATTAGGACTTAACCCTATTCCACAAGTTCCTTCCACTTCTATTTCTTGTTTTTCCCCCTTGTTTTGTTTTCACTTGTTTTTCTTTTCTACTGTCTCTAAAATTAATTGATGTAATATGAGGTTCTAAGTCTGAATGTAAACCTTTCATTATACTCCAAATGGCCCCTTGTAAATATATATACACGTGCTCCTATGGCACTGCTGGCAGACACAATGGGACACTTCACAAAAATGTGTGTGCCAAACACAATGGTTTCAAATGTCTGTCAGCCACTGTTTGTGTGTTTCAATAGGCTTGTTCACTGCTGGCTCATGGTATCATGTGGGCTCAGCTCTCATGGTGCTGCTAATTTCCCCGGAGCAGGGTAACTGGGGACGTGGTGTGAATAGCCCTCCCTGATCCTGCCAGGGGGGAATATATACCAAAGTACACCCTAATGGTATAAATACAAATCACAAATATATGGTCACCCTTGCTGTAACATATGTGGGGCTGAGCATTTACCCGGCTGGTGGAACCTGGCCAGAACTGCCACTTCTGAGCCAAGATTCTCACTGCTGCCGGGAGATGAGCCGAGGAATGAGCTAACAGGCAGTGGGGGAACAGCACGGGACTGTATATGGACAGGCGGCGTGTATGTGTCACCGCCGTCTGCCTCCCGTCTGATCCCAGATAGACGCACAGAGCTTAAGTAGGCAGCGGCGTGTACACGGTAGCGCCGACTGTCTCACTGTGGCTCTGTGATTAGGGAGGCGGCGGTGCAGACGCCTAGCACCGCTGCTCCAGGTAGGCTTACGATCCCAGTGAGAACTGGCGTACGTGAGCCCTACCGTTTGGCAGCCAGAACACACAATAAATTTTCAAAATGTCAAATGGGGAGGGGAAGAGGGGAGTCAAACACACTGATTTAGGTCAGTGTACACTTCGCAAAACGGAGCTTCATCAGGGCCAAGCCTACCTGGAGCAGCGGTGCTAGGCGTCTGCACCGCCGCCTCCCTAATCACAGAGCCACAGTGAGACAGTCGGCGCTACCGTGTACACGCCGCTGCCTACTTAAGCTCTGTGCGTCTATCTGGGATCAGACGGGAGGCAGACGGCGGTGACACATACACGCCGCCTGTCCATATACAGTCCCGTGCTGTTCCCCCACTGCCTGTTAGCTCATTCCTCGGCTCATCTCCCGGCAGCAGTGAGAATCTTGGCTCAGAAGTGGCAGTTCTGGCCAGGTTCCACCAGCCGGGTAAATGCTCAGCCCCACATATGTTACAGCAAGGGTGACCATATATTTGTGATTTGTATTTATACCATTAGGGTGTACTTTGGTATATATTCCCCCCTGGCAGGATCAGGGAGGGCTATTCACACCACGTCCCCAGTTACCCTGCTCCGGGGAAATTAGCAGCACCATGAGAGCTGAGCCCACATGATACCATGAGCCAGCAGTGAACAAGCCTATTGAAACACACAAACAGTGGCTGACAGACATTTGAAACCATTGTGTTTGGCACACACATTTTTGTGAAGTGTCCCATTGTGTCTGCCAGCAGTGCCATAGGAGCACGTGTATATATATTTACAAGGGGCCATTTGGGGAATTGGGTCCACACTGTGTAAGGATAAAAATTTATCCTTTTTTATTACACCGTCCGTGTCTTATGTTTGTTATCTGTCTGTCAATATTTCGCACCCTTGTTTTTTATGAATATGAAATAAAAGTTACTTTTTAAAGAATTTCTGTATCTTCAGGTGCACCACATAGAGACATTTCTTTTCTTTCTTTGAATAAAGTCCTACTTCTGTGTCCAGTGGTAGCACACCCTCATACTATTTAAGTATACAAAAAACTCATTACATGAAGTCCTGAGGGTCCTTTAATACCACATGACTGTGTAAAATCTATAAATCCTGTGCGACTGACCTTCCCCCATACCCCCCACCCTGTTTTTTGCTTTCATTATACTCATGTATGGTTAAAATCTGTATTATCTTGATGTGAATGTGACAGTGATCAAACCCACGGAGTGGGTGAAAGTTATATGACTGCGTAAAAAGTCGGCTTAGCCGCACTTAAATTTTAGTGTTGTAGATAATCACTTACCTTTCACCTTTATTTATTTAGAATAGTTTATTCACCTTAAAATGAGTCCATTTTCATATATGAATTTATCCAACAAGAGTACCCACATTATTAGACATAAATGAATTCACTGCATCTATCGGTCTATTTAATCACCATTATTCACTATTTCAATATATCGCTTTTTTAGTATATTTACAAATTATTTGATATTATTGTAATTGAACAGCACCTTAGTTTAACTATTCCATATTTTTCATGTAAATTACTCTATTTAAAAGTAATTATATTGAAACTTTATGAATTAATATAAATTATTTATTTAATAGCTGTCAAAACTTTGATATAACCAATTCTAGTAATTAACCCCTTCCCGACATATGACGTACATTTACGCCATATGTCGGTTGGGGGTGAATCAAGCCAGCTCACGGAGTGAGCTGGCTTGATAGAGAGCAGGTAATGGCTGTATATTACAGCCATGTCCCTGCTCTCACGGCCACGAGCGGCGAGTTCGCCGATCGCGGCCGTTTAACCCTTTAAGCACCGCGGGCAAAGCGCCCGCAGTGCTTAAATAGCTGATCGGAGGGGGGGGCGCCCCCCTCCGGCGCCGATCGGGGCCCCCCGCAGCGCGATCGGAGGGTGCCGATCGGTTGCCATGGTAGCCAGGGGTCTAATGTAGACCCCTGTGCTGTCCGTGTATTCATACCTATTACATCCTGCCTCAGGCAGGATGTAATAGGAAGTGCAAAAAATCACTACGTTCAGCCATAGAGCTCTATGGCTGAACCTAGTACAGGCGATCGCGCCCCCTAGTGGTCAAGTACACTAGGGGGCCTTGTAGTAAAAGTAAAAAAAAAAAAAAAAATAAAGTTTAAAAATAAAAAAAAATAATAAAATATTAAAAGTTCAAATCACCCCCCTTTCCCCATTTCCCAAATAAAAATAAATAAATAATAAAAAAAATAAACATATTTGGTATCGCCGCGTTCCTAAAAGTCCGATCTATTAAAATATAACATTAGTTATCCCGCACGGTTAAAGGCGTAAACGGAAAATAATCCCCAACGCCAAAACTACGCTTTTTGGTCGCATCGCGTACCCCAAAAAAAATAACTAAAAGAGATCAGAAAGTCGCCCATATCCCATAATGGTATTAATTAAAAAGTACACTTCAGCCCGCAAAAAATGAGCCCTCACCCAGGTCCGTAGGTGGAAAAATAAAAAAGTTATAAGCCGCAGAACATGGCGACGCGACGCAAATTCGAAAAACCGTAACATTTTCTATTTTTTTTTTTAGTGGTAAAATGTAACGAAAACTATATAAGTTTGGTGTCACCGGAATCGTAACGACCCATAGAATAAAGATAACCCATCATTTTAAACGAACTATGAACTCCAAAAAAACCGTAACCAGCGCAAAATTGTGGAATTGCGTTTTTTTTTTTTTTTACCCCACATTGAATTATTTCCTGATTCCCCAGAATATTATACGGTATAGTAAATGGTACCATTAGAAAGTACAACTTGTCCCGCAAAAAAAAAGCCCTCATGTGTCTATATAGCCGGAAAATTAAAAAAGTTACGCTTATTTGAACACAAGGAGGAAAAAAAAAAAAAAAATTACCTTAAAAGGCAATGTCGGGAAGGGGTTAAGTATTGATTCCCATTACTTTTAGCCCTGGATATCTGGAACCTCGCTTTGTAAAATCTAATTAGCAGGGATTGAAGTGGAATGCAGACAGCGTTCCATCTATATCAGGCATGTCCAACTTTGGCCCTCCAGATGTTGTGAAACTACACATCCCAGCATGCTTTGCCACAGTTTTGCTATTCGAGAATGCTAAAACTATTGCAAAGCATGCTGGGATGTGTAGTTTCAAAACATCTGGAGGGCCAACGTTGGACATGCCTGATCTATATAATACTGGTCTGCATTATAGAACGCAAATCAGCATTCCACCAGCAATGGAACCGGAAGTAAGCGTCCTGCAGGAAGTAAAGACGCTACTTCCGCCCACACATCACATAGCGGAGAAGCTCCGTGCTGCAACGTGCTTGCTACGGGCGGCTAGCAGACGCCGGTCCACAAAATGTTGTTGGACCCAGGAGTTCTAACCTATGAGGACTCCCCCTTTTTTTGAAGGAACCCCTTCCGGGGCTGAAGGTGTGGAACGCAGGTGCCCTCCACTATAGGTAAAACATGGCGTCCATTTGGAACGCTTGGCGGGATCGCCATGCGTTCCACTGTTCTGTTAATCAAATTAAGGGTGATATATTTAGATTTATCCGTTCATTTCCCTCACATTTAATTATATACGTTTAGTGCCACTACACCTGCGATTTCCATATTATCCAATACGGATTTCAGTGAGTTTTTAAATCCCATAGTTCTCCATAGGAATTATCCTGACAGGAAGTGATGTAATCATTAATCCTATAAATAGCTTCTAGGGCTCATAAACTTTCATTCTGTGTTTGGATTCCCTAGAGTGCACATCTGGTCCTACAAAGAAAGTCCTACATGTAAGTTTGTACTCCTTCTCACTCGGTTTTTGTTTTATCACTGTAACATAGATTTGGATCATGTACTAAATGTTAGCCCTCCTGGTTTCTTTTGTAGATGGACTCTTATTTTTGTGTTGACACCAAATGTGGGCTAAGTAAATCCCCATTCAGCTGATTCCAATAACTGAGCTATAGTTATACTCAGACCCATTTTAACTGGACTATTGATTACCGGCGGTATGTAAATAGAAATTACTACTTTTCATGGGCCATCCCTATACTAACTGGGAGCTTGTGTAATTATACAATTATATGCTTTTTTCTTTAGACTTATTGCAAAGTTCTCACGGATTCCATCATTCGGGACTGCAGGTCATAATTTTGCAGCCTATATCAGATCTGTTTATTTTGAGGAATTATATGGTATGAATCCTTCTAGATATTTTTACTCATTCTATCATTAGATGGTTCCTTTTTCTTTTGGGACTTCATTTATTCAATCTGTATGGGTATGGTCCCTTTTTGTATTAAAAGAAATTTGAACTATTAATGATATCCACCATTTATATTAATGAATGACTGGTTGTCCAACTTTTCAATTTGACCACCTACTGATGTTAACGTCCGTCTTCTCCCATCTAATGTGTTCACATCAGATGGTAGAAGATGGACGTTAACATCAGTAGGAAGTCACGTGATAGGAGCGTCATAGGATACAGGACGATGGAAAGCAAGCGGTGAAACCGGATGCGCTAAGCCGGAAGTGATGGATGGAATATGCTGGCCGGAAGTCATGTGTCCCGGACTGGAGTGCAACCCCGGACCGTGAATAATTACAATTTAACGCTTGTGCATAAGGGATAATTATAGTGCATACCGCATCCAGACTGAGGCGGGAATTGGACCAACACCCACCCCCAATTCTTGTCAATCAGACAAGGTATTTAAACGAGGAGAGCAGAGGGTGAAGACACACCTTGAAAAAGACCCAATGAAGGATCGAAACGCGTTGGTGGAGTCTCTCTCTACAAGTTTTTACCCCTGGAAACCAGTAAACTGGTGGGACGGAATCATCTGGAAGTGATTGTGAGCAGAAAAACGGGGCCCCTTTCTTTGTTCTGCTCACCCACATCACATCATCATTTCCAGGTCAGACCGGTCCTACACTGTGAGGCGGCTCCAGTGTGGACTTTCATATAAAGGTTTGTTTTTATTATTTGTCAAAAATAAAGGTTACTATTTTTATTCAAGTAGTACCTTTTTTTAATTAGTTCTACCAACCTCATAAAGTTTGCCAAACAGCTGCTTTTGGTGAAAGGGAGGAGGCGGACGAGGAAAAAGACCTACTTGACAGGCGATTTGAATTTCTATCGGAGTGAGTAATTTGATTAGGGGGAGTTAACCCCGTGACACTATCTTCTATTGCGAATTTTGGGATACACTATATATAGTGTTATATGCTCTTCTATACCATACACATTGTGAGTGTTCTGAAAAGGGGGACAAACCCTGTAAAAGTAGACCTCTTGATGTACTGGGTTGTTAACATTGAATAACTGATTGGCACCACAAACAAACAGTATTATACGAGGACAGCTGCCCTCTTTCTCTATTATCATTTCATGTACCAACTTTGATCAAAAAGAAGTGAAGAGGGACATCAGGACTGAACACCTCAACAGGTGAGTACCAGTCTCTTTTTCTATTTAGAGCGCCCATATTTTTATTTGAGATTTTTTTTTTTTACACAAAGTCTGGTTAGATTAGTATAGTTACAATAGGTATAGGGGGAGCAAGGATAAAAAGGATCCAAGTACGCCTTAGTTGGGGGTGGGTTGTACAGGGTGGGGGGTTATGTGGGAGGTTTGCTTTGGGGTTTTTGGGCGGTTTTCTTTCTAAGTGTTATCAGGTTTAGATTTAAGTAGGTTAGATAGCTAGTTATTTTAAGGCATGATGTTATATTACACCTCCTTACATACTGCTGGACGCGAAGTCCTGGATGGCGCCTCCAAGTATTTGTGTGTATATCCCTGCTTTGGAGGATCAACATCTACCTTACATATCCTTATATCTATATGAGAGATTATGCATGAATATTCTTTTCTCTTTCCTCCACTAGGTGACACTGGAGAGTTACAGTGGGGAATAGAAGGCGACCACAGGGAGCTTGGGCACTTTAGAATAAATTAACAGTGACTAACTCCTCCCCTTCTACTTCCTCTCCTAGGCAGTCTTAGCATGTGCCCTGCGGGAGCTGGGTGCGTTCAAGCTCACTCCTGAGTTTTATATATTTTTTAATGTAAATTGATGCTACAATCAGCAAGAGGACAGGCAGGTAGCTCCCGGGCGCTGTCGGCAGGTCCGGTCGCAGCTGCATGCAGCTTGCCTCCGGTACCTGGCTACAGGATCCACAGATCCTGAGGTCCCGTCGCCGCTGCTTGCAGCGCGCCTCGAGGACCTGTTAGCATGCCGCACCCGACAGCTAAGGCAGGGGTAAGTATAGCGCTGATCCCCCGCTAGCGGGGGATTCAGTGTAAAAAGCCGCGGCAGCGCACTTTTAAAATACAGCGCCATTAGAGGAGCGAGAGCGCGGCATGCTGGGTACTTCCGCTTCCTCCTTCTTTGTAGGAGCGACAGCCATTGAAGCAGCAGCGTGATCCGCAGCTCCCTCGAGGTGTCTGGAAGTGCCGGTGACCCTGGTTCAGTGAGTCACAGCGGGACATAGGAGGTCAGGGCGGCTTGGACTGTGTCCAAAAAGGTCCCTTAGCCGGCGCAAGTTATATTTATATACAGTGCGCGTATCGGGCTTGTGGTAGACTCTGCCTTTTTTTCTATACCTCCTCTCCTGTCCAGTATTTCCATCTTTCTCTCCTTTCTGTGTAGGATTGCTGAGTGTATGATGGCTGGTAAAAAGATTGCTTGCAAGAAGTGCAGCAATAAATTCGCGCCACACGCGGAGGGCGCCATTTTATGTCCCTCATGTGCTGCATCCCCAGCCCCCACCCCTTCAACATCGGGGCAGGATATACCTGTATGGGCTTCCCAGTTGTCTACAGTGATTTCTCAGCTAGCTTCTGAGTTATCTTCGGTCAGACAGGATAGGGATGCAGCCAGGGATCAGCAGGCAGAGTTAACTTCTGCTGTGGAGAGTCTGTCTAGAGCATTGCATGCAGACTCCTCTACACCCCCTCCCCCTAGACTGGCTTCTGCTAATAGGATGTTTCCTCAGGTCACTCTGTTAGATGATACAGATGATGACATGCCAGCTCTAGAGGAGGGTGAATTTCATGACCCTGATGCTCAGCCTGATGCTGAGCCTGATGCTCCGCTTATACAGGACACTGATGTCCCCTCTCAGGGTTTAGAGGACTTAATACAAGCAGTCAGGTTAACCCTCAATGTCACAGAGGAGGTGAGACCTGCTGCGCGTCCCTCAGTGTTTGCTAAAAAGCAGAAACAGTCTGCATATTTCCCAGCCTCAGAGGAGCTGGATGAACACTTGCAAAAAGCTTGGTTACACCCAGACAAAAAGTTTCAGGTGTCTCAGAGATTTTTCACTGCCTATCCTTTTCCTAAGGATGCTAGAAAGGCATGTGAGACGCCACCTGCTGTTGATTCTTCGGTATCACGCTTGTCCAAAAAGACAGTGTTGCCCATTCCAGGAGCCTCTACCCTTAAAGATGTGTCTGATAGGCGGTTAGAGAGTGCTCTGAAGAACATTTATTCAGCTGCAGGTCTTTTACAACGCCCAGCACAAGTGGGATGTTGGGTCAATAGGGCCATGGAGGTATGGGCATCCCAGGTGGCCTCCTCTCTAGACCCAGGGGCAAGTGATATGTTGCTCTTAGTGGAACACATACAGGAGGCTGCAGGTTACTTGGTAGAAGCCTCTTCAGATGTTTGTATGCTTGCGGCTCGTATCTCTGCCCTCTCAGTTTTTGCTCGCTGTACTCTTTGGTTAAGACAATGGAATGCAGATGCCGATTCCAAGAAGGCGGTGGAAGCATTACCCTTTGCTGGTGAGGCCCTCTTTGGTTCAGAGCTGGACAAAATGATTTCACAGACTACAGGGGGTAAGTCTCAGTTCCTGCCCACCGCAGCCCCTCCCCCGCGTAGGTCATTTCCTACTACTGGAGGGCAGTCCTTTCGGTCATTTCGGCCCACCCCCAGATTCAGGGGTAGGTCAAAGGGAGCGGCTACTAGCTCCAGAGGCTTCCGAGGAAAAGGCAGAGGTTCAGCCAGCGCACCAATCCTGGATGCAAAGGTTACCTCCAAGCCCTCGGCATGACTCTCCCAGTTCCTGTCCAGAACACAGGGTGGGGGTCCGGCTGCTGTTTTACCATCAGGTTTGGGCCGGTTCATGCCAGGACGCATGGGTAAAGGACCTGGTAGCAGTAGGCTACAAGATAGATTTCTTGTTGCCTCCTCCTCAACGTTTTTTTCCCACAGGTTTGCCAGCTTCACAGGAGAAAGGCAGGGCCTTGCAGGCCGCCATTCAGAAGCTCAGGGATTTAGGGGTGGTTATCCCGGTCCCGGAACCGGAAAAGGCAAAGGGATTTTATTCCAGCCCTTTTCTGGTTCCAAAGCCGGACGGCTCAGTAAGACCCATCTTGAACTTAAAGCAGCTCAATCCCTTCCTGCGGTTCACTCGCTTCAAGATGGAGTCACTGCAGTCTGTCATTGCAGGCCTGGAACCAGGGGAGTTTCTTGTATCAATCGATATCAAAGATGCATACCTGCATATCCCCATCTGGCCCCCTCACCAGGCATACCTGCGGTTTGCTGTCCAGAACTGTCACCTGCAGTTCCGAGCCCTCCCATTCGGCCTCTCCTCTGCACCCCGGGTGTTTACCAAAGTGATGGCTGTCATGATGGAGATACTCAGGGCTCAGGGAGTTACAATTGTCCCTTACTTGGATGACCTTCTGTTGAATGCTCCGTCCAGGGAGGTCCTTCTGCACAACATCCACCTGACACGTCAGACTCTGGAGTCCCATGGCTGGATGCTCAACATCCAGAAGTCACAGCTGACCCCATCGCAGAGGATTCTGTTCCTAGGGATGACTCTGGACACGGTCCAGAGAAGGGTATTCCTTCCCATGGACAAGATCTTGTCCCTGCAGGAAGCGGTTCGACTGGTGCTGCAGCATCGAACGGTCACAGTTCTCCTTTGCACAAGGCTGCTGGGAAGGATGGTGGCCACGTTCGAGGCGGTGCAGTACGGGCGGTTTCGATCTCGCCCCTTCCATCTGTGTCTGCTCCGCCAGTGGACAGGTTCACACCTGTTTCTACAGCAGCGAATCTCTCTCTCCCATCAGGCTCGAGCATCACTGGCATGGTGGCTCAACTCCAGCAACCTGCAGGAGGGGCGGAGGTTCGCCATACACAATTGGACACTCCTCACCACGGACGCCAGCCTCAGGGGTTGGGGAGCGGTCACGCTGGGCCTCCACTTCCAGGGACTGTGGACCCCGGAGGAAGCACAGATGTCCATCAATGTGCTGGAACTGCGAGCAGTATATTATGCCCTGCTCCAGGCGGAAGTGGTCCTCCGGAACAAGGACATCAGGGTGCAGTCGGACAATGCCACGGCTGTGGCTTACATAAACAAGCAGGGAGGTACCTGCAGCCGCGCAGCAATGAGAGAGGTGAAGAGGATTCTTTGCTGGGTGCAGGAGCACGCAGGGGCCGTGTCTGCCATTTTCATACCAGGCGTGGAAAACTGGGAGGCAGACTACCTCAGCCGCCGAGACGTCCACCACGGAGAGTGGTGTCTGAACCCTCAGACCTTGACTCGTCGGTGGGGTTGTCCGCAGATAGACATGATGGCCTCCAGACACAACCACCAGTTGCCCCGATACTGCGCTCGGACAAGAGAGGCAGTGGCAGTGGACGCTCTCACGGCACCCTGGACGGATCAGTTCCTTTACATCTTCCCTCCAGTGCCTCTCATCCCTCGGGTTCTGCAGAGAATCCGACGGGAGTCGGTGACAGTGCTGTTCATCGCTCCAGACTGGCCTCGCCGGTCGTGGCACACGGTTCTAACAGGCCTGTTAGTAGACGAACCATGGCCTCTGCCTCTCTGCGACGACCTGCTAACACAGGGTCCGTTCACCTGTCCCAACTTACAGCATCTACATTTGACGGCATGGCTGTTGAGAGGTCCATCCTGAGGAAAGCAGGGATCCCGCAGGCGGTGATTCCAACCATGATAGGAGCTAGAAAGCAGGTTACCTCGGTGCATTACCACCGCATCTGGAGGGCCTATGTGGCCTGGTGCGAATCCAGGAGGGTCTCTCCTGTGAACTTCAAATTGGCCAGATTGCTGCTGTTCTTACAGAAGGGCTTGTCCTCAGGACTCCGGCCGGGGTCCTTGAAGGTTCAAGTATCCGCCCTCTCCATTTTTTTCCAGAGGAGGCTAGCTCTTCTTCCTCAGGTACAGACTTTCTTCCAGGGGGTGTTGCGGCTGCAACCTCCCTTCAGGCCTCCTACTGCTCCATGGGACCTGGATGTGGTACTGGCGTTTCTCCAGTCCTCTGTATTTGAGCCTATGGAGGAGGTGGAACTAAAATACGTCACTTGGAAGACTGTCCTTCTGTTGGCCTTGGCTTCGGCTAGAAGGGTGTCGGAGCTGAGTGCTCTCTCTTGTAAGCCACCCTTCTTGCGTTTCCACGAGGATAGAGCGGAGCTGCGCACCTCTAGTGTGTTTCTCCCAAAGGTGGTCTCGGCATTCCACATTAACCAACCTATTGTGGTGCCGGCCTTTCGGGAGGACTCACAGGAGTCTAGAGCGCTGGACGTGGTCCGGGCCTTGCGCATTTACGTGGCCAGAACAGAGTCTGTACGTAAGTCAGATGCTTTATTTGTTCTCTATGACTCCTTGCGTCCTGGTTGGCCCGCTTCCAAGCAGGCCCTGGCCAGGTGGATCAGATTGACAATTCGTCAAGCTTATGTGGCTTCCTCTAGGGTGCCACCTTCTTCGATTTCCGCCCATTCTACAAGGTCGGTGGGTACCTCCTGGGCGGCTGCCCGTGGAGTTTCTATACAGGATCTATGTAGAGCGGCTACGTGGTCTGGTCAGAGGACCTTTGTCCGCTTTTACAAGTTTGACACTTTTGCGGCAGCTGCTTCGCGGTTTGGCCGTTCTGTGTTAAGGGGCTCTCAGCGTCATCCCACCCGTGTTGGGAGCTCTGGGACGTCCCCACTGTAACTCTCCAGTGTCACCTAGTGGAGGAAAGAGAAAAGGGGATTTTGTACTTACCGTTAAATCCTTTTCTCAGACTCCATAGGTGACACTGGACGCCCACCCGACGCTGTCTCTCCTTTTCCTGTTTTGTTTCAGGTTGTTTCAATTACCTGAGGATAAGTGACTGTTATACTTAGTCTGAATTCTGAGTTTTGCCAAGTTTTTATGGATGGGTTCATTCTGTTATGAATGCTGTTCCACCCCACCCATAGTTATCGGAGAGTGTATCTGCACTTGCCGATGCAGGGTCCCTGCTGCCACCAATATCGGCGGCAGCTGGGACAGTCCAGTGTGTACGGGCCTTAAGATGCACTTGAGTCCGCATGGTGACATACATTACCTATTTTTTCCTGATTTTATGTGTTATTTACATTTGTTTTTAGATTTATGAATAGGATGATAGAAGGGATTTCCTATAAATGACACTGATATTTATTGACCACATGCAGAATGTTTAACTTACAGAACTTCAGCCTAATATGAATTTTCCATTTTGGTGGAATTATGCTTAATTCTATGTACTCAATACTCTACACATATTTGTTACCAGAGTTATTATGTATGTTACCATGAGGATGGCACAGTTGTCCTGCAGCACCGGAGTCAATAAAAATAGATTCAAATTTAGTAAATAATATTTAATTAACAACATGAATACATTTTCCTAAATGTTTTACCATGATCTAACTTCAATATAAATGCCAATACAGAACAGGGATGATATCAGACTAGATAGTTGCATCCGGTTGGGAAAAAAACAAAAAGAAAAAAACATTTCCATTAAAGGTCAGCTGAATAATGTTACTCAACGATTTTCAAGCTCAAGTCATTTCCTTCCAGGTGCATCTGGGTAGCATTTGACCATTTCATGACATACATCTGACACTCGGCCTTGTTACTGGAAATCACACATCAGTCATTGTGTTGCACAAGTAATTAGTGTATGGATCATAGATCAGGGCTGAAACTAGGATTTTCCTTACCCGGCCGGGGCATTAGTTTAGCTCTGTTCTGTCATCGTCGTCACACACACATATATATATGGGTATCACGTCCAGGACATGGTGCACGTGACTCCCTACCCACTCCCCTAGTTGTGGCCCTGCATGGCTATCTTTATTTTGGAATGGAATGGCAGTAACAGAAGTAGCACCTCTTTCATCATGCACATAAAACAACATCATTCCTAACTCCTTCTCGGGGTTCCTCCACTGCCCCTAGTGGTCCTATATGCAGTCTTAGTTCATTAAAGAACCCAGCTTCCATTACACTCCAGCCCCAGTCCAAAGTCACCCCTCAGACGTGTCAGTAGTGACATATCACTCTCATTGTAAATAAATGTAGTAGGATGGCTACAAAAAAAAAAAAGACCTGAATGTTAGAAGAGTCACTTAGTCTGAGACAGCATAGGCTTACTCAGAGGTCTGATGGGGTGACTGATATGTGCAACTGATGTTTAGCGCTTTTGTACTTCATGGCAGATGTGAGACGCCGCCAGTGGCATACTCTATGCAAAGATGGCGGCTCAGTTCATACCTCTCAACTGTCCCAATTACAGCTGGACATTCCTGCTAATTGGACACTGACCTGCTGTCCAGGTCGCAGTGTCCCGTGAATGGGGGGCAGATTGAGGGAGGCAGGGGCTGCTCAGCTGCTCGGGGAGCACTGGTCATGCCCCCAAAAAGTCTGCGATCACAGACTATTGCAGTTTCAGAGCTGGTGAGGGGTTTTGGTGGCCCGTGGAGGGGGCAGCTACCGATCATTTTGTGGAAGCAGTCCGGACAACGCAGATGTGTCTGGACTGATGTGACCCGGAACATGACCGGCCTGCTTTGCATCTAGGAACCTGGAAACCAGGTGGCACTCCAGGCGACATGGAAAAGAAAGTAAGTCTTCCGGAACTGGCCAGCCTGCACAGTCATCTCTCATCCACTCTTGCTGTGCAAAAGTAGTGTGATAATGCATATTGCGCTGACTCACGTCATCATACCTCTGTCCCCTGGTATATAATGCTATAATCTGGGCATGATATAGCAGGGGGCGGGGCTGCAATTACATGATTGTGCCTATATGCCCCTGCACCACCCACATATACCAGGCCAACCTGACTGTTTGCTCCCATAAGAGGGCAGAGGGGAAAGTCAGCAACAATGAAAAGAATGCAAATATCAAATACATATGGGATTAGACTGCAGCTGCCACACTAATAATTGTAACAGTATCAGTGGGATCAATATACCCTGCGCCAATCAGAAGTGGCTGATGATTGCCATCATCAACCATGCTTAATTTATACCAAAGGTCCTCTGAGGTTATGGGTTTAACTTAAACACCATCTCGCCTGTATTATGGGGCAGCTCAAAAGATGAAGGGCCTGTGTGCAGTCTCTGTCACTGGCAGTGCAGACAATTAGACTCAGGCACTGTACAAGTGTCTACTGCACATGCACAGGTCTCTGGGTACATGGCGCCATGTTTCCGGTAATTCCTCTGCTGAACTTACACAAAAAAAGGCTGCCATCCCCATTGCTGTAACTAGACATTTTGCCGCAGTGTGCCAAAAAGTGAATTGGTGCCCCAACCCAAAGTGATAAGGAAAGTAAAAATGTAGGGGTGTGGCATCATGTGGCATCATGTGGCATCATGGGTAGGTGGCGTGGTCTCATAATAGTACCAAAAATGCGAGGAGTAGTGGCCCTTCACACATAATGCCCACAGGACTAACACCGCTTGTGCACACAATACCTACAGGAGTAGCATCCTCCTTCCCCCCCAGTGTCAGCACTGTCCCCCTTCCCTCGAGTGTCAGCCCTGTCACCCTTCCCACCCAGTGTCAGCCCTGTCTCCCCCCCCCCCCCCAGTGTCAGCCCTGTCCCCCTTCCCCCATTTTCACATACCATTTGTCAGCCAGTGACAGGGCGTCCCCTCCACGCTGCACTGTGTTCCCAAGTTAGCTGCTCCTATCCTCAGTCAGTCATGTCGCCACCTACCTTGCAGAGCACTGTGCCTAGGACACAGCCCTGTCACTGTCTTTGACTGGGTGACAAGGTGTGTGCTGGCGTGTGCACCCACAGTACAGATGCGCTGTGGGCAAGGCACCACTGGCACACACCTTATTACAGCCCTGACCACCCCAACTTCCTGGAGATTTAAGCAGCATGAGGTTGCAGGGTGTGCGGTGCATGCACCCATTATATATATGCCACTGATAGTTGTTGTGAGGTTAACATCTATGTTTTTATATTTTAAAACACATATAATGTATTCAGACGGGGTTGCTTGGCAAAGTTTTCAAGCCACAAAATCGGCTCATCAGCGGCACATCACGAGTGCATTTTATCACCCGCGATGTAGCTCATCTGATTTCCCATGAACTTCCCCGGTAACTCCCTGGAGTTTTTTAGTGTAAAAAAATGGCACATCAAGTGCCAACCTGGCTAGAGCCCTCCTGGGGATCTCAAGGGAAAACAGGTCTGACTTGTCCCTCAGACAAGTTGGACCTTTGTATGGGGGCCTTAAGTCATATATCTCTGTATTTAAAAGTGCAGGCCTATCCTGCCCATTGTTCTAGCATCCGCTGCTGTTATCATTAATATTGACAAATGCATCAGCCACATTCTAGGTGCAAGAGATCCATCAGAAGCAGATGTCCCTTACCCCTACATGACCATGACACTCCCATCACCCACTCCATGTAAATTAATACCCACCACCTAGAATTTACGACTTCATGTCAGTCTCTGTTTGCACATCATGGTGGCAAGCACAGACCTACTTGTGACTTAGGATACATTGGGCCTATGTAGGTTGTGGCCAATGTGCAGGCAATGGAGTGATTATTGGCACACTGACCATGTGCTGTGATTACATGCACCAAGGTACAGGTACCTCTGCTATTGCGCTCACACTGAGTGATTAACTAAAAGGAATGGTGTGCGGGAGGTAACCGGGAGGCCAGTCTTTGTAACCATAGGGCTACTCTTACAGACAATTATTCTCATTCTTGTGTATAGTCTGTGAATGTTATGCAATTGCGTATAACCTTGTTTTGGTGGGCATCTCTTTTCATTGCAGGGTGGAAGCTCACTTGCTAACATTAGAAGTTCCACAGCTTAAAAAAATCACCACTTCCCAGGCAAGTGTGTACAAACATGAATTACACCAATTTCCCAACGGAAGCTCATACCATGTTTTGTGATTCAGTCTCTGGAAATAAGGAGATGAGTCCATTTGAGGTGTTCGACTCATAGTTACCCAATAGGTAGAGCAGGAAACTGTTGCAGCAAAGGAATTGGTTGAATGTCACGGGCTGCAGATCTGGAGGACTGAATGCAATGAGGACCTTGAGCTTAGTCCCTACCATGTTGGTAGGGAAAAGAGGAGTGAGGTTCAGAAGACAAGTTAGCAAATGATGGTGTTTGAGAAAGCATATGGGTGTGATTCTAAGGGTGTGTCACCATGCAATTTACCTGTGATCTATTAAAGAAACATTGGGCATACATACCAACATTCCCATTCGTGGAGCAAATTACCAGTTAAGGAAAGAATTGGTTTGAGGCAGTTCTTAAAAGATAGAATAGTCAAACTATTTCACATATTCCAAAAAGAAGAGCACACAGGGGTTTATTCTAGTTCATTCTTTCTGACAAAATCCTTCTTAGATGGACAAAACCATGTGCACTGCAGGGGGGCAGATGTAACATGTGCAGAGAGAATTAGATTTGGGTGAGTTATTTTGTTTCTGTGCAGGGAAAATACTGACTGCATGATTTTACACTTCAATATAGATCTCACTTTGAAGAAAAACCCCACCCAAATCTAATTCTCTATGCACAAGTTACATCTGCCCCACCTGCAGTGCACATGGTTTTGTCCATCTAAGAAGGATTTTGTCAGAAAGAATGGACTAGAATAACCCCCACAGAGACATTCTTTCAAATAAGGGAGGGTTTTATTGATTCACTGTCCAATGACTTAAAAACACAGATCCACAAATGCTTCCATTCCACACAGTGGTATGAGCCTCTTGGGTACTAACCCAATAGATCTTCCAGTCGGGTGAAGGTGCTTACTTCCGCATTTCATGTTTTCTTATCGATAACTATACCCTTTCTTGTAAGTGCAAAATACCAGCTGTCAAATACTTGAATTTATTGCTTTACTGCTAATGTGAAATATATTGTAAACTCACTCAATCCTTAATAATAAAAAAGTTTATTTAAAAAAAAGATAGAATAGTCACCAGCCCACAGCCCGGGTATAAGTCTTATCTTATTTTATGGTAAAACCGACCACTATTGGACCTGTGTGAGAATAAGGTCGACATCATCTATGATGGAGTGACGGGTGATAACGTATAAATGGAAGTATTGTTCCTCTAATTTATTATCTGTGTTTGTTATTAGGAGGTGCCATTTCTCCTACACTATTTACTATCTATTGCTTTAAGATGGTGGAAAACCATGTGGGTTTTATTTTTTTTCTTCTCCCTTCTCTTTTCTGCATCCCCTCACTCAGACAACTGAACTTTGGGCCTTATTCTAGTTCACTCTTTCTGACAAAATCCTTCTTAGATGGACAAATCCATGTGCACTGCAGGTGGGGCAGATGTTACTTGTGCAGAGAGAATTAGATTTACTTCAAAGTGAGATCTATATTGCAGTGTAAAAATAAAGCAGCCAGTATTTTCCCTGCACAGAAACAAAAAACTCACCCAAATCTAATTCTCTCTGCACATTTTACAGCTGCCCCCTGCAGTGCACATGGTTTTGTCCATCTAAGAAGGATTTTGTCAGAAAGAGTGAAGGCCCTTTGTTACAATCTGACCACTAGATGGTGCTCACCTAGCAAGTACACTTTAATAGCCCTGACTGTCCACAGCTAGTAATAGTTGAGTATACTATATAATCTGTCTAGGTTTATTTACTATTAAAAAATACAAATATTTAGCAAATCTTCGAGAGTGAATTATATTTGGGAGAGGATACAAACCTTGATTGTTTGAAATATTTTTCTGCACATAATTTTCTTGCATACCAGCAAAGTATTGATTTCAATTCATATGTAAATATTTAAGTGTTGTGTGTATGTGTTGTGCGTATAGGTGTTGTGCGTATAAGTGTTGTTTGTACGTTTAGAGACAACAGCCCTAAACATTTTTTTATTATTACTACTATCTATTAAACGTTAAGTTTTTAATCAAGTGTGCCCCCAAACAAAAGGTGCAAACGTGTTTTGCATCTGCGCAGAAATTGAAGGCGCAAAGCCCGACCATTTGGGCAGGGGGCGATTTTGGTTCACTGCGAGTGATCCAGAATCGGCCCCAAGGTCTGTACTATGTGAATTAGTTGGCTGGAGAGGGCAAAGGAGCTAAATATTTCGCCAGTATTTTCATAGACAGGTCCTGAGGAAGCTCTTGCGAAGCGTGCACCGACCGCACATCAGTTTTGACTCCCGATACCCCCTCCCAACATACAAATGTATTTTGATTACTGTATGATGTGCTGACGGGTCTCCGCTGTACACGGAACCCCCTGCCGGAAAGTGTGGTGTCTAAACGCTGGACAGCCCACCGCACACAGGAAGCCTGTATTGCAGAGTTCTGCACAGGCATACTTATAGAAGCTGCACGGGTATAGCCCCCATACGCTGCTGCATTTAGAACCACGACAGTCCGAGAGGGCTAGCATCAGACCCTGGGCAGGTGACGGAAAAACACTAGCCGCACACTGCGCCAGAGGTCTAGAATCCATACATAGGACGCCGTTTTCTGCTTCTTAAAGTTTTTTCCTGCATTAGATATCAATCCCCTCTCATGGTAGAGTGACTAAATGTGAGATATCTAGCAGGTGAACCGCACATACAGCATAAACTTTATATTGTGGGACATCCAGCATTTCCAACAGGGTTATCCCCGTGGACATTGCTGCATACACACTGGGGGATCTGTGATAATATATTGATTTGTCCGACAAACTAAAGAATATATCGGGAGCTCAACTGAATAAGGATTCTTATCCTTTTTTATTTTCACTAGTCTGTGTCTATGTATATGTTTGTGTGTTTTATTTCGCAATCTTTTAACAATTCCTAATAAAAGTTAAATCTTATTGTATTGTTAATCCTTGGTGCACCAGCAACAGACATTCTTTTTCTTCCAAAAATTCTTTTCATAGACAGGAACTCGCAAGTCATACACCTCCAGACAAACCCATATATGTCTTTCTTGTGCAATGCATGAGCCTTGCTGTATTTGGCTTACACTTGCACCCTGCCTCTGTGCCATTCTGTCTGCCAAAATGTGTGGATGGAAATATAAAATTTTTGTGTGCATGCACAGTATGAGAATTGTTGGCAGAGTATTGTGGTGTTTGATAGTGATGGTAATCCACACAATTTCATAGTTAACTAGAACGCTGGTTTATTAGCATACAAAGATAACAGTGGTTAATGCGGAAGATGTTTTTCAGCATATGTATAACAGACTGGTACAGTAAATGCTCGGTATGTATCCGCATACGACATGCGGCTATGATAAGGTAGCGTCTCTAGCAGTATGAGATTAAAGGCTGCGCGTCTGTGCAGACTGACTCCTGCTGGAAGGATTACACACTGCCCGCTGCTCAGCTAGTGCGACACACCCTTCAGGAGGAACTCTCCAGAACACTCCTGGAGGAACCACTCAGACCCTGCCTCCCTGATACTCTAACACTAGAGGGTAAACACTAGAGGATGCGCACCCAGTGTAATAATATATACACAGGAGACAAGGCACTGAGGGTCTGATTCAGACCTGTTTGCTAGGCTGCGTATATTCGCAGTCTAGCAAGCAAGTAAAAGCTGCCCTGCCGAACGTCCGCCCCCCGCCATACGAATCCGCTCCCTAGCATGCAAATGGATGTGTTCGCTTACACATCCACTTGCATGCTGTCGCACGGAGGAAAAATTATTTGATGGTCGCTCACCATCTAATGATTTTTTCCCCATTTATGGACAAAAGTAAGTCTATACAGGTCAAGTATCCATTATCCGGTTATCCAAAAAATTAAATATTGGTACTTGTTTCCTAGCACGGCCACCACGATTTCTATCGTGGTGGTCGTGTCGGAAAAAATCGTGTCGGTCACGTCGGGTGCATACCAAAACGCACACGACGCGACCGACGCGATGTACCCGATTTCTCCATAGGCTTCAATGTTAAATTATTTTAACATTGAAGCCTATGGAGAAATCGGGTCCATCGTGTCCATAGGCTTCAATGTTAAATTTTTTTAACATTGAAACTGAGTCCATTTAACATAGTAAAAAATGGTAAAAGGGCCAATATGGGCCATTTCTCATTGGGTATGGCCCCGTCATGTGTGTAAAAAATAATGGCCCCCCATTGTGGCCGCCACCCCCACGATTGACGCAAACCCGAAGCGTGGCGAGCGCAGCGAGCCCGCGAGGGGCGGCGGTGCGCGTCCTCCGACCTTTTCATTCCCCTACTATCCACGTCGGTGTGGAGTTGAGAATAGATTAGTGTGGCGAGCGCAGCGAGCCACCGAGCCCGAAGCGTGGCGAGCGCAGCGAGCCCCGCGAGGGGATGCTGATACCTTCACAGATCCCTGCGTCCCCTCGCGGGCTTCACAGGTATCAGCGTCCGCTCGCCACGCTTCGGGCGCGGTGGCTCGCTGCGCTCGCCACACTAATCTATTCTCAACTCCACGCCGACGTGGATAGTAGGGGAATGAAAAGGTCGGAGGACGCGCACCGCCGCCCCTCGCGGGCTCGCTGCGCTCGCCACGCTTCGGGTTCGCGTTAATCGTGGGGGTGGTGGCCACAATGGGGGGCCATTATTTTTTACACACATGACGGGGCCATAGCCAATGAGAAATGGCCCTTATTCGGCCTTTTCCCATTTTTTACTATGTTAAATGGACTCAGTTTCAATGTTAAAATAATTTAACATTGAAGCCTATGGACAAATCGGGTCCATCGCATAGGCTTCAATGTTAAATATTTTAACATTGAAGCCTATGGGGAAATCGTGGGCATCGCGTCGCATCGTGTGCTTTAAAGTTAAGGCACATGACAAATCGGGTCCATCGCATAGGCTTCAATGTTAAATATTTTAACATTGAAGCCTATGGGGAAATCGTGGGCATCGCGTCGCATCGTGTGCCGATTGTGGCCGTGATAAGAAACAAGTAACGAAATATTTCCCGAAAACCGTAGGTTGTCAGACTACTGTATTTCTGGGTTTTAGTGTAAGACAAAATGGGGGCATACTCTGCGCAAAACCATATAGTTTCAAAGCAATAAAAGAATCCTTATTACTGTTTCAATAAAAAAAATGTTTTTATTTTAGATAACGTTAATGTATTACATTAGGATGCGTATGATTCATAAAAAAGCAACAGTATAAGTAAAAATATTTAAACAAAATGCTAGTACCGGTATACACACGGGTTGGTATAAAAAACAGGACATACAAACAAAAACCATATAATCTAAAATCTATGAGGTATGTTTATGATACCTCATAGATTTTAGATTAAATATTTTTACTTCTGCTGTTGCTTTTTTTAGAAATTATACGCATCTTAATTAATACATTAACGATATCTAAAAATAAAACACACATTTTATTGAAACACAGTAATAAGGATTCTTTTATTGCTTTGAAACTATATGGCTTTGCACAGAAGGGATATGGTCAGTTGGTCGACCTAAAGATGGTTGACAGTCGTTAGGTCGACACCACTAGGTCAACATACTGCAAGGTCGACATGGGTCTAGGTCGACATGGGACAAGGTCGACAGGTCATTAAGTCAACACAAGCATTTGGTCAACATGGTCTAGGGCGACAGTCAAAAAGGTCGACATGGTTTTTTTCACTTTTTTTTGAGGCGACGTGCTGACAGGCGGTATTTCATGCCCTACCATCCATTAGGGTGTGGTGGTAGAATAAAATAATGTGCCGAGTGCAGCGAGGCACCATGCCCGAAGCATGCCTTAATCCTGTGTCCATGTCGACTGTGTCGACAGTCGGGTAAAAAAATTTGTGAAAAACCCCATGTCGACCTTTTAACTGTCGACCTAGACTATGTTGACCTACTGCTTGTATCGACCTAATGGTCTGTCAACCTTGCAGTATGTCGACCTATTGGTGTTGAACTAATGACTATCGACCATCTTTAGGTTGACCATACACAGCGGTGTAGCTAGGTGCCATGGTGCCCAGATCAAGGGTATGTTTCGCATAATGCCACACACCATAATGCCCATTCCACATAATGCCACCCACCGTAATGCCCATTACACATAGGGGTTATTTTGGTTCACCCCTTCTGACAAATTCCTTGGACAAAACCATGTGCACTGCAGGGGGGCAGATGTAAAATGTGCAGAGAGAATTAGATTTGGGTGGGGTTTTACTTCAAAGTGAGATCTATATTGCAGTGTAAAAATAAACCAGTCAGTATGTTCCCTGCACAGAAACAAAATAACTCACCCAAATCTAATTCTCTCTGCACATTTTACATCTGCCCCCCTGCAGTGCACATGGTTTTGTCCATCTAAGAAGGAATTTGTCAGAAGGAGTGAACCAAAAATAACCCCTATAATGCCACCCACCGTAATGCCCATTACACATAACGCCAACCACCATAATGCCCATTACATATAATGCCACCCACAGTAATGCCCATTACACATTATGCCACCCACCATAATGCCCATTACACATCATGCCACCCGCCATAATGTCCAGTACTAATTATACCACGCAACATAATGCCTACTACACACCGTGATGCCTATTACATATTATGCAACCTAAGTCTTGCTTACCTACATGCTATGGGTTTCATGCTCGATAGCAGGGGTTTCAAGGTTTCATGCTTGATGCCAGGGGTTCCATGCTCCATGCCAGTGGTTGCATGCTCTAGGATGGGTAGGAGGGCAGCAGAGGCTGGGGGGGAGGGGCAACTTAAGGGAGGGCTCTCATGCTCTATGCCAGGGGTTGCATGCTCTAGGCCAGGGCAGTGGGGGCAGCAGGGGGCAAAAAGGGCCAGGGGCCAGGGGGGCAACTTAGGGGAGCACAGCCACTGCCAGTCTGACACAGCTGCAGCCACAGGGGATAAGGGAGGGGGGTGTCACACTCAGAGCTGACTGAAGCCTGGAGCACAGGCACAGTGCAGTGCGCACACAGTCAGACTCACAGTCAGAGGTGAGCGCCCCTTTCCAGCATCACGTACTGGTGTTTGTCAGCTCAGGTCTTTTAGCAGGTGCTGCATGCCTGTGGGAGTATATCAGCTTACAGGCGGGCAGACGCCAGACAGGCACAGCGTCAGTCATTTGTGGTGCGCGCCGCTACCCTGCACCCCTTCGGCGCCCGGAGCTTGTGATCCACTGGCTCCATCCCTCCCTACTCCCCTGACCATACAATCCATACCCGCGCAGAGAATACCCCCTTTTGTCTTATACTAGAATTACACAGGGTATCCTGTAGCATACCCATTTACTCAGCAGCAACCATATTCGTAGTATATAGCGCTGACCTCTAGACGCCCTCTGGTATTTCTGGGTTTCTGTCCATCCCCCCACACACACACTCCATTATTCATACTCACCGGTTCCCCCAGCGGTCCCCTGAATTACACAGTGGCCATTGTGTGCACAATGCATCCTTGGGACCGGGGATACCTTTAAAGACAAACCCGATGGCTGCCATAGATGTCATGAACATTGGGGGAACGCCGGGGGAACGCCGGGGGAACGCCGGGGGAACACCCTGGGGACCGGGTTAATGTGTATAAAAAAAAAATCCAAAATCCGGAATAATCCCTTATCATAAATGCTCGAGGTCCAGAGGGATACTCTACCAGTACTTACTTTTATCCTGGATGGAGATTGCTGAAGAGGGGGCGGGCGCTGACATCATGTAACATCAGCTGCTTGCCTCAAGCAGGCATCGACACGCCTGGGTCTGCAGGGGTACTCCCATTTTTTATGGGCTTGCTTATAAAATGCTAGGCATTCTCCTGCTTCCGCCCCATGTCCAACCCCTTCCCACCCACAATTGAGTGAATGGCCCGGCGACTGTAAAACTCGCTGGAGCCGTTCGCTTCCGGGGTTTGCAAATGAAGTGAAGCAAACCCTGACCATCGGACAAGGAAGCAAAATTGTCCCGCAGCTAGCGTGTTTGAATCGCCCCCTGAGTGCGCTATATTCCAACAAAAGACGTTTTGGCACACCACTGGTTTTACAAGGAAAACATCATTTGCTTTTAATTAATCTTCCCGCACAGTGTTTCAGGTGCTCCATCTTCCATCGCTCTGGGTTACATTGGAACCAATACAAGATTTTAGGTAGGAATCTGTTATCCTCTTGTTCTATCCATGCCACCTGTGATCCAAGTCCATTAATCAACTCTCGGCTGTATGGCCTTCCTTACCTAGGCCCTTATTCAGATCTGATCGCAGTACAAATTTGTGTGAAAAATGGGCAAAACCATGTGCGATGCAGGTGGGGCAGATGTAACATGTAGAGAGAGTTAGATTTGTGTGAGTTATTTTGTTTCTGTGCAGGGTAAATACTGGCTACATTATTTTTACACTGCAAAATAGTTTCAACACACCCCATCCAAATCTAACTTTCTCTGCACATGTTACATCTGCCCCACCTGCAGTGCACATGGTTTTGCCCATTTTCCAAACAAATTTGTACTGTGATCAGATCTGAATAAAGGCCCTTGTGTGTAGGCAATCATGTCATCCTCCCCATGGGTATGGGTCATAGGGTCTACAGCACTAATCTCGACACGCGTTGGGTCGGCCACTGACGGTTGACATGAGCCAAGGTCAACACATGAGAAGGTCGACATATCTTTAGGTCGACACAAGCATTTGGTCGATATGGGCTAGGACAACAGTCAAAAGGTGCAGGGCTGATCGCTGTGTGCTGAGCAATCTACGCGATTCAGTGTCACTCAGAACAAAGCGCCAGTCACCCCATGTGTACGAGGCATTAGTTTTGGTGGGACTAAGTACAAATTGGAACTGGATAAGACCCGGAACACCGCACTGAACAGGCTCAATTGATCAAAGCTTGTAGTGTCCGGTCTGGGTGGGTGCATGTCCGGGGGGGTTGCATGGCCCGGTCTGGGCAGGGCCGTCTTTCCCATTGGGCTTAATCGGCAGTTGCCCAGGGACCCAAGGATAGTAGGGGCCCACCACAATGGAGAAGATGGCACTGGTCCTGATGAAGCTCCGTTTTGCGAAGTGTACACTGACCTAAATCAGTGTGTTTGACTCCCCTCTTCCCCTCCCCATTTGATATTGTGACAATTTTATTGTGTGTTCTGGCTGCCAGACGGTAGGGCTCACGTACGCCAGTTTTCACTGGGATCGTAAGCCCGCTTGAAGCAGCGGTGCTAGACGTCTGCACCGCCGCCTCTCAAATCACAGAGCTACAGTGAGACAGTCGGCGCTACCATATACACGCCGCTGCCTACTTAAGCTCTGTGCGTCTATCTGGGATCAGACGGGAGGCAGACGGCGGTGATATATACACGCCGCCTGTCCACTTTCAGTCCCGCGCTGTTCCCCCACTGCTTGTTAGCTCACCTCTCGGCTCACCACCCGGCGGTAGTGGGAATCTTGGCTCAGAAGTGGCAGTTCTGGCCAGTTTCCACTAGCCGGGTAAACGCCTAGCCCTATATACGCTCACAGCAAGGGTGACAATATATTTGTGCATATTGCTAATTGTACCATTAGGGTGAATATTGGTGTATATTCTCCCCTGGCAGGATCAGGGAGGGTTATTCACACCACGTCCCTAGTTACCCTGCTCTGGGGAAATCAGCAGCAGTTCCACCACATTAGAGCTGAGCCTACATGTTACTAAGAGTCAGCAGTGAACAAGCCATTTGAACACCCAATAGTGGCTGACAGACATTTGGAACCATTGTGTTCGGCACATACATCTTGTGAAGTGTCCCTTTGTGTCTGCCAGCAGTGCCATAAGAGCACATATATATTTACAAGGGGCCACTTGGGGAATTGGGCCACACTGCACAAGGATAAAAATTTATCCTTTTTTATTACACTGTCCGTGTCTTATGTTTTGTTATTTGTTTGTCAATATTTCGCACCTTTGTTTTTATGAAAATGAAATAAAAGTTACTTTTTTTTTTTTTTTTAATATATTTTTTATTGGAGTATAAACAGTTAACATCGCATATCAAGTCAGTAAGATTCACAATACAGGTACAGGTAGTATAGGGTACATGCACATTTAGTTATTCATAGACATATACATATATCATATATCAGGGCGAGCTAAGGTCGCAGTCCTATGGTGCATTTAGTAGATATTAGGAAGTGTGGATTGGTATTCCAGGTTTTCCCGTGATATGTTAAAAGGGAGGAGTCCCTTTCTCCAAGACCTTCATGTTATACCAGGTGGATAATTGTACGGCTTTTCTAATATTATCACGTTCTGTGGGGGTCATTGTTAGTATATAGGGCAGCCAGATATCAAAGAATTTAGAAGCCCGGGATTCTACATCTAGCATACATTCCACCCAGTCCATCTGGTACATGTGTGTCAGTCTAGGCATGAAAAGAGATAGTGGTATATGGTCAGCGTGTATCCATTTTGATAATATGGTTTTCTTTGCTGCCGCGGCAATCTTGGCTAAGAGTAGGCGCTCTCCAGGAGTCGGCCTGGGGGTGAGGGAAGATGGGTAGTAGTTCCACAGGGCCCAGGGCATAGTGATTTTAAACGAGATATGTAAAGTGTTGGTGATATATGACTGCACTGCGTCCCAAAAGAGCTAAAAGTTACTTTTTAAAGAATTCCTGTATCTCCAGGTGCACCACATAGAGACATTTCTTTTTCTTTCCTTGAATAAAGTCTCGCTTCTGTGTCCAGTGGTAGCACACCCTCATATTATCCAAGTAAAAAACCTACTATATGAAGTCCTGAGGGTCCTCTAATACCACATGACTGTGTAAAAACCTATAAATCCAGTGCGACTGACCTTCCCCCATACCCCCCACCCTGTTTTTTGCAGAAGATGGCACTGTCCTAGGGAAAGGCGGCAGGCGGTGTGTAGCGGGGATCCTGGCAGCGGCGGGTGGAGGGGACCCAGGCAGCGGGAGGCATGTGCAGGGGACCCAGGCAGCGGGCGGCGTGTGCAGGGGACCCGGGCAGTGGGAGGCATGTGCAGGGGACCCAGGCAGCGGGCGAAGTGTGCAGGGGACCTGGCCAGCGGGCGGCGTGTGCAGGGGACCCGGGCAGCGGGCGGCGTGTGCAGGGGACCTGGGCAGCAGCGTGTGGCAGGGTCCGTCCAGGAAGCGGAGACCTTGATGTAGTGCTGTCTGCCGCCGGGCAGGAAGCGCTGCTGTGCTGATTTTGAAAAGACTGGCCATATGGTGATTGGCCGGACGCTCAGCCAATCAGCGCCCAGCCATTATTTCCAAAATCGGCAGCGCTTCCCGCACGGCGGCAAAAAGCACTACATCAAGGTCTGAGTTGCCGCTTCCTGGACGGACCTTTCCACCCACCGCTGCCCGGATCCCCACCACCCGCTGCTGCTGCACATAGGTGAGGGGAGGGGGTTTGTGAGGGGAGGGGGGTTATGAAAGGAGGGGGGTTATGAGGGGAGGGGGGCCCTCAAATTATTTTGCCCAGGGGCCCATTATATTCTTAAGACGGCCCTGGGTCTGGGGGGGGGGTCCGGTCTGGGGGGCTATGATTGTCAATGGATGCCTATTGTCACCTGGGAGATGGGGAAGGAGAGATTACAGCCTTCCCATATGGTCCGGACCATTCTGTTTATTTTGACTACATCCCCGAACCATACTGGGAGACTGCAATCCTGTCACGGGCACCTCCACTGGAAGGGACACCACCCCGGTGCTCAAGAATGACACCATTTGATGACTGGAGTGTGTCTGGTCCAGCGTTCCCAATTTTATGCTGTTTGAGATATCTTTACCATATTATTTTTTATTTATTAATAGGCAGCAGTTTTCCATGTGATTTGGAAAACAACTATTTAATTCCTTACTTGGCTCTTTGTGATTATATTGCATTTCACATTGTGCTGTTGCGATTGATGCTCTTTGCAGTTTGGCATATAATAATGGTCTTTAATAAAGTTTAAAAACTGCACATCGAAGCACATTAAACCTGTGGTTTCATAAAAATTGTAGGTTAAAAAGTCTATATTAAACATCTGTTTAATCTGTACAAAAATATTGTCTCTGCTAATGTTATGGCCTTGTATGAAGCTATCAACAGGATATTTAGAAATCAGAAAGAAATACATTCTACCACCAGATGGCGATAGAAGAATCAGAAAGGCTATAGCAGTTAGCAGATGGAGTACATTGACAAATGCATATTTTACACATACGTATTTACAGTTTAAATATATTCAGAACACAGATAGAAGCCCCATTTTCCATTTTGATTAAATCAGTAAACAATGTAGAAAATGCAAATTTCTAGGCATAATACATCTAATAATCTGCAATTATGAGAACAGTGTCAGATAATAAGTAAAATCAGCATTTTATATGTGTGTGTGTGTGTGTGTGTGTGTGTGTTTTATTGACATCCATAATACTCATACATTTGTTAAGGTGCATACACACAAATAGATTTGGCAAAAGATCTGGGCGTTCCCGACTGATCGAAACGACCAATCGCCCAAATCGTTCTGTGTTTATGAATGATATTGATGCCGATGCGTGTACCCGTCGGTCCTTGGTAGAGGTCTATGGTCTTTCCTGCATTGCAATGTATACCAATCATTTCATGTGTATGCACAATGAACAATTTGGTAAAGCTGATTGACTGGCTCCCGCTCCCCTCCACCATTGTTAAAGATCAATCGTTCATCTGTTATAGTTTGTACAGTCGTTCACTATTTGACACCAAATTGTTCTGAGGAAATCGGTTACAAGATTGGATCGTTTTATAAACCTTTCCGTGTGTACTACGCACCTTTAGAAACAAAGGGAGATTCCCTGCAATCTGCCACCATGATGCTCTCAGCTGTTCATATCACCGAAAATAACGGAAGCCCAACATTGTTAATTTGGTACTTGTTTAGTTTCACAACGGCAGTTACATAGTTTACGTAGTGCTGTATTGAGAATACCAATACAGCACTATGCTACCTATGTAAACTACGTACGGGCTTCTGGAACCCTGAAACTACACAATGGTTGGTTAATATCCCCACTATCCACGTCATACCCCCAGTATCCACGTCGGCGTAGAGTTGATTTTATAAAGTGTGGTGAGTGCAGCGAGTTACTGAGCCCGAAGCGTGGCGAGTTTCGGGCTTTATAAAATCAACTCCACACTTTATAAAATCAACTCCACGCCGACGTGGATACTGGGGGTATGACGTGGATAGTGGGGATATGACGTGGATAGTGGGGGAAATGTGTGTGTGTGTGTTGTGATTTATACTTACCCTCCTCCAGCCCGGCCACCGCATCCATCAAGTCCAACGATAGGCAGCGTTCAGTCCCCCTCCTCCGGCAGTCACTCCCCGGCGCCAGCGCTCAGTCCCCCTCCTCCGGCACTGGCAGCGGTCAATGTATGCAATTAGCGTAGTGCCGCTGGGGGAGCAGGGAAACCATGTGATGATCCCCCAGCGGCAATACGCTCAATTACGTACATTGCTGGCGCCGGGGAGTGACTGCCAGAGGAGGGGGACCGAAAGCTACCGCCGGGGAGTGACCGTCGCCCATGGGGGGAGGACGGTGAGTATAAAACCAAGCACCCACCACCCTGCTCCCTCTGACACCCAGCACCCTGCTCCCCCTGCTCCCAGTGTAGTTTCACCACGGCGGCTACGCTGACAACGTAGCGTAGAGCTGCCGCCGTGAAACTAAACAAGTACCGTTAATTTTCCTATGCAGCTGTTGTGAGGGGAAATCAGTGATGGTGGGTGCATTATCACCATCCCGATGGCACTTTGCAGACATTGCTGAGAATTGAACCCCTCCATACACACACAAAATGCTGCTAACTGTTGACTATACGGAGTACATTTACTAAGATGAGAGTTCTATTGCAGATGGGATGTTGCCCATAGCAACTAATCAGATTCTACTTATTTATGTAGCACCTTCTAGAAGGTAATAGATAGAATCTGATTGGTTGCTATGGGCAACATCCTATCTTCAGTTGAACCCCCATCTTCGTAAAGTTACCCTTACAGATACAGCAGGAGACATCTTTGGCCGGCGCTCGCCAGATCCCTTGCACTGGCGAGCGCCGGCGATAGAGACTGGGACACACGTGCGTCCCAGTTTCCCGTCGGGGGGGGGGGGGGGGGAAGGGAACCCTGTCCGTCTCCGCTTCAGGGAGATGGACAGGGTTAGGGGGGGTGTGGCAAGGCAGCGAGGACCCGGGGCGACCGTCGGTGAGGCTGCGGGGACCCGGGGGGAGCCCTTACGGTGGCTGGCGGGGGATGGCGGATAGCGACTCTTCCGCCATCCCCTGCAAAGATGTCTCCCGCTCCATCTGTATGTGCTTAAAAACATGTCACCAATGCCTTACACTAAATAGTATTTCTGGCTTGTTTGCACTTGAATCTGTCATCCATTCTTTTATTGTAGGAAAATATCATTGCTATTTTTTCATGTGGATTTCATTAACTTTCTTTGCCTTCTGTAAGCTACATAATCTAAAGCAAAGATGCTGAAAACCCATTTTTATTATCATTTACAGAATCAGGATTTATTTTAGGTGTATTATGAAACTGTAGTTTCACGGTGGCAGTTACGTAGTCAGCGTAGTGTCCCTGTCAGTATCAATGGAGTGTTCCCGCGGGCAGTGTAGTGTCCCTGTCAGAATCAATGTAGTGTTCCTGCGGCCAGCGTAGTCAGCTTGTGTCTGTGACTGTGTGTACGTTCGCGCCTAGCCGGAGCTTACGCAGTTAGCATAGTCGGTCAGCGTTATGCAGTTAGCGTAGTCAGTCAGCGTTGTGTCAGCGCTTATTACATTGTGTGGGAACCATTGACAATTTTTCACCTGCCTGACATGACAGGTGTGAATGTGTACCTGAAACCCCCCCCCCCCCACACACACACTATCCACGTCAGCCTGAAGCGTTCGCGCCTAGCCGGAGCTTACACAGACAGCGGTGTAGCTAGGTGCCATGGTGCCCGGAGCAAAGGCATATTTCGCGCCCCCCCCCCCCCCCCCCCCCCCCGGGAATGAATTGGGGGCATGGCTAACATGTGTTGGCATGTTACATTTGAAATATATAAGACACTGTAGACGAATCTGCTGCGCTATATAAGACACTGTAACAGAATCTGCTGCGCTATATAAGACACTGTAACGGAATCTGCTGCGCTATATGAGACACTGTAACGGAATCTGCTGCGCTATATAAGACACTGTAACAAAATCTGCTGCGCTATATAAGACACTGTAACAGAATCTGCTGCGCTATATAAGACGCTGTAACAGAATCTGCTGCGCTATATAAGACACTGTAACAGAATCTGCTGCGCTATATAAGATGCTGTAACAGAATCTGCTGCGCTATATAAGATGCTGTAACAGAATCTGCTGCGCTATATAAGACACTGTAACAGAATCTGCTGCGCTATATAAGACACTGTAACGGAATCCGCTGCGCTATATAAGAAACTGTAACGGAATCTGCTGCGCTATATAAGACACTGTAACAAAATCTGCTGCGCTATATAAGACACTAACGGAATCTGCTGCGCTATATAAGACACTGTAACAGAATCTGCTGCGCTATATAAGACACTGTAACGGAATCTGCTGCGCTATATAAGACACTGTAACGGAATCTGCTGCGCTATATAAGACACTGTAGCGGAATCTGCTGCGCTATATAAGACACTGTAACGGAATCTGCTGCGCTATATAAAACGCTGTAACGGAATCTGCTGCGCTATATAAAACGCTGTAACGGAATCTGCTGCACTATACAAGATGCTGACAGCTGTAAATAAATAAATATATTTACAGATAAAAATATATATAGCACAGCAGGGCACACCATCTAGCAGAGGTAGGTGACTGGTCACATATGACAACTGTTGAGGGAGAGAAGCAGTAGCTGGGGAAATATAAACAGGCAGCTTGCGGTCTCCCATTTACCGAGGTAGCCACCATAGGCTTCTCTGCGTATATGCATGCAGCATTACCTCCCGGGCTGTGACCTTGTGTGCCTATCCCTGATACCTTGGGTGTTATCAGGTATTACGCAGGAATCCAATGAAAAAGTATGTGGATTCTGTGCACCAACAGCCAATAACCCCTTTTAACACTTGATAGTACACAAGAAGTTTGTGAGCTAATTAAATAGCCTCCTCCATTAAAGGTAAAGTGCAGAGGTAATTGAATATCGGCCTAAATTGGTATGCATTCTCACTATGTATTTGTTTTATGATTGTGGGCAGATTAAAAAAAAATGCCCACAATCCTAAAACAAATACATAGTGAGAATGGATACCAATTTCGTCCTTTTCTAAATGAGTAATGTGTAACAACCCATTGAATATGTCAGATATCATCCCCTGCAGCTGTCATATCAATAGCTGGTTTTGTTGTGGGGGAGCAGTGTTGTCAGCAAGAGTTTACTTACTTTCTGCTCAATGCATATTGCCATGTGACTGGTTGCCATAGTAGTCAGATGTTGTTTTGTCTGTAGTCCTGCTACGCTACGCTGCGCTGCCCGGAAGCCGGACCGAGCAGCAGCAGCAGCAGCAGCAGCAATTTAGAGAGGGCATAGGAGTATCAGCCCGCCGCCCGGCCACATCGTCCTGACGCTTGGCGGCAGGGACGGGCGAGCAGGGCAGGAGGTAGGCGCCGGGCAGGGCAGCCGCCGGCGCACGCTGCCCGATAATTTAAACTTGTGCAGGATCATTTGCGGAGGGAGGGCGGGCCGGTGGCGCCATTCGACCAATCAGCGCCCGGAGCATGAGCTCCGGTGGCTCCGCCCTCCCTACGCCTCTGTACGCAGATAGCATAGTCAGTCAGTGTTATGCAGTTAGCGTAGTCAGTCAGTGTTGTGTCAGCGCTTATTACCTTGTGTGGGAACCATTGACAATTTTTCACCTGCCTGACATGACAGATGTGAATGTGTTCCTGAAACCCCCCCCCCACACACACACACACACTATCCATGTCAGCCTGAAGCGTGGCGAGCCCCACGAGGGAACGCGGTATGTGTCCTCCCGACCTGTTCATACCCCCACTATCCACGTCGGTGTGTAGTTGATTTTATAAAGTGTGGACAGCGCAGCGAGCCACCGAGCCCGAAGTGTGGTCCAGTATGGGGGTGTCTACCTGACAAGGACATTACGCTGAGTACGCAGGGCTGCCACTGGGACACTACGCTAACTAAGCTAGGCTGCCATTGGGCTACGTTGACAGCGTAGCGTAGCCTGCCGCCGTGAAACTACACAAGTACCGAAATCTGTACTGAAACAAGACAAAATTTAATATTATTTGCATTTTTTGTACATACTGTATACACATATACAGTATATTACATTTTGACATACATATAATAAGCAGTGTTTTCATTTCTATGGCATGGAAACATTCAAACACAGTGATATTTGTGGTAACTTTACAAAGAGTAAGTGTATATACAACAATTTTGGCATTTTTATGTAATGGTCTGGAACAAATGATTCCCTGCTGTACTAGTCGCTAGCTATGATACTGAACATGGTCAGTTAAGCCACTGAAACAATGCCCTGCTCATCCTTACACATGCTAACATATGGGGATATTTATCCAAGCTTATGGGGCCAGATGCACTAAGCTTCAAAAGTGATAAAATGGAGAGTGATAAACAGCCAGTTAATCAGCTCCTACCTGCCATGTCACAGTCACAGGTTTGAAAAACATTAGGCAGGAGCTGATTCGTTGGTTGTTTATCACTCTCCATTTTATCACTTTTGAAGCTTAGTGCATCTGGCCCATAGAGAGATACAGCGCAGACAGATAAAGGGCCCGATGCATGTTTGTATGGAATTGTACACCCACAAGGGCAGCCAGGAAGTAGGCAGCCCTGAGATAGATGCCTCCTGTTACAATTGGGGAGGATCCGAGCACTGCTTCTGAGGATGTAGCCTAGGATCACCGAATTGCATTGGTTACAGGCCAGGCCAGCCTATGTAAGCTGAGACTTACCCATGCTGCCCATCTGATCTGGACACACGGGTCCAGTCTGAGTCCAACAACACAGACCCTGGACCGTCATGCTTTCAAAACAGGGGCAGCAACAAGCCCACATTTTAAAGAATGGTGCCACCAGCAATCCGGGGGGGGGGGGAGGATTGCTGGTGGCACCATTCTTTAAAATGTGGGCTTGTTGCTGCCCCTGTTTTGTACTTGTACTCAATCCACCAGGTTTGCACCTTTTCATGCAAACATAAATCAGACCAAAAGTACCAACCAGTCCGCTCCTGTCTTTTGTTAAGAAGACACCCTGTAAAATTCCGGTTAGAAGCTGATTGGTGGGTAGTTTATCTCTCTCCATACTTTGATAAAACTCCCCTATAATGTTTTATTAGCAATTAGGAGTAAATCCAACTAAAGGGTGCATATTGACTCCTGGACACAGAAATCTGAAATATAAGGGGTACAAAAATATGTCTCAGCTTTGACTCTGCTGGTTAGTACATATACTGTACAGTGTACACCATAGGGCCTTATGTGTGAACTAGGCACAGCACACAATCCTAGGCACAGCAACGTGCGCTTTGGTGTACAGAGCAAAATAATTGAGCAGATTACAATTTTTGCATGACTTCCATGGCTTTTTCTGCAGTCCAAACCCTGCTCCTTGAGCAGCTGTATGTGTGCCTTACTGTAGCCACACCCATATATATTAGGATAAGGCTTGAGTTAGCCGGATGTTTAATACTAGCATTGACAGTATGTGAAATATTGGAGTATGACATGTATATACAGACAATGTGTGACGTGACCAGCTGCGGGTGGGAAGGGACAGTTTGGATCTGTCCCAGGCTGGATAGAGGGATATCCTGTCCCATTGCAAGCAGGATACAGCTGTGCACACATCCCTCGGGAAATCCTTCCGCATCAGCTGGATGTGCTTGTCTATTGCCATACATATCACCACATCAGACACACGTAGAAACATACATTCCATTTGTGTGTGTTTGTATTTTTGTAGTGTGCCTGTGTGTCTTGATGTATCTCTGAATTCTCACCTTTGGTCTATGATACATATACATGCGATTAATATTTATAATTTCATATATGATAAGTGCATAGTGCATACTATCTATAGTGGTAAATGTAATACTTTATTTATGCAGTCACTTTGCTCTTCAACACTAAGAATTTTGCACAGTTCATTTCATTGAGCTGTAGAGAGAAAACTGTTGCTATGGTGACTGGTCAGGAGCACAGCATCCTCACTGCACATCTCTTCATATCCCTCTATATTTTCCCCTCTCCCCTCTCTCCTTCTCTGACTTCTAATTCCTCCTCCTCTCTCTCCTACCTGTCTCCCTATAGGGCTCCTCCATCTCTCCATTTGTACTAGTCCTTTTTTTCTTTCTCAGCCCTCCCCCCTCATTCTGTTCCATGTCTGTAAACCTCATGTCTTCTATCCTGCATTCCATGTCTCTCCCCCTCCTCCCTACTTTACCCCACCCCCACTTCCTACCCTTCCCTCCATTCCTGCTCTATATCCTCTTCCCCACCTCCCTTCAGCAATCCATGAGTTGAGAATTCTTCCATCACAGACACATGATGCAGTTATTGGGGGGCTCTGAGCTCTCCCCCTTAAAGTAACTCCATGGCAACAGCATCTGTGTTACCATGACACTCTCTGATGTAATTCGTTCCTGCATTACAGAAGCAGCAGAGCATTGCTATATAGCAAGGGCCCTGGTTTCATGGAAAGGGTTATTGAGTTATATTTTGGTCCATATGAATGAAAGGTAGTTCAAGTGATGTCCTGCCAGTTTCTCTGTGGCTAGAAGCACACAGTTCTGCCAATAACATTGGATGGGGTGAGGAGGTTAATAGGGTAAATAGGACTCCACTCAGAGGATCCTTATATGAGGATGATATAATGACATACTAATAAGATATATCTCTAATAGCTACTAAACAAAACATATCTTGTTCCTTTCTTCTCTTTGGTATATTGTGTATTAGGTAATTAAAGTTTGACGTCTGTGCAGCAACCTGACCTGAATATTAATACATTTATTTTGTATAAAAAATCCATATTGAAAGAAGCTTTCAGCAACTTCCAGACCAGACTGAAAACAATAGCAGCCATTTAATAAAGTGCTATTTTAGCTTACAAATCTGCATTTCTAATGACTTTGCATATGACTTTTTGCCATACAGCCCTCGCACTTTAATGCATCTGTATTTTATTATATTGCAATAACATGATTTAATAAATGAGTACAACTGACACTACTAGTGCGCCATCTTTTATCCAGAGGCGTAACTAGATATTCGTAGGCCCCATAGCAAAAGTTTGTAAGGGCCCCCTGTTTAGCAACTGATGGTGATAAATGTATGCAAAACATATTAGTTTGACAGCAAAGATGGGCCCCCTTTCAGCTCTGGGCCCCATAGCAGCTGCACCCCCTGCACCTATGGTAGTTACGCCCCTGCTTTTATCCCTTACATTGCTGTACTACAGGCCTGATTCAGAACTGCTGGATAGCAAGCAGATAGATGCCTCACTACGCCGAATGCACACACCGCGCCGCGCAAATCCCTGCGCTACCATGCGAGCATACACATGCGCTCACATGCGGACGCACAGAGGAAAAATCATTCAATGGTCGCTCACATCAAAAGATTTTTCCACTCTTCAGTATGAAAAGGAAGTCAATACTCACTTTTCAGATGGCCGCTTTCTGACGGGTGGGCGGGTGCTGACGTCATGTGATGTCAGCCACCCGACCCGGGCAGGAGGGGGCACACCTGCGTTTTGTCGGGCCCGCTCAGCGTTGCTATGGGCGAGGCCACCGTTTTTTGTGACTACGCCCATGAAACGCAGGACAGGCCTGTCAGAACGACCCATGCCTATCGCTCAGGCAATGTGCACCCCGGCGAATGAAAAATTCCCCAAAGGCATTTGCTGCGGGTGTTTGAACCTGCGCATAATCGCACATGCGCACACACCCGACATCAGCCAGCATATGAGCAAACTTACATATGTGTGCATGCTGGGAAGGAAATGGGCGGGCAGCTGACATCCGGTAATGTCAGCTGCCCGCCCCTCGCACCCGCCTCATTAGCATGGGAACGCCCATGAAACGATGGACATTGCCATATGCTAATGGGGCCGCCCACCGCCCCACAGTCCTCTCCGCCCCATACCTGCTGTCCTGGGTTCATGCACCCGTCGAACAGCCTGTTTGCCATGGGTGCACGCACCCTGCGTATGCACATGCACTGAAATGCGCAGTAAGACAACATCAGTGCCCGTCCATACGTAGCCCTGCTGTGAACGGACCATAATAAGGACCATGCAGTATACAACTGCCTATGGCTATGCAGTCACTATTACATCAGTTACAAGCCGTTGTGGAATCTGCATGTGCACAGAGCTGGGTTTATTCTTAGAAAACAACCTTGTGTCTTCAAACATAAATGTGTTGCTCCTACTGTACTTTGGGGATGGGAAAAAATGGTCTCAACAAACATTGATTAGCAATTTGTGACAATTAGGTCTGGCAGACCATAAAATGCACTGCACGAAACATAGATATTATAACAAGACATATTGATTGACCTTACATTGAGTCCAGTAACAAATGTAAGAACGGATATCGTTTACACCATAAGCACTACTGTAAATTCACAATATTCTATCATTGTCACATTATCTTGAAAGCAAAAAATAAACGCAATCAATTCAAAAATATATAAAAAAAGATTATTATTATTATTGTACACAGTAATCATTTAACATATTTGTAAACACTTATTTCAGTGGGACAGAAATGCCTAGGGGGTCCTAACATATTCCTGCTCTATGTGCCCCCATTGTAACATTACCATCATCCTCCCAGATGCAGTAGTTTCCCCAATGGCAATAGATCACCCAGTGCCATTACCTCACACCCTACAGTTGTAATAGATCTCCCAGTGGCATTACCTTCCAATAACCTTTGGCTGTAGGTCCACATTAAAGAATTAGTATATGACAATAAGCTCTGTCATACACACCCCAGTGGCAATAATTACCTTTGCAGCATAAATTATCCAGCAGCAGCTATTAGGAACTCAGTTACTGAACCTCTTATTAAATATGACATCAACAGGAACTGGGTTCCTAAACCTGCCCTGGGACAAAAAGTACTTTCCACAAAATGAATTTTAGTTTATTTTCTTGAGTGCTTCCTTTTGTAAATAATATATATAATAATTATTAATATTGTTCATTATTATGGCACCACAACGGGTTCTGCACCGCCTAACAACACATAAATGAGAAAAAATATATAAATTAAACAAAGAAATATATATATATATAGTAGCTGGGTGGTGCGGCACTCCGCTGTATTTGCAATATGTGAAAGCAATAAAGCAGTGCCACCTGTCCTGTTACATATATATATATATATATATATATATCTCTTATATATTTAGCCAGATCTGTCACTCAACCCCTGTGGAGAACGTTCCTGTGTAGAACAGTTTCACTTTCATGTGTCTGACGTTCCACCCCCTTGACATCACCTCCCCCCGCCCAGCCAGGGCTACAGTACACGCCCACCATCCACCATTACCACATTACTCCACAGCCACCATCCACCATTACTCCTGCACATCCCTACCCTCTGCCAGGACCCCCGCGACCCCCCTCCCGCGATTTGCGGAACACCCTTGACCCCCCCTCCCGCCATTCGCAGGACCCTGCACCCCCCCTCCCGCGATTCGCGGGACCCCCGCTTTCCACCCTCCCGCAAGTCGCGGGACCCCCGCGACCCCCCCTCCCGTGATTCGCGGGACCCCCGCGAACCCCCCCTCCCGCGATTCGCGGGACCCCCGCGACCCCCCTCCCGCGATTCGCGGGACCCCCGCGACCACCCCGGTATCCGGACTATTGTTAGACAGCACTTACATCGACAGCCATTACATCGACACCTCAATAGGTCGACATGGTTTTAGGTCGACATACCATTAGGTCGACATGTCATTATGTCGACAGCTCATTAGGTCGACATGTTTTTAGGTCGACACTGCCATTAGGTCGACAGTGTCTATGTCGACAGTCAAAAGGTCGACATGGGTTTTTTCACTGTTTATTGAGCCGACATGTGCCGACAGGCGGTATTTCATGCCCTACTATCCACTAGGGCGTGGTGGGAGAATAAAATAGTGTGCCGAGCGCAGCGAGGCACCGTGCCCGAAGCATAGCGAGCGGCTGCGGTACACTTCAAACTGTGTCCATGTCGACTGTGTCGACATTTCGGCCAAAAAACATTGAAAAAACCCATGTCGACCTTTTGACTGTCGACATAGACTCTGTCGACCTAATGGCAGTGTCGACCTAAAAACATGTCGACCTAATGAGCTGTCGACCTAATGAGCTGTCGACATAATGACATGTCGACCTAATGGTATGTCGACCTAAAACCATGTCGACCTATTGAGCTGTCGAACTAATGGTGTCGATGTAATGGCTGTCGATGTAAGTGCTGTCTAATATCCGTCCCAGACCCGACCACCCCCTCCCGTGATTCGCTGGACCTCCGCTACCACCCCCTCCCGCGAAACGCGGGACCCCCGCGACCCTCCCGCAAATCGCGGGACCCCAGCGACCCCTCCCTCCCGCGAGCCCCCTCCCGCGATTCGCAGGACCCCTGCATCCTCCCCTCCCGCGATTCGCGGGACCCCTGCGACCCCCCCTCCCGGCATTAAAAGGGCCCCCCGCGACCCCCCCTCCCGCGATTCACGGCACCCCCCCCTACTATGATTTGCGACCCCCCTCCCGCAATTCGCGCCGCCCCCTCCCGCGATTCACGGAACCCCCCGTGGCGCCCCCCTCCCGCGATTTGCGGGCCCCCTCGGCACTAATTCACACATTCGGGGACCCCCCCTCCCGCGATTCATGCCCCCCTCACGCAATTCACGGCACCCCCCATACCCCCCTTCCTGCGATTCGCAACCCCTCACGACCCCCCCTCCCGCGATTCACGAAACCCCCCGTAGCGCCCCCCTCCCGCGATTTGCGGGCCCCCTCGGCACCTCTCGCGATTTGCGACCGCCCCGTAATTCACACATTCGGGGACCCCCCCTCCCGCGATTCATGCCCCCCTCACGCAATTCACGGCACCCCCCATACCCCCCTTCCTGCGATTCGGAACCCCCCACGACCCCCCCTCCCGCGATTCATGCCCCCTCCCGCAATTCACGGACCCCCGCACCACCCCCCTGCGCCCACCCTCCCTTGATTCACGCCCCCCTCATGCAATTCACGGCAACCCCCCACACCCCCCCTCCTGCGATTCGCAGCCCCCCCACGACCCCCGCCTCCTGCGATTCATGACCCCTCCCGTGATTCACGGACCCCCGCACCACCCCCCCTTGACTCACGGCACCCCACGCGCCCCTCCCGCAATTCACGGACCTCCGCAACCCCCCCTCCCGCAATTCACTAACCCCGACAACCCCCCTCCCGCAATTTGCGGAACCCCCCCTCCCACGATTCAAGCCCCCCCGCGCCCCCGCCCACGATTTGCGGACCCCCGCCCCCTCCCGCTAACCGCGGATCCCCACACACCACCCCCCCTCCCGCAATTTGCAGACCCCCCAGACCCCCTTCCGGCAATTCCACCCCCCAGCGGACCACCGCGGCCCCCGCTCCCGCATTTCACGTACCCCCGTGACAATGGGGGATTCTGTACCACCACAAGCAGGTACCGCCCCTAGGTGGGAAATCCGGCCCTGGCTGCCGCACTGCAGGTTTCCCCACTGCCCTCTGCACCAGCGCCACAACTTTTATCAATGTCTTGCCCACATACCACTATTATACAGCCTCCTGCTCTCATGCACGCTCACTCCCTCCCAGTGGGAGGAGACGCTCACCCACTTCCGGGAGCTGCATACTGTCCCCCACCCTCCTCCAGTTCTAGGGATGCCCATCGACCATCAATGATTTTCAAATAATCGATGGTTTATGGCCGATGTTGAATACTTTTGCCATCAATGTGGGAGGACACTGCCCTGCCTCCTGTTCTCCTGCCCCGTAACTTCCGCCAGTGGAGACCCGCTCACCCTGTGTTGCCCACATTCCCCTATCATGCTTTACCGCCCAGCCTCCTGCTCTCATGCACCCTAACTCCCACCCAGTCGGAGGAGACACTGACTCCTGTATTTCTGTGCTGCCACGCTGGACCCTCACCCACTGGCAGAAGCTGCACAGTGTCCACCACCCTCTTTAGTCCCCCGTATGCCCACACACCCCTATCACTACCCAGCTTCCTGCTCTCGTGAACCGTAACTTCCACCACTGGGTAATCGCTGACGCTGTGTTGCCCACATACCCCTATCATGCCTCATATCCCAGCCTCCTGCTCTCATGCACCCTAACTCCCACCCAGTAGGAGGAGACACTGACTCAGGGCCACCGTCCGGTACTCCTGTGCTGCCACGCTGGACCCTCACCCACTGCCAGAAGCTGCAATACAGGCATCTTTCATACAATTCTAACCATATTTCTCACAATACAAATGTTCACAAATTAAGGGGCGTAGCCCCTTACGCCGGTGTGAAGAGCGCCCGTAGGGCGCGATGAATCACCTAGTATATATATATATATACCAGATGCTTTAATGTGAACACACTTTCAGTCCAAATGTGCCGAAAAATGTGAAAGAATACATTTGAAATGTTGGTAAATTGTGCATCCAGCCTTGTCATATACACTTTGGGAGTGCCGCCATCCAACTACTGACATATACAAGGGGGAAAACGGTAATCTGTCAGATCAGACTTAGGTCGACAGTCGTTATGTCGACCCCGTAAGGTTGACTGGCCCCAAGGTTGACAGGTCGACATGGGTCAAGGTCGACATGACTTCAGGTCGACATAGGCCAAGGTCGACTTGGGTTTAGGGCCTTGGGGCCAGTCGACCTTCCGGAGTCGACTTAATGACTGTAGACCTAAGTCTGTTCTGACAGATGTACTGCTTCCATACAAGGGGAGCGAGGATTCGTCTCACCTCAGAGGGCACCCAGATTTAATTCAGTTATTGGAGTGCCGACCATCACTTGATTATATATATATATATATATATATATATATATACAGGGCCGTTGCAAGGCACCGGAGTGCCCCAGGCGAGTCGGGGTGGGGGCGCCCGGTGCCGGGGGGGGGCGGTGGTGGTGGGGTACCTGTGTAAAAAACTTGCGGCGCTGGCGTCCCTGCAGTGCTGTAGCGGTCACTGGTGTCCGTGCCACGGGGGTACCTGCGGCGCTGTCATTGTGTATAAACTGGCGGCGGCCGGCAGGGTCCTTGCAATGAATAGAAAATAACTAGCACTTCCCGCGCCGCCGCCAGCTTTGTACACAATGACAGCGCTGCAGGTACCCCCCGTGGCACGGACACCCCTGCCCGCTCCAGCACTGCAGGGACGTCAGCGCCGCAAGTTTTTTACACAGTTCGCTAACCCTCCCATGCTGGGGGTGAGGGGCGAACTGCCGCCCTCCAGGTGCCGGCGCCCTAGGCAAATGCCTAGAGCTGCCTAGTGGTGGCGCCGGCCCTGTATATATATATATATATATATATATACACATACATACAGATGTGTCCACATACATCTTGGGTATTTTTCTCAATTTGTCACAACATGTAAAACACGGCTTAGCTGTTTTTTCAAATGTAGCAAGTAGATAGATTCTATTTTTTTTTTGCAGCAATAGAATATGTATAAAGCAATAGATTAGACAAGCTAATTTTTAGAAAAATCACAGTGTGACTTTCGCAGAGTCTAAGGCGTGCCGAATTGTGCCATAAATGGCACAAAAAATAAGATGTATGTGGATGTATGATGTATGTGGAGACATCTGTGTATATATATATATATCCCGACTATATAGATAGTCGGGATAGCCGGCACTCAGCTCCAGTAAGATCTTTGTGCCCCGTGCCTTCAGTAGAAACCCTGCAGCAGCTGGGTCAATGAACAAACACAGAGAGGACCGCGGCACTGGGGTCTGAAATAATGGAGACTAACGCTTGCCTTTGCAGGTTAACGTTTCAGCCTTTATTCAGGCTTTTGTCATGTATGCTGTTTTGACAAAAGCCTGAATAAAGGCTAAAACGTTAACCTGCAAAGGCAAGCGTTAGTCTCCATTATTTCAGACCCCAGTGCCGCGGTCCTCTCTGTGTTTATATATATATATATATATATATATATATATACACACACATATATAATATATACACTAAACATCGGCACTCACCTTTCCTAGTTTTGGGGTGCCATATGGCTTGTGACCACATTGTTTAAACAGACATTGTAAGGGCTCTGCACACATTAAATTAACTGATAATAAATAGTGGAGATTTGGTTCATGAATTGATCAATGCATTTAAGCCTGCAGCCCCTGTCAAGGGACCCCACCTTTATGCAGGTCCTAGCACTATCGCTTAATATGGCTACAATATCCTCTAATCTTTGCTTTGGCGGTTGAGCCTCTGGCTGAATATATCAGATGTAATGACTCTATTAAAGGTCCGGTAATTGGTAACTCTTCCCATAAAATTAGCCTTTTTGCCGACGATGTCCTATTATGTATTTTAGACCCTGAAAAGTCTCTTCCTGCTCTCCACCGAGTGCTACAGGACTATTCTGAAGTGTCATTTTACAAACTTAACACTAGTAAAACCGAGGCCCTTCCCCTGGGTCTCCCCCCTGATATCGTCACTAGACTAAAGGAAACATACAAGTACTCATGGCAAACCCAATCTCTAAAATACTTAGGAATTAACCTAGCTTCAGAAAAACACCTTATTGACTGCAATTATAACCCCTTGTTAAGAGCCTTTGCAGTGCTAACTGGTGATTGGATGATGCACGATGTCTCCTGGCTTGGTAGAGTTGCTGCTGCCAAAATGGTCCTCTTACCGAAATTAATGTACCTATTTCGCTCTATCCCAAGATCCCCTCCCAAATACCTGTTCAACAAATTTAACCAACTTCTGACTAAATATATCTGGAAAGGGGCTAGGCCTAGAATCGCAAAAAAAGTTTTAATACGACCCAAAACTGAGGGAGGAGTCGCCTACCCAGATATAGAGTCTTACTACACTTCATGTATGCTAAACCAGGCTAGAGACTGGTTTGACCTTCAGGACCCAAAACCGTGGGTGATTTTGGAAAGTATCTATTCCCACCCTACCCCCATTGCAGACCTGCTATGGCTTCCAACTGCTGTAACGAGGAAAACCTCAGCCCTATGTAAATCCATCAAAGCAACCCTAGAGGCCTGGTATAAAATGTTGTCATCCTTAGAAAATGTAGCACTGCCGGCTCCTTTCTTATCACTGAAGGCTTTGAAATCATCAATACCCAATCTGCCATTAGATGGTTGGGTTAAAAAAGGAATAACTACAGTGGGGGATTTATATATAGAAGATAATATGGTGCCATTCACTTTTCTGCAAAGTAAGTTTAACGTTCCCAAACAAGATTTCTTCATTTACCTCCAGATAAGGAGTTGGATACAATCACACCTACCTACTCATACAAAAAAAACAGCTTTTCCCGCTTTCCTTAAAGCTAGGGCGAGTGCTTACTCTCATAAGGGGGGCATATCGTGGTGGTACATACATTTACTCTCAATCAATAGTAGATTTAAACTGAACTCCCAAGCCTTGTGGGAGAGAGACTTGGATAGAACATTTAGCGAGGAAGACTGGGAAAATATCTTTAGGTCTTGTTTCAAGGTCTCTAGATGTATAAATCATTCTGAGATGTTTTTCAAGCTTATCCACAGGGCCTATTTCACCCCGGAGAGGCTGCATAGAATTTGGCCATCGTCCTCTAACTTATGTTGGAGAAAATGTGGTAACATTGGGGACATTTTCCACATATTTTGGGAGTGTCCACGCCTGCGACCTCTCTGGGGGGAAGTGTTTCGGATGATGAGTTTGATATTGAACCATCCCATTCCCCCGGACCCAGCTCTTGCGCTGCTCCACCTTTTCCCAATACAATTTTCAGCAGCAGACAGATATATTGCGGGACATGTCCTTATAGCGACCAAAGCTGTTATCGCTAAATTGTGGAAATCGGATATACTACCATCCATAGAAACTATCCGAAGCAAGATACACAGCCACTTTGTATATGAGACTACCAACGCTACGTACTCTTCGTCTCCAAACTCGATAGTTATGAAATGGCTTAGCTGGTCTATGTATAATGAAAAGATGGGCTACTCAACTATTACAGCAACCCTCCTGATCTAGCGTTACTATATTCGAAGTAGCGGAGTGTTACTTCGCTATACAATGATTCAATGTTTGGTGTGGATACAGACTGTTACTTTATATCATTCTAATGCATTTTTCCAGGCTGATGTGATTAGTGAGACAATTATTGCTTTATCATTCAATATTTATGATTTTCTCTTGTCCCCCCCTCCCCTTTCTCCCTTCTGTACCCCCATGTTATTTCTATGAAAAATTCACAATAAAAACTGAATGTTTAAAAAAAAAATATATGGCTACAATACACATAGCTATCACATCAATGTTTGAATCTAGGCATCCTATCTGGTCTAAAGCTCACAGCAGACTGTGCTTTTATAGGTGAGCAGCTACCAACACACCTGTCACTAATCATCTAGGGAAATGGTTAACAAGCTATGCATTATGAGTTAAAACATGGTGCATGAGAGAATGTGACCACAATAAGACTAATTTAAAAAATTAATCTAATAAACAATATATACACTAAACATCGGCACTCACCTTTCCTAGTTTTGGGGTGCCCTATGGCTTGTGACCACATTGTTTAAACAGACATTGTAAGGGCTCTGCACACATTAAATTAACTGATAATAAATAGTGGAGATTTGGTTCATGAATTGATCAATGCAATATATAGTAATCAGCAAAGTGACAAGCAGCGGCACTCCTATAATATATATAGCTCGAATCCACACTAGGCAGAAAGTGGTCCGCACACCAATTTGCAAAAAAGCTTCTTTTTATATATAGAAAAACAGCAAAAAAAGTTTCAACTGCACATGGCAACATATTAGAATATTTGAATGGAAGGTACAGGTACTTATCATTTGTCCATCACTGCAGGAATAGTGTTGTAAGGACACCCGTCACCAACTTCCAGCAAGGTACCTGGGGTAAGTATGGTGCATTTAATCCATCTAGTGCGACGTTTCGGGGACTATGTCCCCGAAACGTCGCACTGGATGGATTAATAGCACCATTCTTACTTTACTCATTGCGAACCTCCGAGTGCCATCTGTCCTTTTGGAGTGTGTATTGGCTGTGTGTATTGCCCGCAGGAAGGCACCGGAGCAAGATATCCCCAGGAGTGCCGGGAGAACTTTGGAAAGTATATATATATACACTAGGTGATTCATCGCGCCTTACGGGCGCTCTTCACACCGTCGTAAGGGGCTGCGCCCCCTTAATTTGTGAACATTTGTATATGAGAAAGATGGTTAGAATTGTATGAAAGATGGCCTGTATTGCAACTTGAGTTATAGGTGAAATGTGTTAGAGAGCATATGATGTGGAAGGGGGTGTGTATTCATATTCCAGCTCTCCATGAAAAGATGGAGAATTGCTACACGGCGAGAGACGGCGAGAGACGGCGAAAATCACTTAGAAAGACGGCGAATATTTCACATTGAATAGGGTTGCTCGCTTTTGGAGAGCAAAATGCTCTGTCCAAGGCAAAAAAAGCACAAATTCGCCATAAAACAGGGCAAATTTTTCTCATTGAATACTGCCCATTGTCTCTTGTGATGTTGCAACATATGTGTGCAAAATGACCCCTCGTTTGTGTATGTGTGTCCAAGGGGTATGGAACAGACCAGGGATGTCCAAACTTTTTGCAAAGAGGGCCAGATATGGTTACGTGAAAATGTGTGGGGGCTGACCATTCAGCATGACATTCTTTGAACCATTAATCACATCAGAATGGTCCCCCACTTTGCCCCCATTCACTGTATGTCCCTCAGCGTGCCCCCATTCACTATATGTCCCCCAGCATGCCCCCACTCACTGTATGTCCCCCAGCGTGCCCCCACTCGCTGTAAGTCCTCCAGCATGCCCCCACTCACTGTATGTCCCCCAGCGTGCCCCCACTCACTGTATGTCCCCCAGCATGCCCCTTCACTGTATATTCCCTGCCTGACCCCCCTTCTCTGTATTTCCCCCACTCTGCCCCCATTCACTGTATGTCCCCCACTCTGCCCCCATTTACGGTATGTCCTCACTCTGCCCCATACACTGTATGCCCCCCACTCTGCTCCATTCACTGTATGTCCCCCACTTTGCCCCCATTCACTGTATGTCCCTCAGCGTGCCCCCACTCACTGTATGTCCCCCAGTTTGCCCCCACGCACTGTATGTCCCCCAGCATGCCCCTACTCACTGTATGTCCCACAGCATGCCCCAGCACACTGTATGTCCCCCAGCGTGCCCCTACTCACTGTAAGTCCTCAAGCGTGCCCACACTCACTGTATATCCCCCAGCGTGCCCCTTCACTGTATATTCCCTGCCTGACCCCCCCTTCTCTGTATTTCCCCCACTCTGCCCTATTCACTTTATGTCCCCCACTCTGCCCCCATTCACTATATGTCCCCCACTCTGCCCCCATTTACTGTATGCCCCCACTCTGCCCCATTCACTGTATGTCCCCCACTCTGCTCCATTCACTGTATGTCCCCCCAGGAGTTGGACACATACTCATCTGAAATATGACAAACTCGTCTCACAGTCGCAGCCCGCATCCCCTCACCAATGCAGACAGCAAGCCAACAAGGTAAAGGCACGTTCGCCGGGGTCCCACCTCTAGAGCCCTGTGCTGTGCGTCCGACGTCAGCCTCCAGCCGCCCGCTTCTGGCTGGAGGCTGCGAGCCGCTTGAAGTGACATCACGGGCCGCAATTGGCCCCCGGGCCGGACTTTGGACATGCCTGGAATAGACTGTAAGCTCCACTGCGACAGCCTAATGTGACTGGCTAGCTCTATCTATCTATCTATAATTCATTTAAATTCTTATGGTATTTCTCTTTCACTCCTTATTCTCATTTGTTTACCATCCCTCTATTTCTGAGGCAGTCACCCACATATCTTGCCCCTTCATTAATCACATCCTTTTCCTAAACCTCTGACTCCCCTCTCTCCATTTCCTTTTGACCTTGGAATTCCTTAAGTTTCCTGCTCCCACCCCCTGATAGTACAGATTTAACCATTGACTGACACTGTGATTGCAGCAATTAAATCCTTTATGCGTAATAGAATTATAACATAACTGATGAAAAAACTAAGAAGCATTTTTAGTGTATGTCAATGTGGCTTGTTCTTTGTTACTGCTCAGTGGGTCAAGCATGTTGTTTTTGCCACACAATAGAAGAAATGTAACATTGTATGACACCCATGTATTATCCCCATCCCAGGAATCTGCGACCTCCTTCTGCTGGTTACAAACTGTTCATTTAATATTGCTGACAGTGCTCATATTTTACAGACAGCAGAATCTGAAATTAGCAGAGATATTTACACTGCGATGGACCGTCTGTATATAGTTATCAATGCCATAATATCCCTTTATTCTGGGACACATATGATTTACACAGGTTCATTGGTTGATTAAAACAAGTTACCATTTAGGGTTGAATTTAGCCAGCCAAAGAACCTGGGTGCCCAGTTAAATTCAAATAGAAAAGATTTTGGCTTAGTTAGAAGAACCTATACATATTTTCATCAAATAAATCTGAAATCCTACCCCATCTCATTGCAGGACAGAAAGTACAAGGCTGACTATGGCTGTTTGAGAGAGTGGAATGTGCAACTACACACAAGGGAGTCACTATAACAGCTGTCTACACTACATTTGCTTAGTCACAGCTCTCCGTTTGTAGGACTTATGGGGACTACACACGCAGCGACTGGAGCTTTGTGCTGAGCAATCCACCTCCACCATGGCCCTGCACCAGAGAGACGGAACTACCATTGGTGCAGCAGGTGCATTACATCGGGGCCCCTGAGGACTAAGGGGCCCACTGCTGCCACCCACTGTTATGTGGCATATTGTGAACTTACAACAAGCATGTAACTCCCCTGGAAATGACCATGTAACCCCCACTAGCAATGAGCATGTAACCCCCACTGGCAATAAGAATATAGCCTCCCCCCAGCAATGAGCATGTAACCCCCTAGTAACGAGCATGTAACTTCCCCCCAGCAATGAACATGTAACTCCTTGGCAAGGAGCATGTTACCCCTGGAAACTAGCATGTAGTTAAAAAAAATCAATCTGTAATTAATGTATAAGGTAGACGCCATCATTTGTAAGCAGCATTTTTGTGTGTAGGAGATAAAATGGCGTCAGCGTCATAACTGTGTGTGGCATAATATATAATGGGCATTACGGTTTGTGTGGTATAATGTGTAATGGGCGTTACTGTGTGTGGCATAATGTGTAATGGGCATTACAGTTTGTGTGACATATTGAGTAAGGGGCATTAAGGCATTAGGAGTAAGGCATTAATATAAGAAAGAAAAATGGCTAGTGGGTGGCCTAAACATACCCTTGATCCAGGCACCATGTCACTAAGCTACACCTCTGGGAATAGTTAGACTTTTCTATATAGAGAGATTCCTCTCCCGATGCAACCAATCATTTCACGTGCCATCATACAGTTACATAATACCTTCCAAATGTTTCAATTGCAGCGACAGTCTACTTGGAGACTATCCTGTTTTCTCACTTGTCAGTACAGTGATGGGAGCCCGGGCTGCCTAGCTGCTTGGGGAACGCTGGGCACACCTCTAAAATGCCTAAAACTAAGGTAATGGTGCTTGGCCATGTCCCCTCTACCCATGCTGCCCCCTATACCAATGCCCCCCCCCCCTTTGGGGAAAGGACGGATCTCTGGAGCTACAGAGGACAATTTTTGTAATAAGTGTGGTAATGTGACATTTGTGTCATGAAGACAGCTTACTATCATCATTTTAGCATCAAGGTAGGGAAACATGACAAATCCCACTATTTGCGCAATACCTTTTCTGTGAAACTACATGGATGGCTGTTCTGTGGCCTAACCCACAAATGTGTAAAGTATAACTATTTTTAATTATTTAATGATTTAGCATGAGTTGAAGTTTTGCGAAAAGGCCGCCCCACATACTGTGTCACTCCCTGCAATTCCGCATTGCTATTTTGCAGGTGCTTCGCTAAATAGCAAAACACTTGCATTTTAATGGCAGCCATGTTTTGGCTTGCAGCGGCTGAGTGCAACATCACGCAGCAGCCGTGAGCTGCCCTGCAAAAGGTCCAGATATGCCTGCGTTGTCCAGACCACACCCACCCATAATAAAGCCCTCCAATGACGTGTTGCCAACCACTGCATCCACATTTTCCAGAATGAAAATGCAGTTATATGGCTCATGCAAACATGCCGCTGCATATGTGCATGCGCAGATGATAGAAAATTGGCTAATAGCGATTTTCTCTAATCAGCATTGCCTACAGAATCAGGCCCCTCATGTGGCCCTCTCCACATAGACAGAGCCACCCCTAGGGGCTGGTAATTTCAGTTCTGTGCATGCGCATGTGCAAACTCCTACAGCGACTAATTTTTCAATTGTCTGGGCATTCCAGGGTGGGCACCCAGCGTTTTATGGGTGTGCCCACAAATATTGTGCACGCACCCATATAAACGCTGGACGGACCTATTTAAATGCAGGCATACGCCTGCCTGCTCGGAGTGGGCGAATGACGTCACATGACGTCAGCGCCTGCCCCCAGTTAGTTGGAAGGCATTCATCTAAAAGGTAAGTCCTGATTTTTTTACCCCCCCCAAAAAATTATAATAACCCCCCCCCCCCAATAGAATAGAACGTGCCTCCCTGTAGTATAGAATACACTATTAGTGAGAACAGCCTTATATGTACAAAAGACATACATTGCAGCTAGAACTGCCATATTAGAATTTAGTGCACTACTGTAGTGGCATGAAAGCCTCCAGTAGCAGATGCAGCAGTTTATGGCCATCGTTCACCCTGAAGCTCTGGGTTCCCTTCCCTACTCTGTACCATAATCAGTGCCCACTGTCCAACTGTGTGTCTTGTTGCTGATGCCATGTCTGCTATTTTCCTGCAATTCTACCTGTACCATTGCCTCTTTGATGCCCCCTGAGGCTCCAGGCGTCAAATCTGACCCCAGAGCAGGATGTCTCTCTGATAGCTGGATGTCTGACTGATGATGGAGGTTAGATCTTGTCTAAATTGGACCTTTCTCTGGAGGGTGGGAGCTTCACCAGCATAGAGCTCAAGGTGGCCCTGTAAGCATTGGAACCCCACACTGCCTTTAGGTTTAATGCATTGACCAGTTCCAGCTCTGCGTCTATCTGCATCATGCAGGGAAGGAACCTGCCATGCTGGCCCAGTAGGAACATGCCTCACTTGCCTAATGGGAAAGCTGGCACTGCCTCTTTTGTTCCACCCAGCTCAGTGGCAGCTGCAGAAGCAAGATCTATCTGTAAAGCTTAAAAACAGTCAGTTAGCAGTGTACTGTAGTCACACTTAAAGGAACCAACTGCCAATGATCAGTATTATCTAAGAGGGGTCTGTTTATCAAATAATATGTGCGTCATATCCCAGAAAGCATTTTGGGCAAATGTAAATTTTTTATAAAAAAAAAAAAAGTGAAAATTGGGTTCATACAAAGCCTCACATAGCCAAATATTAAGAAAATCCTGCCACAACAATAATAAATAAGATTATGGTGTGAATAAAATAGTTCTAAATAAGTTAAATCACATTTCCTTCAAGTTAGTCAAAGGGAACCCAAATAAAAACCAACCAGTCCTGGAGAATCTCTAGTGTCTGTCATTCCCCTAAGACGGCAGCCATATTTGGAGGATCCAGAGTATCTGACTGTATGCGGACAGAGACTCTGTGCCCCTCTGGCATCGCCCCCACCAGCCTCCTCGGCTCCTGGAGCTCAAGGTCCACCAGAGCCACCCTTCCTATGACCCTGTTACTTTAATATATGACTTATGACCTTGAGAACTGGACAGTATTGGATAAAAACAAAACCTCACACCTAGTGGGGCAATACCATACTTTGGCAGCCACTATTACTGCATCAGGGACTATGGGGCAAATATATTAAGCCTGACAAAGAGATAAACTGGAAATAAAGTGGAGATAAAATGGAAGGAGATAAATGCACCAGCCAATCATCTCCCAACTGTCATATTTCAAACACAGCTGATTGGCTGGTGCATTATCTCCTTCCACTTTGTCTCCAGGTTTTCTCCAGTTTATCTCTTCACCAGGATTAATACATCTGATCCACTGCTTGAAGAATCAACTGCAGCAGCATTCTGTCCTCTCTCTCCGTGCACTAGGTAGCGATCGCCCCTGCCGATGTCCACCTGAAGGAACACTGGTGCCCCCTGTGCACTAAAATCATGGAGTTTGCTGTTAATGTTGTAAAGTTGAAATCTAATTTTCAAATATAACCAATAGAAATAGAAAACAATTAAACTGTGGTGGTATCATCTCTATCTATCTATCTATCTATCTATCTATCTATCTATCTATCTATCTATCTATCTATCTATCTATCTCTCTCTCTCTCTCTCTCTCTCTCTCTCTCTCTCTATATATATATATATATATATATGTCTAGTATCTGTGTGTCTCCAAAACACTGCCATCTGTTGGCAGCGAGTGAAACTACATCTCTTTTTCTCACAGAGGAAACCAGCTTTTGAAGCTTTTGCTTTGAGCAGGCTTACTAGTATTAGCATTAGCACTGTAGCACCATTGTATATAACGGACAACATGAACCAAAATCAAATAGTATTGTGCGTGTTATCAAATAAATCCTGCAAAGTGCATGAGTAATGGAACTGATACAATCACTAGGTGTATGCAGCCGGCACTGTCCACGGCAGATAACCACACAATTCTAGGGTCAGAGATGCTGGGTTGTTATCCGGAAAGATGGAAAGCTCTATGGGGATGTCTGATGGCATAGGCCACATTATTATGCGTGTGGGAGTAGATGAGTGTTAAAGCTGCAGCCATTGTAAGAGTATACAGTAGGTAATGTTCTAGTAGATAATAAGATAAGTTGCAGATGAGTAGAAGTGGAACAAACAGTAAAGGGTCACCACAATCACCAGTTTCCCTTGTTTTGGCACAACTAAAGCTCTCAACACCAAAACTGGCTGTTTAAGATCTCACTATAAACAAGACTATGAGTTGGGATTATGGCAATGTATGGTACGACCACAGACTGTTATTTATTTTTCATCACAGCCTTAAGGGTAGAGGCAAACTAGGCAGTCTGGGATGCAAACACCAAAGACCAAATTGCAGTATATGTACCATCCAACCTGCTGTCCCATTTACAACCATATATAATAAACCATTCTGTGGACAAGAAAACATCAGGGCCTTTGTTTGGCCAGGTCCCACATTATCTCTTAATAAACACATACAACCATGTATTTTGTAATGAGCCACAAATAATCTCCTCAATTGCCACAAAGAGGCTATATGTGTACCTTAAATTGGCCTCTGCTCAAACACAAAAAAATTTCCTCTTCACTGCTTCCTGCTTATCCACAACAATACCCTATAAGTGCATCCATGCCTGCAGATAAATCCCAGATGTGAGAACTTCTGAGTATCTCACTGTCAATTACCCCATCATTCTATTGTAACCTGGTACTTTAATATTTCCATTCTTAGGGGTTCTATTCATGGCAATAGTGTTAGTGGTCTGCGTCCGGTCACCATGCTCCCAATCTTGCATATTACCAACTAGGCCAGGGCAATATTCTTGTACCCACCCCATAAATTTTATTTTTTCTATATCATTTCCACCCACAAGTACAATGATCACATCTGATATTGCTTTAACATATGAGTTCTTGACGCTACAGAAATCACCTGAGTACGCTGCATGCATTTCTGAATGTACCAATGCAGTAGTTCTTGCTCCATGTAATTCCCTAGGTTCTGTACGGGTGGCAGATTTGCAGTCAGTCCTTATTCCCGAAGTGTTTGCATGAGTGCATACAGTATGGTGACTTTGATGGCACCTATGGAATTAAACAGTCAAACATTTACTATCGCTAAGCAACGATTTGAGACTTGATCCAATAATATTTAACCCTTTGAGTGCCAACGTTGCTGTGAGAAATGTGCTAATTCTATGCTAAAAAATGCCAGGGTCGTAGTCGAGGAATATGAATCACTTTATTTATTGCCGGCAAATGATCTGACGTCAGTTAATTGAAGTTTATTTACACATTGCGCCAAAAAAAGGACAGTCAGAGGAACTTGGCATTTTAGTGGATATTTTGCACATCTCTCACAGCAATGATGGCACTCAAAGGGTTAATGCACTGATTTGTGGTTTTTTATTTATTTTACTAAGCCTATGAGGCATGTTTATTAATTCTCAGAATTTAGACCTGATAAATATATTTTGTATTTAATTACACTGGAATAACACTGCTTCCATTCCAAGGTACTCTAGATACCCCCAACAGTGCATGTTTTCCAGGTCTCCCGGCAGTTGCACAGGTGCACTCATTATTCACTGATACATTTTAAAAGATCACAGGTGGAGCTAATTAGTGCACCTGTGATTCTGTGTGGAGACCTGGAAAACGTGCACTGTTGGGGGTCCTTGAGGACCGAGATTGAGAACCACTGGATTAGACCCCCGGGAACATGGGACAGTCCCCGATGGGCCAGCTTTGACGCACCCAAGTCCTCCCTCTCTCACATACAAGGGTGCCCATGTTGCCAATTGGACCCCCAATGTTATCTGTGACCGAGCCCTCTACTGCTGACACCATGTGCCGGCCAAAGCTGGCTGCATAAATGCCTGTGCGGGCTCAATGACTAACACTGACCGCTCTGGATGTAAGAAGTGGGCTATGGGCAGCCCCCCCTTGCCGACCGAATAACTGCAACATGATGCGAGCGGATGTGTATGCTTACGTATGGTTGCTCACATCGAATGATTTTTCCTCCCTGGCAGATAACAGTAAGTCTATGTGTACTTTTATCCTTCACGGTGATGGCCAAAATGGGGGCAGGCACTGACGTCATGTGAGGTCAGTCGCTTGCCATGAGTAGGCATGGGTGTTTTCATAGAACTCTGGGCGGACCTCAGCGACCACTCTCTGCCTACCTATCATTTAGCGAACGCCCCAGCTAGGGTAAAACTCGTTGAAGTGGTGGATGCCTATGAGGGGTGTGTCACTTATAGCAGCACCGCAAACCTAGGAGGAGATGATGAGAACTGGCTATCTGTCAGTCAGCTTCTCCTCCCCTCCTAGGTTTGCTTGCAGCACTGCTATAGTATAAAATGACCGACAACAAGCATGGACAGTCAGTAACTGTTAGATGTCTCTCTTATCTGCCCGAGACAAAAAGGTATTGCAAAAAGGAGTGCCTCCCTGGGCAGCCAGAGAACCGCCACAGAACAGGAGGAAAAATAAAAACAGATGAATTTTAGCAGATGCAAAAGACAGGAAGTTAGTAAGAAAAAAGAGGGACGGGTGAGCTAAGCCATTAACTGTACATAAGGGGTATTGGTGAGGTCATTATCAAAATAGATTCTGGCATAATGGGTTGACAATGTCTAGGTCAAGAGTCACTAGGTCGCCCACTATTGCTCGACAATGACTAGGTTGACACCTAAGAATGGTCAACATACCCTAGGTCGACAGTTTTGGAAAGTCGACACAAGCTTATGGTCAACATATACATGCGCAGACCCCCCACCATCGGAACGGGCCAGAGTTTGGGCGTGTCCAATCATTACAGGATCACCCCCAAAATGTCTATGAAATTTACTGCCTTAGTTTGTTCTTTCAAACAGTTATACACATGAGCATACCTCTCAGAGGCAGTGGAGACGCCTGCCTCCAGGCTCCAAGCCCTGAAGGGGACAGATGATGTCAGCCGGTCGCCCTGTCTTCGTCCCGGTGGCCAAAAATATGGGTCAGAATGTGCCTGTAATAAAGATAACTAGCCATAAATTTAACTTTTTTATTTAAAAAATGTATAAAGGCAATGACTTTATCTCAAAAACGTTGTATTTTTCTATATTCCCAAAAATTGTGGAAAAGGTAGTTTTGCGGTGCATTCGCACCCATAACCACGTGCCTTCTCTAAGCCTGAACAATACATGTTCTTACCTTGATGACTTTTAATTGTATGAATAAATGCTTCTGACAGTTCCCGGCTAGATCACATAACATACATCATTTGCGGTGTTTTTGCATATGATGTTTTTTATGTGATCCCATTCACTGCCCCGGGATGGGACCGTGCAACAGATTGGAATTGTAAGTAAATGTCATACTATTTTACACTTTTCACACAATCTATCCGCTCGATGGGTTGAAATCGTAAGCAAAAGGGTCAAATTGCAGCAGTGCAGGGGTTTCCACACTTTTCTGAATTATGGCACCCTAGAGTATCAGAATATTTTATGCAGCACCCGTAGGCAAAAAGTTGGTTACCGAGAGTTTTAGAAAATAAATAAAGTTATATTTGTGCTTATATGTCATCCTTAGGTCCAGTTACAGTATGTGGTGAAGAATATGATTCACTTCTGTTTATGCACATATTTTATAATTGGAAGCCACAAGCACTGATTTTGCCTATTACACTGACCATAAATAATATGAATTGGTTCTAGACCAGCAACCCTGTCAACACTGGGGAGTTCTGTGTTCCCAGGTGTGACCTGGGTGGACCAGTGGAGGGCGCTGGAATCAAGAAACAGGGTTATTTGATGTCTTATGAGGACATACACTGGGATACCAGGGAGCAGCTATACCAGAGGGTTGGCGGAGACCAGAGACAGGGGCGCAGAGTTTTCACCAGGGAGCCCCGCAAGGAGCTTTGGACTTAGCTGCGCCCGACGAGCAAGTCGCAGAGGATGCTGGACTAGGAAACTGGAACTTGGAAACTGGAACTTGGAAACTGGAACTTGGAAACTGGAACTTGGAAACTGGAACTTGGAAAGATAATAATTCTGTTAGGGTTAGTCTAAGAACTGAGGGTGTTGATGTCAATAGCCTGGAAACTGGAGATGGCTGGGGAGCCAGAGGTAAGTATCGATGGCCTGGGGGCCGGTAGCAGATTATTGACAGCCTGGGAGCCAGTGATGATTGTCGACGGCCTGCAGGAAATCTGACCATGGCCAAAGACAGTCTACCTAATTATATGTTCAAAGCCGTCACCAGTGGCCCAAGTCTGATGGAGGAGCTCAGTAGAGTGCCCATTTCCTGGCAGCAGCAGCTGCAACAGCAGCAGCTCTTCTCGATTCAACACATGGTATTGTGTGTCGGTCTGTAGTGTGGCCAGGGTGGTACTTAATGTACTATTTTTTCAGTATTTAACTCTAAGGGTGCATTGCCATGCCTGCTGCAGATAGACTGCTCCCCCTGAAAAGTACTTTATTATAGATCTAATGTGCATGCATACTGATCATAGGGTGTATGCGCGAGGCCTATCAGCAAAAAAAAAAAAAAATCTACGTCTTATCTAAATGCAAGCCATTCGTGAGTTGATTGACAGGAAGCCGGCATTTGGGGGAGATAAACGGACGTTTTCTGGGAATGTCAGGGAAAAAAGCAGGTGTGCCCAGGCATTTTCAAGGAGGGTGTGTGTGACATCCACTCTGACCCTAATCAGACTGTTTCTAGGTCCTGGGTAATGCACAGACTGCACAACCTGGGAAAATCATTTGATTGTAAGTGAGTCGCAAATGGATTTGCTGCTAATCGCTGATCTGCATGATTTTAAGCTATTTACAGTGTTGCACAGGGCAGGTTTTCACTGTGGCGGAGTAGTGGCAGCAATCAGGTTTGAATCAGACCCTAAAATGTAAAACCCAGAAAAAATCTGTAATCTGGGTAAAAAGGAAAAAGACAGAGGTCTGATACGAGTGACTTGCGCCATGTATTTTTAGGCTAAATTTTCAATTCCCTTATGGTAAAATATAGTCATTCTAATTGTACCAAGGGTCTGATTCAGCATGGTTCCCAAAAGAAAAATCTTTCTTTAGTGAGCAAATCCAGTGGCGTAACTATAGTCCCGCAGCCCCTGCGGTGGCGGAGAGGCGCTGAGGGGGTGTGGGTGCTAGGGGGGGCAGCGGGACTATTATTACTCACTGCCTTGCCTTCTGCTGCCAGCGCCTGTGCTGGGTCCCAGCTCTCCCGGCTACTGCTGCAGCGCTGCTAATACAAAAAGTGACACTCGGAAAATGGCTGCCCCCATACTGCAGACAGTTTTTCGTCTGCTGTATGGGGGCATTTCCCAAGTGTCACTATTCATTAGCAGCAGTAGTCGGGAGAGCCGGGACCAGGCGCAGACAGATCCGGCTGCCCTCCACGCACCACGGCTGCCCTCCACGCACCACGGCTCTCCTCCACCGCACCCCGTCTCCCCTCCACTGGCAGCACAATCGCAGCCCTGTCGTGTTTTACCCTGGGGGGGCAGAATTTTTGCGCCCTGCGCCCCCCCTGCATTTTCGGCAGGGGGCGCAGAATTATTAGTTACGCCACTGGGCAAATCAATGCGCACTGCAGGTGGGGCAAATGTAACATGTGCAGAGAGAGTTAAGGTGGATACACGCTATACTATTAATGATATCATTGTGCATATCATTCATTGTGTGCCCACTATATATGTAATTATGTGAGCTCCCGCGGATCATTAATGATAACCCCTATCTTCTGAACATGCAGTTAATATTGTCAGTGACTGGATTGAGGGTCACTGAATGATATTGTTAATGATATCATTCAGTGTTTTACCCTCGGATTCTTTACTTTGCGGCACCTCCAACATCGTTAACGGTGCCGCATATCGTATAGTGTGTACTGAGCAGTTTGGATGGGGTGTGTTCAAACTGAAATCTAAATAGCAGTTTAAAAATAAAGCAGCCAATATTTACCCTGCACAGAAACAATATAACTCACCTAAATCTAATGGGGCATACTCACAGGGCGATTTTTGCACAAATTCTTCCGTGTTTACACCCCATACAATTGCGAACACCTGCCGTACGCACTGTGGGGCAGAAATCATTCAATGGACGCCGACAGCGCTGGCATATCTATAAACTCCACACAGACATAGGCATTCATCCACACTCACGCTACTTATCTAAGAAATAAAGACACGTACAACTGAATGGGCTTAAAGGGGACGGCTTATTTATTTTGAGCAGGGGCGGCCTATTTGAATCTAACTCAAATTTATGTCCCTGCTCTAACTAAGGTGGCGGGCAAAGAACGGCATGCAAGATAAATAACATTGCTGGAAAATAACAAAGTAATAAAAATAACAAACTCCGGATCTAAGGGTCTCCTGCCCTTAATTGCCAAGGACCGGCCATCTGCCAGCGTCCAAGACAACGGCACAATTTGTAAGCAGACTTTTCAAAAGGGGGCCAATTGCCCTTAAGGTCAGGGGGTTGACCTTCTGCTTCTGCCCCTGACCTCGCAATATCACTAAGGCAGAGCTCACCACTCTGCCCGAGTCCTCAAAAAATTGGGCCACCTGCCCTAACTTACAAATGTCCGCAACAATTTACCCTATCCGAAGTAGATGATCGTTAAGGTCCAGATGTGGGCCCACCTGGATCGGTGATGCCCACATCTCGACATCAACCACCAGCTAAGTGTAGATACAGCTCTAATTTAAACTACCGTTCTTTCCGCCAAGACAAAAATAAGCCGACAACAACTAAACGAATAAATGCGCTCGACTTCTCAAAACGAATTCTAACCAACAATTGGGGAGGGAGGGCAACGTTTCCTGAAGCAAGAGGCAGAATCTTCTGGAAGCAAGAACATCACCCCATCAATCTCCACCTCTGACCTCAAGCAGCCTATCCTGGACCGTCATTCAAATCAGCCGGCCCGTCAATCAAGATAAGCCGAACCCCCGGGCCCAGATCCAGTGTGTGAGCTAAGGATTCCTGCCAATAGCCAGGTGAGTTTATGCTGTTTTCAGCCAGACAAGCTGGCTTCTACAGTCTAGACACTCTCTGGTGTCTTAGATCTGCAGCGCCCCTGTACGGGAAGCGGGTTGACAGCTGATGTCAGTGGATGGCACAAATAGTTTTGTGTTTACACCCTATAGAGTTGCCGTCACTGCTCAGATATTTAGTGCATTCAGTCAAAATCTAGATAGATCGCGTAGCATGCGTTTTTACACACAAATCACTTAGCACACATCACTATGGGTCTCTTTCTGGATGACCGACATCTATGTGAATCTCCCCGCAGGCATGCAAATGAATGTTCCGCATAAACATCCATTCCCAGCTTGCGTGCGGGGCAGAAAGCACTCGCAGATCTAAGATACTCTCTGGTGTCTTTAATCTGTGGCGCCCCTGTACTGAAAGCGGGTGGGCAGCTGACGACAGTGGATGTCAGTTGCCCATCCGCTTCCCGTGCAAGAGCGCATCACCGGCAACTTACCATGGGAACACTCAACATTTTCATGGGAACACTCATGAAACGCTAGGCGTTCCCATGGCCACGGCGACGGCTCGCCGCCCCACACCCACCACCCGCAGTGCTGTGTGTGAGCAGCCAGCAAATAATCAATTCGCCATGGCCACTCGCACAATGCGGCTGCACATGTGCATAAATGTTCATGCACATGCAAAGTCGCTAAACATCACTCCCCTGCGCAAACGCACAAGGGAGCGATCAAACCAGAATGACCTCCTATGTGTGTAGCACACATCTCAGGCACATAAATCAGGCCCAAGTCAGGAAAAAAAATACTGAAGCCTGGGAATCACTGTCTGTGGCTACCTGTAAGACATATGAAGGATGGGGGTATAACAAACTTCAGTGCATCTGCATTTCTTTTTTTAAATGATAAAGGTAAGAGGGGTGTAGCAAAATTAGCAAAAAAGTAAGATGAATGTTGCCAGTTGCTGGAGGTTTTTAGAGAATATAGAAACATGCTCCACAGGGGCATCTTTACAGAGGAGGCCTGTGTGCTGCCTCCTCGGCCAGGCCCCCTCCTCTCTGCCGGGAGCGGTTCCGGGAGCAGTAGAGTCTGAGCGCTCTTTGCATGCCATCTGAATGGGTCTGAATCAGGCCAACTGTGTGGCGTTTGAATTAGTGGTACTATTGTGTGGCAACAAAACTTCCTTGTGGGACCACACCCATTTTTTGCGGCATGCACCTTTAGCGTGTACTGTTCCTTTAGAAATGATGAGAGGTAAGTAAGGCACAAATGTATAGCTACCAAGGGGCTCTGAATCTAAACACCCTAGCAATGCTCCTGGCTCCTCCTAATGAAGCAGTGTAGGTGGCTGTAGAAATGAGGACCACATGAACCCGTGTCCCATTTCTCCCCTGACAGCATAACTGGGTGATCTGTGCTTTTCTGCCTGAATGCCTTATAATAATACCACAAAGCTAACCATACATAATCATGAATGCCTCAAACATGGTATGTACTGTATACATTTAAAAAAAAAATCACAAGCATTCTTAAGAGAATTTTGTTCTCTATAATACTAGCCATTGTATTGCTGCAATGCCTGTAGCCAATTTCCAAAAATCTTTGGCATCTGACTGTAAGGCTATTCTTTCCTTCTGTTTCGCTCTTCTTGACAAATCTTTACACGATGGAAGCAATGTGACAATAACGGAGATTCACACTCGCTCGTAGCAGGCTGAATGGGGTCTCCCGGCCGATAGTGAGGGTCTGTGCATTTGCGAACGCCTTCCTGTGCCCTCCCATAGTGTGAAACTGGGACTATGTAAAAACCGGACCCGGACTACACTCCGGACTGCCGGACAGGACATCAAAATCTGCAGTCCGGAACTTGTAGGGTCCGGTCCAGGGGGGGTGTCCTGTCCGGGGTGTGTCTTGTCCGGGGGGGGGTCCCTGTGATAGCTATCACCAGGGACATGGGGGAGGGGAGATTACAGCCTCCCCGGGTGGTCCGGACCGTCCGGTTTTTGCTACATGCCCGGACCATACAAGGAGGCTTTATTCTACCCCTCCTCCTCTACCTGGTGACAGGTAGCCCTCCTGGACAGGACACCCCCCCGGACCGGAGGCTACAAGCTACAAAATGCAGAGATTGATGTCCGGTCCGGCGGTCCGGGGGTTTTGTCCTGGTCCGGTTTTCACCCATACCCTGTGAAACTCGCTGGGGCTTTCGCTCCGGAAGCAGGGAAATGCCCAGAGTTTTATGGGCGCACCCATAGAAATGCTGGACGTACCCCTGCAAACGCAGGCGTGATGATGCCTGCTTGAGCGAGTGGCTAACGTCACATGATCTCAGCGCCCACCCCAAATTCGTCCATCTCCGGCCACAATAAAAGTCAGCCTAGAGGGACAACCATCATTAGAAGGTGAGCAAGCATCGAATGATTTTTCTCCCGTGCGGCCGCATGCGAGTAGATGTGTAAGTGTACACATCTACTTGCATGCTAATGCGGAGATTCATGCGGTAGGTGGTCGATGGGGTGGTGTTCACCTGCTTGTTAGGCTGAATCAGGCCCAATATCGACATTCTCTGCCTCCTTATACTCCCTGATGGAAGATACAATAGTGATAGAAATAAGTACAGAAAACCTCACTTGTATTTATCACTTGAGATCTGAGCTCTCTGCGTTTTGGCCACTTACCATGACTGAAAAATTGTGAAATCAAGACAGCTCAGATCCACCCATACAGCTGGGTTTAGTGAGTGTACTTGTATGTTACACTCTTCTGCTGCATTTTGTCCCATTTGTGTCGTCTACGGCGCCGTTAATACCAGTCTGTCATAAACTGGCTGTCTTGGTGTCTAATAAGCCCCTATTTGTCTCTTCAACTGTAAATTGCTCCACTGACCATGCAGCAAACAGACCTTTCTGACCCTACAGACAATAGCCTGTTGTCACATCCTTCACTGAACTTATTTCAGTACTAATTGTGAGCCTGCACTTTCTACATTATTTCAAGCAGCACCTTTACGGCCTTGTTCAGTTGAAAAAATGCATCTCAAAAAAACAAATCTCAATTTTTGGAACCTGTTTAGATTCAGCCACATTTGCACGTCGGAGGTGCAGCGAACTCTGCTTTACCTACTTGGTCCAGATTCAGCCTGGCTATGACTGGTGGTTTGGCTTTACTGAAAATGCTAATAATCCCATAATGGAAACACAGAGCAGATAAAAAGTACCTAAGTAGACTGTGTGGGTTATTCAGACCTGATCTCTGCGCACAATTTAGCAGCGCCATGTGTTCACCCTGCGATTACATAGCTGCTGCCAAGTGTCAGTGAAATCCCTCCCCATGCAAGCCTGCAAATTGCCGAGCATGGCTTGTAAAAATGAGCTGGATCAGCGACTGCTGCAAGTCTATTCGCAAGCAGCTCACCAGCAAACGCTTTTTCCAGTGTGAGCAGTCTGTGTGAAGCCAAGGACTTATTCGGAGGCATCGATGGGAGCAGTCGGATCAGGGCTGGAGCTGTCGTCAGGTGACTTCACCTCAAATGCCTGGGCACTCCTGCGTTTTCCCTGGCACTCACCGAAAAGAGCCGGTTACCTGCCTAAGGCAGCAATAAAAAATAGTGGAATTTTATCGCAGGACGGCCTTGTGCATGCGCGCTATAATCCGTACCTATGCACAGTCTATCAATCGATTGCACTGCAAATTCGCAGCTGTGAAAGGTATGAATAGCCCCCAATGACACCTAAAATGCTAAGCAAAATATATATATTTTTTTTTTATGACAACACAATGTGCTTGATACAAAGATGCACGCAATGGGCCAGCACCAACTGATAAATGGTAGCAGTCCCGAGTACCAATGTACGGAATGCAAACTAAGAAATTGGGCAGCATTGCATCCCACATAGAAATCTATGGGGTATGTCACTGCATGTGGGAATGGAGGGATCACAGCAGCGGCCCCTCAGTAATACATACATACATACATGGGATACTTAATATTTGTGGCTTACCTTCGAGAACAGTGTTTTCTGGGAAATAGCTGCAAATGTGTAATGATAATGATAAATGGACCCATATATGAAGTCCCTGAAACCATTGTGGTGATCACTCCCTATCCTTTCTAAGTTGGCCATGACCAGCAGGTGGGGTGAGCATGCCTTTTGACTATATATGTCATCATTACACTAGACACACTCACCATTTCCGCCTCATCTCTTTCTCATTAACCCACCAATGCTGAGCTTGCAAAAGCTCCCAAATATTCTGTTGTTCCCTTACAGTGTAACTATCACTGTATCCATACCTCCCAACTGTCCCGCATAGCGCAGGAATGTCACAGTTTTTGAGGACCCGCAGCAGAGTGGGGGGGACAGTTGGGAGTCCCCCCTGTAATCCGTTGAATAAACACTGTGCCCGCAGCAGAGAGGCTTCATTACAGACTCAGCATCAAATTATTTTTCCACTAGGCACTATTCATCGCCAGCAAGGAGTAGCCAGAGTCTTACTCCACAGTCACACACCCTCACCTAAAATGCTTTGGAACGCCTACGTTTTCCTAGTCCCACCTAGCATTTTATCTGGCATGCCTGCATTTTTCTTAGCATTCCCATTAAATGTCCCATTACCACCCCTAGAAGCCTTCTTTCTGTGAATCACCGGTACTCTTTACTTATCACGGCGCCCATCGCGGGCATTGAATGCACTAAAAAATCGGGTGCGACGCGACCGACGCGATGCCCGCGATTTCCCATAGGGAACAATGTTAAATGTCTCAATTGACCCGATTTTCCTGTTCAATGCCTCAATTGACCCGATTTTTCCATAGGAAACAATGTTAAATGGCCCACAGAGGCCAAATAGGCACCCTGAAGTGTGAAATGGCCCCCACAATTGGTAACGCCACCCCACGATCAACGTCAACCCGAAGCGTGGCGAGCGCAGCGAGCCCGCGAGGGGCGGCGGTACGCGTCCTACGACCTTTTCATACCCCCACTATCCACGTCGGCATGGAGTTGAGAATAGAATAGTGTGGCAAGCGCAGCGAGCCACCGAGCCTGAAGCGTGGCGAGCCCCGCGAGGGGACGCGGATACCTGTGAAGCCCGCGAAGGGACGCGTTTACCTGTGAAGGTATCCACGTCCCCTCGCAGGGCTCGCTGCGCTCGCCACGCTTCGGGCTCGGTGGCTCGCTGCGCTCACCACACTATTCTATTCTCAACTCCACGCTGACGTGGATAGTGGGGGTATGAAAAGGTCGTAGGACGCGTACCGCCGCCCCTCGCGGGCTCACCACGCTTCGGGTTGACGTTGATCGTGGGGTGGCGTTAACAATTGTGGGGGCCATTTCACACTTCAGGGTGCCTATTTGGCCTCTGTGGGCCATTTAACATTGTTTCCTATGGAAAAATCGGGTCAATTGAGGCATTGAACATGAAAATCGGGTCAATTGAGACATTTAACATTGTTTCCTATGGGAAATCGCGGGCATCGCGTCGGTCGCGTCACACCCGAATTTTAGTGCATTCAATGCCCGCGATGCCCGCGATTTTTTTACCTGCGATGCCCACGATCAAAATCGTGGGTGCCGTGCTAGGTAAAGAGTACTGAATCACCTTGTGAACAGCTAGCGAAGGTAAAGAGTAGCAACATTTATTCACTAGCAGGTGTCATGCATGCGTACCATGGGCCATATGTAAGTGCCGTTTATCTATAATTGGGCTGTGTTAATTCGCACAGCATCAATCAGTTCTGAATCAGGCTCTATGTTATTATATTGCCCAAATTATAATGAAATTAGCACACTTGGAGGGCTTGTCCCAAATGTGGAGCAAGATTATAAAAGTAGTATTGGCTCTCACTAATACTGTCCATAGCTTTGAACTGAATTCTTTAGGATCTTTAATGCTGGTTCTAGTTAGCTATGTTTCCTGACTGCTACTATTTTTTGTTGTTCATTCCAAAGATTTTTTGCAGTTTATTTCTGTTTTCAATATAATGTTATGTAATATGTTCTAGTCACGTTTCTACTGGTTTATCCTTTATAATCCACTTGAAAGTTTCCTTGCTGATTGTATTAATCACCTATGTAAGGTTTCTTTTATGCAGAAGCCCCTATCCACTCTATGTATACTACTTAATACAGCGATTCACAATTTTTTTAAAATCACGGCACCCTAGGGTATCAAAAAAATTTCACGGCACCCCTAGGCCAAAATTTTTTTTTAAAAATTAGAATTGGTTTATATGCGATTCCTAGGGTCAGTTATGTGATAAAGGGCAGGATTTTCTTCTGTTTGTACACATTTTATTATTGGCAGCCACCAGCACTGGTTTTGACCATAAATAATTAACCATAAATAATTTGAATTGGTCCTGGACCACCGACCCAGGGCACCCCTGTAAGTGTGCCGAGACACCTCAGGGAACTACGGCACACAGTTTGGGAACCGCAGCCCTAGGGACTACGAATGCTTTTTCTAAGACAGATATAGTTAAATTAGGGAAGTGAGTTAACCAATAAGACATGCCTACCAATATATTTTAGTATGATCTATAATATGAGACATGTAAAATGTAACTTGTATATAAGCCAAAGGATAGGGCTAATCATAGCATACACAGTGGGTAAAAAAAGTATTTGGACAGCCACTGATTGTGCAAGTTGACCCACTTAAAAAGATGAGAGAGATCTGTCATCATAGGTACACTTCCACTGTGACAGGCAGAATGTGGGAAAAAAAACCTGCATACCTCCCAACATTAGCTGTCTGGCTGGTGGGACTGTTGAGCGCCGTAGGTGTGTGCAAATTTTTCGGGGGGCATGGCCTACCAAAAAGGGGGTGTGTCCTGTACTTGCAGTGAAGCTGTAAGGCCACGCCCCCTTTCGCCACTGTGGGGGCATGGCCCCCAGCCCCTCTATTCACGGACGACAGGGGGACTCCCAACTGGGCGGGGAGGGACGCTGGAACGTCCCAGAAAACCGGTACGTTCCCACGATAAGCGAGACGGTTGGAAGGTATGAAACCAGGAAATCACATTGTATGATTTTTTACTTATTGCAGAAAATAAATATTTGGACACCTACCAACCAGCAAGACTTCTTGCTCTCACAGACCTGTTACCGGTACTTCTTCTTTATGAAACGCTTCTATCCTCCACTCGTTAACTGTATAAATGGTACATGAACTGGTTATCTGTATAAAAAGACACACCTTCAAACACAATGCACCACTGGGACCGGAGATGATACTGAAGAGGATCCTGAAGAGCGCTGTGGATGCCGGGGGACACCCTGGACATCAGGAGACCATTGGGGGACCACCAGGGGACCAGGTAAGTATGGAACAAAAATATTCCAAAATCCGTAAAAATCCCTTATCTAAAATGCTTGAGGGATTCTCAACCTGTATTGAGTTTAACTTTTTGATTGTCCAAATACATTTTTAAAAATCAATGTGATTTCCTGGTTGTTTTATTTTTCACATTCTGTCTGTCACAGTTGAAGTGTACCTATGAGGGACATGACAGATCTCTCATCTTTTTAAGTGGGTCAACTTGCACGATCGGTGGCTGTCCAAATACTTTTTTGCCCCACTGTAAGTATGTGCATGGGTGTGTGTGTGTATATTCACTAGAGGTTAGACCGTAAGAAAGGTTAGGGTTAGGCTGTGGGGGGGGGGGGGGGGGGGGGGGGACCTTATGGTTAAGCTTTGAGTAGGGCTGGTTAGGGGGGTTTGGGGTTAAGGTACTTACTTACCTGACCCCTGTGGGGATTTCCTCCCTTGGAGTGCTGGCATCCCCACTGCCGGTCATGCGTATGTATCCCTATCATCTATTAAACCTCTAATTTAATGCACTGAAGATACTGCTACACATATTTTAATATGTGATCACTGTTTATGCAAGCGCCATTTCTTATAAGTGTATACCATTACATTTCGATGAACACTACTGTAATTAGTATTGATCCTCTGTATTGAAATGTCTTTTATTCATACCCTCTTTAACGATGTCCTGCTATACATACTGTATTTCATATGTTATTGGACAAAACCTAATGTTTCCTGTAGTGTTCAGTTAAAAACTAGTGAAGATTTCACATGTATTCTTTGTGGATATCTTGATAAACTATATGATTGATTGGTACAGAGGAGGAACTCTCATTGGTGCGGCAGGTGCAGTGCACCGGGGCCCCTGAGTACTAAGGGGCCCACTGCTGCTCCTGTAACCCTTTTCCTGCCACCCACTGTACTTCACTGTCACACTCTGCCTCCCCCTGCCTCTTACTGTCATCCACTGCCATGTTGCATATTGTGAACTTGGGTTGAGGTGGAGGGGGGTGGGGCACAAACTATATTTCTGCACCTGGGCTCACCACCCACAAGTCCCACCATTGCTGTGGTACAGTGCAGCCAATCATTACTCTTTAGTATGATGCTACAGATATATTACACCTTTAATTTGATCATATGCTTCAAGACCTCAGTTCTGAAGGGCAGGTACATACACCATGCATGGCTCTGCTCAATATATAATATATGATATACAAACACAGGGCACACCCAACATGACATTACCAATGGCCATAGATATTATAATTATATTGTATGTTAGATACTTAAATTTACTAAGTGCTAACTTACAAAGCAAACAAGATAAGCAAATGTATAGAGAATTACACCCTGCATACTAAATAAGTAAAGCGGTACTGTGCACATAATAACTAGTTAAAAGCCAAGGACATAGTCTAGGACAAATAGGATACAATAGAAATTGTCCCTGGACATCAAGAATAGTTAATAAGTATTGTTTTATAAATAGTTATAGTGGCAGTATAATAAGTTGACAAAGAAAATCATTTGATTGTCATGAAATGACACTAATTCACTAACATCATATAGCTTTGCTGCACAGCAGAACTCACAATTTCACCTACGTTGTAACAGCAGCTCCGACTTTACGTGAGCTAGTGGCCAAGATGACTGGTAGATGCAGAACTGGCCCTAGGCATAGGGGGTGTGGTATAGGGTTCCGACAGTCGGGATCCCGATAGTCATTAGCCCGACGTCGGGATCCCAACTGGCCGGACTTAGACAGCATGGCGAGCGCAACAAAGCCCGTTGCGGGCTTTCTGCGCTCGCCACACTGCGGGCATGGTGGCTCGCCACGCTCGCCACCTATTCTATTCTCCCTCTATGGGGGTCGTGGAACCCCACAAGGAAGACTAGCCGGTGGCCGTCGGGAACCTGTCTGTCGGTGTTTTAACAGTCAGGATCCCAACGTCGGGTAAATTACTGTCGGGATCTCGTCCGGCACCCGGCATATGCAGCATAGATAAATGCATAGGGACATCTGACATCTAGGGGCATCTGGGAAATCTGGACCTCTAAATCCTAATTAACAATTTTGGGCTGTAGCTTTATTGCAGCCACTGTAGCTTTACTGCAATGGTGGTGGCCGGTACAATAGAGTTGTTGTTTATTTGTCATTGCAGCACAGCCTGTGTGATGGTCTGACATTACACAACACTGCTGAGTCATGTAGAGCAGAGAAGCTGCTGTGGTGGGTAGCCAGGAGTCAGCAGCAGATGGCCAGAAAAGCTCAAAGAAGGTAATTGTGGTGGCTTGTGTAGGATAGGGCCACAGACTCCAAGAATTCATTCATGTTGTTTGAGATATTACAGGGTTGTCTACCCTCCCGGAGTGGCCCCGAAAATCAGGTCACCTTCCTGGCCCCACGGAAAAGTGGGCAACCTTCCCAGATTCTGGGGGACCCCCGCCCCCCCCCCCCCCCATCGACCATTGATGATTCAAAAACATTGATGGCTGATGGCCGATGTCTAATAGTTTTTCCATCAATGAGGAGAACCAGATGGTTTCCCACCATCGATGTCAAGGTTAAACGAATAGTTTTGTTTTCCTTTTTCCAGGACACTGAGCATAGCTCCGCTCAGGACACCCATGAAGCCCTGCCCTCAATTTCTGATTGGCGTATCAGTCAGAGAAAATGGATGTCCATCGATATGTAAAAACATTGATGGTCAACCATTGCATAGTTGTGGACCATCGTTTGTCAGTTGCACTTTTTCCCTCGATAGTAAACATCGATGGCAAAGGCAATGATCTGCCGATCTCCGGGGCGGCGGGGCTAAAGTGTCATAATCGCCGTCATTTAACCCCGCCCCTCTGCTGAGATCAGCATATCAGGTCACTTTCTTTCCTGGGGCAGGGCTTAATGACGTCACGCTTAAGCCCTCACCCCCAAACTCTTGCTGAAAGTCTCCTCTCCGGGCTTCTCCCAGAGAGGAGCGTTCAAAAGTCGGCAACCCTGAGATATTATATGTGTGCATTATTTTAATAACATTGTATAGCTGCGGCTGTAGATACACTTGTGTGTTAGTGTTTCTGTTTGTGTGTGATTGAGAGCCACAAGTAGGGCTGATGCTATGTTTGGGGAAGGAGAGCACAGCACCACAAAGCTACGCCATTTGTGTGGTCAAGCCTCTTTTTCATCTGCATTCAAAACTTCCACATAGGGGGAGGGGGGACGGACTTTGAGAACCTGTGGAATAGATAAAAAAAATTCAAATGGGGTTCATGCTAAATTGAGCATATGCCCATTTTCTTGGCAACACAAAAATATGATTATATCCATATGCAGATATTGTACATGTACCTCCTTACGCATGGAGAGGTGTGACATGGAACAGCAAGCAAACAAAGATTACAATTACAAACTAATGAAGGCCTACAAGGAAAAGTGCACAGGTCAGAACTTCTGGGAGACTCACAACTTTTGAGGAGTTCTTATTGCCGGTTCGGTGATGTCACACGGGGCAGGGATGAGTGGTGCTGTGTCATTGGGGATCGGGGGAGGAGGCAGCGCTTGAAGCTGACAGCGATGCCTCCTCCATACTATGAATGGGACCCGGGTTACCCGTTCTCGCTGTACCTCGACCTGGGTCAGAGTCGTGTTCAACCCTGGTTGTGACCAGGGTTAAACACCCAGGATGCTCGACCTGGGGTGGCCCTTTTACACCACACCTCGACCCTGATTGGTGACGTAAGGACCAGGCAATAACCCGGGTTGAGAGTGCTGTCTGAAAGGGGTATTAATCTCTTTGGACAGTTTACCTCCCTTCCGAATTTTAGAAAATAGACATGGAACTGATTATTCCAGGTATGCTGTGACATTATCATGGCCCCACATCCTACTCCTTCATTGCAGCATTCCACAGCAGTTGGTGGGATCAAGACATGATGTTGAAAATGAAAGCTCTACACACTCTAATGATGATGATAGGCATCAACTCTGATTGGTTAATTGTGAACTCACTTGTAAATACTCTGCTATCGTATTTTAACTATTTACATTTATATATGAGAATGAAAAGAGGCAGCATTGTCAGGTGCAAACGCAGGATTTTCAGAAGGGGGTTTCCAGAGAGGGGCGGAGCAAAGCACGGAGATGGACACTTAGGTGACCCAGTATATGCCGGGTCAGTTAAAGTATTATAGATAGACCAAATGTATATAAATAATAATATCCTCCAGCGGTAGGGGTGGGGGGGTGCTATGAGCAGAAGCTTTGATGTCCTGCATCAAAGGGGGTATTATACAAACCGCTCAGCATGTAGGGCTCAGTAATTTCCACTAATTACCCCTTTACTGCACAGATGGTGGGAGATGGGGTGGGAGAAGGGGGCATTGGGCTGAATGAAGGGGCCCTGATACATAACTTCCAGGGTGGTAGAGGATGTTTAGAGAGAGCGAGGGCTGCCTAGGCATGAGGGAATATAAGAGTCGGTGCAGTTTGAGATGGTATGACAAAGATAGAAATCAGAGTGTCACTTACCCATAGAAGTGCAGTGTAGATGGGGTAGCCAATCAGGTGTAGAAGGGGTGGTAGCTTAGGTGGAGGTATATAAGAGGTAGTCAGGTGATCCATCTTCCTCTTGAGTCTGGATTGCAGTCGGGGCAGAGCAAGGTCGGAGCGCAGCTGCAAGAGATTGTAAAACAAAAGTTAAGTAATGAACAATAACTGCTTATTGTCCCAGCAGCCAGGCGCCGCTCCCTCAGATCACCCCCCCCCCCTTCCCCCTCCCCGCTGGCTGCCCGAGTCTGCCGGCCACTGTCTGCAACAGCAGCAGCACGAGGTGGCGGCAGACGGGCGCCGCAGCCTCACAAGTTACCGCCATCCTGAGCGGTCATCTCCGCGGCCGGGCTCCCCCTCTTCTCCCCCTACAGCGCCAGCGGCGAGCGCGTTGTACGCGTCACCCCCTGCTCGCCGCTGGATTCACCAGGGTACTTCCGGGCGGCGCATGCTCCGAGCGGAGCGCGGGGGTGCACATGGTTGCACATTCCCCCGTCCCCGCGCCTCCTCCCAGCTCGCCCGGCTTCTCTGGGGGGCCTTCTGGCGCAAGTGCGCCTACTCTCCCCTCCCCAGTCCTCTTTTGGGTGCACTAAAAACGTGCCCGATCGGCAGCAGGGGGGTCACATGAGCCGCACAGGAGTTCAACTCCAGCGGCGGGCCCCCAGCCCATTACACCAGGCGGGGGGTCAGGCATCCCGGTCGGACAAAGAGGGGCCAGGTCACCCAGGTATGAGGGCGGCCTGGATCCCCTCCAAGGCATCCTGGCAGCAGGCCATGAAGCTCTGGCTCCCTCTGCTGGCAGCTTTGCTTCCCTGCTATCACAGGGCCCTATTAGCCTGCACATAGGGGGTTATTTGCCAAGCCAGGGCACCCCCGCTGCCCACATGCCCCTGGTTCCGCCAGGACACCGTCACCTCCCACAACGCACCCCTCCGGGGTCCAGTGGGTTTCCTCGTTGAGGGGTCGGGTACTCGACACCCCGGCAGGGCAGGGGGCGCCACATGCATCGCCACAAGGCAGCACGCCCGCACAGGTAACCCATCCGGGTATTACCCAGGTTCCGGGCCCATTTTCCTGCCCCGGACCTTCAGACCCAATACCCGTCCCGACGGCACTTCGGGTACATCTACCCACCCGTCCCAGTCAGTGGTTTTCCCTGCGGGGAGTTGGGGGGCAGTTTCACGGCCCTTACGGCCGAGATTGGGCAGTCCTTGGGCAGCATGCATGGTGAAATGGTTAGTATTACTACCTCACAACACTGAGGTTAGTGGTTCCCTGCCCACCATGGCCCTAACTGTGTATAGTTTGTATATTCTCCCCAGGCTTAAGCGAGACTCCCTGGGCATTCCGTCAGCCACTCCCGGCTCCCACCGGTCAGGCGGGTATCCCCGCCCAGCCCTCAGGCCCCTTCTAGCAGAGTTGGCTATGGTGCCACATCCGCCCCCTCACAATTTCAGGGTGGGGTTGTGTTTTGCACTGGTCATGAGTGAGTCACTAACCACTTTGCATGTTTCTTTCGAGGTCTCATCAGTTCCCCAGCGGGCAGCCGCGGACGTGGACCATCATTCTGGATAGAACATTACGCAGGCATCTGCAGCTGCAGCAGGGACGCCGCATGAGGCCGGGTCTCTGGATGCTGGTGACCTTCCGGGTGATGGTGAGCATGATGAGTATGATACCTCTGAATATTCTGCGGGCCACTCCTCTGCCGCTGCAAGGGGCTTTGAACCATTAGACGCCCCCGCAGGTTTGCCAAGCTAGTAGCGGGCACAGTTGCACAGCAAGCAGGGGCGGGGGAAGCGGGCTAGCAAGACGAAACCAGTCTCTGAGTCCCAGCTTTCCTTTGACATGGTCAGTCGCAGCAACACTGTAGGGTCCAGGGGTCTTCATAAAGGCACAAAGGGGAAAAAGAGCCAGAGGGAGTTCGGGGATGTTTTCACGTTAACTTATTGCGGCAGGGCCTAGAAATCGGCCGGTGCCGGTGACAACTTGTATCTGAGTTTTCACCACTGGGTTAAGTGTTTCCATCTGGCTAATTTTGACCCTAGACCCAAAAAGCGCAACAAATTTCGGCGGCACATGTTCCTTGTGCACAGGTTTGTCAGTCTGACCCACGCCGGCGCACGGGTTACGGCCAAGGGCCTTAAGCATGTCAGGATATGGTGGCGGGCCTTGGGTAAAGGCCACGCGGCTTTTGAGTCCCATCCCGAGAAGCCAGTTTCCCCCTGGCAAGAAGGGTACAAGCCAGCCGCTAAAGGCAAATGCTTTGCCTTCAACAATGCAGAGTGTGATAGAGGCGGCAAATGCCTTTTCGCCACGAATGCTGTAATTGGGGGGCCAGTCGCCCAGCTAAGACCTGTAAAGCCACCCCGCTGGCGACGCCAGCACCAGCTCTAAGTAAGGCAACATCTTCATAGTCCTGTTCGAGCTGGAACCCCGTATGCATGCATACACTAACGGGGAAGAGGCCCTGTTGTTACAAGGGTTAGTCACGGTTTTAGTTTGCCCATCCCCGGCGACGTCAGGGAATTCCACGCTGGAATTTGAAATCAGTGGTGTATGCCCCCGAGGTGTGAGACGGGAGGTGCGAGCCGAGGCAGCGCTGGGCGGAATGGTTGGCCCGTGCACGGCTGACCCATGGCACAGCACGTTTTATTCGCCCTTTGGGAGTAGTACCCAAGAAGGCTTCGGGTAAATACCGGTTAAGCCAGCACCTGTCTTACCCTCACGGGGCATCCACTAACGATGCTATTACTTATGAAGTTGCAAGTGCGTTATCAGCTGTTGATAAAGTACCCGGGTTGGCCCACAATTTTTTGGCACTATGCACTCAAGGCCAAGTGGGACATGGGGTCTGTTCCTGCCTCCTCCCGTGACACCCTAACTTATGGGTATCAGTGGCCAACGCCAGGGCCAAGGGCCCACTGTGCATCATGTCTTGCCTAGGCTTAGAGATTGGCCATGCAGCCGGCGGCTGTAGCCTAGCTGGCTGACAGAGTCTAGTGGCGGGAGTTTCGACACAAGCGGGAAGGGGCTACAGCGTGGACTAAGGTTCCACGGTTAGGCTGCCCGGGAGATACGCTACGACCTGGTCGTCTGGTCTCCATGTCTGGTGGACTTTAATTGGGTGCTCCTTGGACCGCAGAGCCTTCGCCTATGGCCAGGCTTCAGTATTTGCACAGGCCCCGGGGTCCACGGTTTCCGGGGCATTTTTTCAGGCCGAATGGCGTGCAGCCCCATGGCCTCAATCATGGATTGGGAGGGGTTTCACGGCCATTTCGCTGCTATTCGAGTTCTTTCCCATCGTTGTAGCGGTGGGATGGTGGGCTCATAGATTGGCAAGCCAGACGGTAGGTCATGGTGATATAACTTAGGAGGGGTGCACAACACTAACAACCAGGGCACCTTTTGTCACCCCTGACACTGCTCAGACATTTGGTATTGCGCTGCTTGCAGGGCATCATACATTTCATGGCGCAGCACGTTACAGGGGTCGACCATGGCTCACTTATCCATGTCCTGTAGGGCAGATCGTAGAGCAGACATGGGTGGATTATCTTGCCATCCCTGGCCCCCTCCACCAGTAGGGCTTATGCAGCCACGCTCCAGGACGTGGCGGCCTTTTTAGGAGTCCCCGGGGAACAGCGGAAGTCGGTCGATGATCGTTGCTGTTTTTGGGTATGGGCATTATGGCGCGGGACGGTCCATCTGCCATGGCTGTTGCATTAGCCGGGATATATTCCGTGCTAAATTACGCAGAGAACGGGACCCCACCAAAGCCTTTGCGCTAGCAAGGGCTTTGATTGGTGGGCGAGAGTACAGACTATGACAGCGGATTCCCGCAAGTCCATCGAGCTGTAGACGCGGTGGAAATTGTAGCCTGTGTTCAGAGCATAGCGGAGGGCACAGAAGAGACGTCACTCTGTCGGGTGGCGTTCTCTTTTGCGTTCTTTAGGGACTTTAGGGTCGGCGGGCTGGCTGCGGCCAGCAAGAATGCCACTGATTTAGGTGCGGTTCGAAGACATGGTCTTCCAGGACGGTTCGTCCTTTGTGTGCTCCGCCGGTCTGAGACCGATCAGTTGGGCAGAGGTCGCTGGCATCCCTTAAGTCCCAGCGGGAAAGGGGATCTGCGCCGTGCGGCTGGCCACGGCATATCTGCCTTTGAGGCCTGCCGCTACGGCCCAGTTCCTCGCACATGCTGATACATTGCAGTGACGCGCTTTCAATTCACTGCTGTATTTAAGCGCTGTGTGGCTGCGTTGGGTTTGGAGGTCGCCGATTACGGGACGCATTCGTTCCGTATTGGTGCGGCCACCAACGCAGCAGTGGAGGGCCTTCCAGTGAATGCCATTCAGCAACTCGGCCGCTGGAAGTCCTCCGCTTATAAATCTTATATACGTCTAGATAAGGTTTAGCACGCGCCTTCGGCGCTGGATCCAAAAACTATGTTTACAATCGGTTTTGTAACGGCAGCGTTACGGAATCGACGGTGTGAAGGGAATTTTTTACTTTTTCCTCCGATAGTGGGCTGATTACAATTGGCTTCCCCCCCTCAAGTCCACCGGAGGTTTTTTAAGGTTTTCCCCTTCACTTGGATTCTAGTGTACTAATTCATGTTGTGCATTATATGTCTAACCCTACGTTGTGCATTTATACAGTTTAAGTTTGAATGCTAACCGGTTAGGGTTTTCTTTTTCAGCCCTTCCCCCCCCCTTCAACGACTTATGCCACTGTCTGGTTCGTCGGGCATTCATACATTTTATGGGCATCCAATCATCAGTTAGCTGTCAGGGCCCGGGCAGAGCTAGGGGCGAAGGCAGTACATTTGTTCGGTGTCAGGGGTCTCCGGTGGAATGGTCTTTTACCATTATTGTCAGATAAACAGCGTCGCTGGGGTCGCCCGGATGTTTTGGTGATACACCTAGTAGGTAACGACTTAGGCCGGGGAACCAGCATAGGCCTTATTTTGAGGATCGAGGCTGATCTTAAGACTCTGGTAGGCCTTTCGCCTGGATTGCGGATAGTTTGGTCAGACATAGTGCCTCGTTTCAACTGGAGGGGCTGCTGGAACCCCAAGTCATTAGAGAAGATCAGACGCAAGGTCAACTTTGCGGTCTCCAAAGCGGTCACGTCCATGGGAGGCACAGCGGTTAGACACCCCTCTTTAGCACTGGAGACCCCATCCTTCTACAGAAGTGATGGTGTACATTTGTCGGAATCAGGCATGGCCGTTCTACTTCAGGACTTGTTCAGTTGTTGCAGATAGGGGATTAGGTTTGGGTTACTCTGGTTGACTTAGTTATTGATTGGTTTGGCGGGCTTGGGTTCTACAGTAATTGTCTTTAAGTGGCAATTTTTGAACCCAGCTGTGGCGGGAGGGCGCTCTCGATCAGCAGTCCAGTTTGAAGTACAGGTGGTCACTGTGAGGTATTGCCACCCTCTGCCAGGAAGGCTGGTGAGTTCTGCCCCCGAGGGGGGACGCAGGACACTTTTAGAACTGTCCTCATTAGGCCCTAGGAGGGGCGGCAAGACAGTCACAGCGCAGGCTGGCTTTGAATTCAATGGGGGCGGTTCCTCGCCCTAGTTACAAGTTGGGGCGTTGTAGTCGCCGCCATTGCTAACGTTTATGACTGGCTGGTCGTCAAGCGCTCTCTAGGCCATCCCTTTCAATAGGGTCATACCACAATAAATACCCTTTACCTTTTTAAACTTATGCAGTGGTTGTCCGTGTCGTTATTTCAGGTCACGTGTCCGTGTGAGTTATTTCAGGTCATGTGTCCGTGTGATTTACTGCTAGGGGTAATCAAGGTTTAAGTTGAAAGAAAAGGTTCATCTCAATAATGCATTAGACGCCTTAGAGAGAGCGAGGGCTGCCTAGGCATGAGGGAATATAAGAGTCGGTGCAGTTTGAGATGGTATGACAAAGATAGAAATCAGAGTGTCACTTACCCATAGAAGTGCAGTGTAGATGGGGTAGCCAATCAGGTGTAGAAGGGGTGGTAGCTTAGGTGGAGGTATATAAGAGGTAGTCAGGTGATCCATCTTCCTCTTGAGTCTGGATTCCCACCCTCCCTCCCTTGTGCTAACCTACCACATGGCCTTTGTGCCGTCACCCAAATTTGGCTCTCATCAATTTTAATATTAATTGGCGGGAGGGCGCTCTCGATCAGCAGTCCAGTTTGAAGTACAGGTGGTCACTGTGAGGTATTGCCACCCTCTGCCAGGAAGGCTGGTGAGTTCTGCCCCCGAGGGGGGACGCAGGACACTTTTAGAACTGTCCTCATTAGGCCCTAGGAGGGGCGGCAAGACAGTCACAGCGCAGGCTGGCTTTGAATTCAATGGGGGCGGTTCCTCGCCCTAGTTACAAGTTGGGGCGTTGTAGTCGCCGCCATTGCTAACGTTTATGACTGGCTGGTCGTCAAGCGCTCTCTCGGCCATCCCTTTCAATAGGGTCATACCACAATAAATACCCTTTACCTTTTTAAACTTATGCAGTGGTTGTCCGTGTCGTTATTTCAGGTCACGTGTCCGTGTGAGTTATTTCAGGTCATGTGTCCGTGTGATTTACTGCTAGGGGTAATCAAGGTTTAAGTTGAAAGAAAAGGTTCATCTCAATAATGCATTAGACGCCTTAATACGCAGAGGAGGGGTATATAGTGGAGTGAGCTTATTATTCATAATTTTCTGGTGGGAGGACAGCTTGCTTGACTGCAGATATCTCCAGTTCCTGGAACTAGATTTATTAGCTTTTAATGGAATAAAAACTAGAGAATCCCTCCTACCAAATGGTATTGGGGACTAGGGGATCAGAGTTCAGGAGGCAGAGCAATCTGCCAACGAGATTATAAAACTACATACCAGGTGTGTGGAGCTGGAGCAGTAACCAGCTGCTGGGAGGCTGATATCTCTTGTTCTGGGAACAGTAGAGACAAGCTACTAGTGTCCCTCAAAGGGGGAGAGTCCCGGCTTTTGGAATATACCCTCAGAAAAACTCTAAGTTAGACAGAAACAGAAATATCTGACTGGAGAGAGCAATTAACAGGCTTGGATGGGGACCACTGATTTGAAGTCAGAAATCTCCGGTTCCCCAGGGCCGATTTTTAAAATTCTTGTACCCATGGAAAGAGGGGACCCTCAGCTTTCAGACTCGGGCACTTAGATTCCTGGGGGGGTTTCTGGGTACTCAGAACCCCCCACCCCCCCACTGCATGCGCTACTGATTGTGACAGAGTAGCACAATGGCAAGCATTGCTGTCTCACATTATTGAGGTAAGGGTTTGATTTGACCCTTCCTGTGTGGAATTTATATGTTTTCCTATGTTTACATATATTTTATCTGGGTGCTCCAAATTCCTCCCAAACTTTAACAACATGAGGATATGTTAAGATGGCATCTGATATATTTATTTTAGTATGTACAGTAGTTTGGAATATAGATTGTAAGCTTCATTGGGGCAGGGGCTGATGGGAATGAGTAAATATTCTCTGCAAAGCATTTCGCGAAGGCAGGAGCCATATAATAAACTAAGAAATATCTGCTTTAGTTTTTTTTATTATTTCATTCAAACCTAATAGCAGTAGGGTATATAAGCGTGTCTGTGTGTATCATGCTGGCTATACACTATTGCGATTTGGCCACTTTTCACCCGATTCCCATGGATCGGGCCAGGAAAAAGTGGCCAAATATGGGTGTTTGACATTAGGGGCCCGATTCATATCTACATGCTGGCCTGATATTCCCTGCCCCGCAGATTATCAATGACTGTCTGGGCTGTCTGTGCAAATGGAGCAAGCGAAGGCTAGCCTTTCCTGTCTGTACGCAGGGTGATTGACACCCTTCAACAATTTCGGGCAGTGCCCCAGAAAACTCAGACGTTCCCCAGCTGTTGCGAGGATTTCATCAGCAGTCTCATTCTCCCCACACACAGCGCTGAATAAGGCTAGACTTACTCGGCCCTTGCAAACAGGGTGGAATCCAATCTATGGTGATTCCGAATGGATTTCCCCCTGTGTGGGGCGGAATTTACCTGCTCGGTGGGCTCCAAACACTCACAGCCCAGCAAGCAGGTCTGAATCGGGCCCTAGATATGATCTGATACATTGTCCCATGTGCATCACATAGGAGATCAGACCTGCTTGCATGTACGATCTCCAACTCGGACAGCCCCCAGGCAGCAGGGACTGGGATCACATGTGATGTATCACATGCAAAAGGACCGCATGCGATATATGGGCGACTCAAGGGGAACGGCTGCGCCTGCGACTTATCACCTCAGAGAAGTCGTAGTAATGTACTATATGGGGACAAGTATATGTGATTTAAATGTGCTATTGGTGCATACACGTATGCACAATGTACCATCAATTTTCAGTATACGGGTGTACACATATTTAAATGTGCTGGTTTTACAGCTTATTTTTTGGAGGCTTTTATGTCCAGCTAACCATCAGCCCCATTAGGAATAACCCAAAATAATGTATAAAGGTAGCTGTCATGTCACAGACAGTGAGTCACAAACTGAAACTGTCCCAGGATATGATGTCACATAGGTATGTTCTGCTAATGGACTGTGCGGCACCTCGGGGACAAAAGGAAACATCAAAGTGTGACTCATCCGAACTTGTTATCTGTAACACAGCCATACCTTGCTGAGATACTCAACGGAGGGAGGTAATGAGGGAAATACTACAAGAGCGGAAGAAAGATAGTGGGATACAGGACAGGAAATAATAAGTATAGTTAATCTCCGAGACCATGTTAAAATCACTTTCTTTTAATCAAAATTATTTATTTTTTAAAATCTTTTCAATCAAATAAACTACTCTTAAAAACTAGACTGGCAAGCAGAAAATGAATATGACGATGTTATATCACCTCTGTCATATAACCCGTCATCGGGGTTTTACATACAGTGGTATAATATCAATTGAGATATATGAAAGCAGGATATGATAATACAGGAAGACCCCTTGCAGCAAGAATTGCTAAAGAAAATATGACTTGTTCAGTAACAGGAAGTATGACATCAGATAGCAAAGGCTGTCAGTAGAACAGAGGGTGGCTGGCATGCGAACATCTCTAGTCCATTAGCACCATCTCATTAAAATAGTTTTTAGGTATAGTATACAGGGGCAAAGCTATCCTACTTTTTTCTCCTCTTGAGCCCCATACACACTATGCTATACTTATCTATATCGGCCGTGACATCACCGGGACCCCTAAACATGCAGGTTGTTTGGCTATATAGCCAAACCATACATCCCAACAGTCCTGATAACCACGGGAATGTCCCGGTTTTTGGGGACGTTCCCGCATCCCTCCCGCGGTTGGCAGTGTCCAGCGTCTACTCCCGCAGGCAGGGGGCTTGGGGCATGGCTAGAGGCTCATAGAGCCTCTGGGCCATGCCCACACAGCGGCAAAATGGGGGCGTGGCCTCGCGGGAAGACACAATGATATGCCAGGCCCCCTGTCTGATAGCCACGCCCGCTAATTTTCGGACACGTGGATTTGGCGAGCGCCAGTGTCCCTCTTCCATATGCTGTAGAGTTGGGAGGTATGCCAAACTGACCTGCATGTTCAGCAGATCATCAATCAATCAGCGTACATTGTTACTTATATTGAGTGTACATACAATGAATGAATAATACAGCTCAGAAAGGCTTTAGTCTCCTCACCAGTGGCTGAACTACCGAGTGTGCAGGGGGTGCAGCTGCTATGGGGCCCGGCGGCGGGGAGGGGGGGGCCCGGGCCCCAAGCACTCCTCTGCACCGTAACCGGTAATATAATATTATCCCCTTAAAAGAGCTGCCGTGACTGCCATTTAAGCAGCTTGCGCCAGGCTTGGCTGTGCTGGGGGAGAAGCTGGGAAGGGGGGAGGCGGATGAATGATGGCGCCGCCGTGCCCTTTGACTCGCGAGATGATACTGTCTTCATTTCGTGAGTCCGTGCGCACAGCAGCTACTGCTGGTGTTAGCCCCGTCCGCGCAGTCCTGCATGGGAGGGAGAGACTTACGGAACTGGAAGGCTAGGCAGGCCGCGCATACGCAAAGTACCAGACGGACACACATTTGCTGCTACGAGGGATCCGGAGTCAGACAGTGACAGTCTGAGACAGTGAGGGCGGCCGAGGGAGGGAGGCAGCGGCAGCATCATATAATATCGCTGGTGAGCTCAGCTGAGAAATATATAAATCTGTATTTGCATACATTTTCATTATTTCACTTATAAAAATCTGACTGATTTGTAGCTATTTACCTAAGAGCTGCTGGTTTGTGAGACTGACTGTGGGCACTGCGGTGTGTCGCATAATGTGTCATGGGCATTGGGGTGGGTTGCATAATGTGTAATGGCGGTCACTGCGGTGTGTCGCATAATGTGTAATGGGCATTGGGGTGGGTTGCATAATGTGTAATGGCGGGCACTGCGGTGTGTCGCATAATGTGTAATGGGCATTGGGGTGGAATGCATAATGTGTAATGGCGGGCACTGCGGTGTGTCGCATAATGTGTAATGGTGGTGGTGTTGGGGGGGGCCCTTATTAATTTTGCTATGGGGCCCACTAAGTTGTAGTTATGCCCCTGCTCCTCACTCAGGGCCAGATGCACTAAGCTTCAAAAGTGATAAAATGGAGACTGATAAACAATAAACCAGCTTCTGCCTGACATTTTTCAAACACAGTCTGTGACATGGCAGGTAGGAGCTGATTTGCTGACTGTTTGTCACTCTCCATGTTATCACTTTTGAAGCTTAGTGCATCTGGCCCCTCATCTGCCAGTCTCAGCTGAACCAGCCAGTTTAGAATTGCCATTATCACATACTGTATGCCTACTTGTCAACATTCTGAAGGGCAGTGGAGGCCAGCAGCACCTCCCTGGATTCAGGAGCCTCTCTACAATTCTGGTAGAGTAGGGAAGTCTGCATTATCATTATGGCAAACTTGTAGTCTATACTTGGTAAAATGATAAGCCTTATTTATCCTTCTTAGGGGCAAAGTTTTTTTTCTGGTGAGGTTTCCAAATACTATATGCAGAAGTTGTCCGGCACAGCCGGGAACCCACACAAAAGATGAATGTACACTCCAATGCACCTTTTAAGTTGCAGAGAGTTTTAATAGGCAATGTTTCAATACAATGGTCATATTGTCATCAGGCGTAAAGGTGAATAAACACAGCTTACATTTAAGTAGCACCCAAGTGGAGACACCGATCTCGGCGGGACTACGCACCTGGGCGGGGGCGAGGTGTGATGACTTCACCAATGCGCAGTGTCCAGCTGACCGCCTGGTGTCATGTGACAGACCATCACCATGATAACTGTATAAACACATACACATAAAATAATCCACTATAAAAACCCACACAAGCACATAAAGGAAATAATAATATACGGAGAAAAAAAATACCAATAAGCCAAATGGAACTCATTAATTGATCATAACTTATAAACCAGACTGGTCATTAAGGGGGAAATTTACCAAAATGGATTCGTAAAAAATAGGTGTATTCGTAGGCAGAAATACACCTATTTTTTACACATTTGTATTTTTGGGATTTTCAATCCCGAAAATACAACAATTCGACTTGGAGAACCACAAGTCCCAGCCTGCGGGGCATTAAAGGGCCCGCTGGGTCTTGTAGTTCCACAGTATTAAAAATAGTAAAATAAAACACACTGACACACACTTAAATTAAAACTTTAATACATTCAAAGCCCTTACATACTGATACTTACCTATCTTCTTCCCGTAAGTAGCCCTGGTCCTGATGTCCTGTGTCGTCTTCTGGTCCATGTCGACGTCGCTGTCCATGTCGGCGATGGCGTCGGTGTCCGGAGTCTGACGAAATCCATGTGGGAACCTATGGAAGGAAACCATACTCACCTGTCCCAGGGCGACGTAGTCCAGGTAAGGGGTCTTTGCAAAAAAACAAACCGACACGCGAAACCAGCCGAACAGCAGAGAGCCGCATGGTGTTTGTGTACATCGCGTGGCTCCGCCTCCCGAATGCCGCTATTGGCCGCCTTGCGGCCTAGCGGCTCCTGATTGGCCGCTAGGCCGCAAGGCGGCCAATAGCGGCATTCGGGAGGCGGAGGCGCACGATGTACACAAACACCGTGCGGCTCTCTGCTGTCTGGCTGGTTTCGCGTGTCGGTTTGTTTTTTTGCAAAGACCCCTTACCTGGACTACGTCGCCCTGGGACAGGTGAGTATGGTTTCCTTCCATAGGTTCCCACATTGATTTCGTCGGACTCCGGACACCGACGCCATCGCCGACATGGACAGCGACGTCGACATGGACCAGAAGACGACACAGGACATCAGGACATCAGGACCAGGGCTACCTACGGGAAGAAGATAGGTAAGTATCAGTATGTAAGGGCTTTGTATGTATTAAAGTTTTATTTTAAGTGTGTATCAGTGTGTTTTATTTTACTATTTTTAATACTGTGGCACTACAAGACCCAGCGGGCCCTTTAATGCCCCGCAGGCTGGGACTTGTGGTTCTCCAAGTCCCAGCTTGCGGGGGAGGCTTGCTGAGACTCATAGTGCCCCAGTATTAGACAATAGATTATTCTATTTTTTACACCACTATCAGCTGGATGCCCACCGCCCAGGGGCATCGAGGACAGCACCAGGCTTCAGCCTGGTCAGGTAAGTCCTGGAGGGGGGGGACCCCTTTATTGGGGGGGTCCCCACTCCCCCAGGGCCCCTGGCCAGGCTGGCTGGTCAGGGGGTTAATGCTTTGGCCGGGGGGACTTGTATAAAAAGTCTCCCCCCGGCTGTGGCATTACCCTGCTCGCTGGTTTGGCCTGGGGCTGGTTCTTAAAATACGGGGGACCCCTAGTCATTTTGTCCCCCGTATTTTGGGAACCAGCCCCGGACCTGGAGCCTGGGGCTGGTTGTTAAAAATCGGGGAACCCCTATTTGTCGGCTCCTTCAGCCTGGTGCTGGTTACAGCTGTGGGGGGGACCCCACGCTGTTTTTTTTATTTATTTATTTATTTAATTTTTTCTATTTTTTTTACACCTTGCAGCCTGCACGGTGATCCGTGCAGACTGCCTGTACGAATTCGTATTAGCGGCCGTATATATGGCCAGCTAATACGAATTCCTACGACATCGGTGGGTTACAAAGCAGTCGTATATGACTGCTTTGTACATTCCCCTCCGGAACATGACTTTGCATACGACTGAAACAGTCGTATGCAGTCATAGGGGAAATACCAATACGAAAAACTAGGTTTTTCATATTGGTAAATTCCCCCCTAAGGGTCTGATTCTGGTTCACTTGTAAAAGCAAATTCTCTCTCTAATGGACAAAACCATGTGCACTGCAGGGGGGCAGGTGTAACGTGTGCAGAGAGAGTCACATTACAGCTAGAAATGTTTTAAACCCATTTAAAATCGGCAACATACTGTGTTTTAGCTGTAATGTGAAAGGCGTCTTAGATTTGTGATTGTTACTTTGTTTCTGTGCGGGGAAAATCATGACTGCTTTATTCTTACGCAATATAGTTATCAGTTTGAAGTAAAAACCCCACCAAATCTAACTATCTCTACATGTGTCACATCTGCCCCCCCTGCATGGTTCTGTCCATTATAGACAGAATTTGCTTTTGCAAGTGAACCAGAATCAGGCCTTAAGTCCGTTTGGGGATAACATTCCCAAACATTGTATCCAGTGTACTTTGCACCATACCAACTGTAACCCACGATTACCACATCTTAATGAAGGTCGCACATGGTCAATCATTCTATACTTCAGAACAGATAAATTGTACTGTGCGGCCACAAAATGACAGGCAATTGGCTAATCACTCGAGTCAGAAGCCAATGCATTCCTAATGGAAGAACAGTGCGCAGCCATTCTATCTTTGAATGGGCGCTCCGTTGGACTGCTTCCAGTGTTATGAGACAAGATATATTCACATAGATCCTCAGGAGGACCCTTCCAGAACAGCAGTAAATCATCAATGTAACGATTATAGTGAACAATACGGTTTGCTATAGATGAATTACTGAAAAAAATGTTTGTTCAAACTCCAACATAAAAATATTAGCATTGGAGAGGGCAACCGCTGCCCCCATAGCACAACCTGTGACCTGCATGTAGAATGTATTATTGTACAAAAATACATTCCTGGTCAAAATCAACTGTAATAAATGTAATACCAAATCAATATCCAGACCATTATAACTTATTTGATTAGCTAAGAAATGTCGTACAGCTGTAAGTGGATGCATCTGGAAGGTGTTCCATTACTTGTCAATGTCCTGCACTATTAAAGCTCCACCTTTATCTTCCAATTATTATGGGGTATTGGGGCAGATGTATTAAGCCTTAACAAGAGATAAATGCAAAGGTGATAAAGGGAGATAAATGTCCAGCCAATCAGCTCCTTACTGACTTTTTTCAAACACAGCCTGTAACATGGCAGTTAGCAGGTGACTGGCTGGACGTTCAGGGGCAAACGCAGGATTTTCAGAAGGGGGTTTCCAGAGGGGCGGAGCAAAGCACGGAGATGGACACTTAGGTGACCCAGTATATGCTTTGATGTCCCGCGGGTGGTAGGGGGTATTATATCAACCGCTCAGCATGTAGGGCCTGGATCAGTAATTTCCACTTATTACCCCTTTACTGCACAGATGGTGGGAGATGAGGTGGGAGAAGGGGGCATTGAGCTGAATGAAGGGGCCCTGATACATAACTTCCGGGGTGGTAGAGGATCTTTAATACGCAGAGGAGGGGTGTATAGTGGAGTGGGCTTATTATTCATAATTTTCTGGTGGGAGGACAACTTGCTTGACTGCAGATATCTCCAGTTTCCGGTAATAGATTTCTTAGATTTTAATGGAATTAAAAACTAGAGAATCCCACCTACCAAATGTTATTGGGTAATAGGGGATCGGAGTTCAGAAGGCAGAGCAATCTGCCAACGAGTATATAAAACTACATACCAGGTGTGTGGAGCTGGAGCAGTAACCAGCTGCTGGAAAGCTGATATCTATGGTTCTGGGAACAGTAGAGACAAGCATCTAGTATCCTTCAAAGGGGGAGAGTCCCAGCTTTTGGAGTATACCCTCAGAAAAACTCTGTCAGAAAGAACCTGAAATATCTGACGGGGAAGAGCAATTAACAGGCTTGGATGGGGACCACTGCTTTGAAGTCAGATATCTCCGGTTCCCAAGGTCCGATTTTAAAAATTCTTGTACTCATGGAAAGAGGGGACCCTCAGCTTTCAGCCTCAGGCGCTTAGACTCCTGGGGGGGTTTCTGGGTACTCGAAAACCCCCCCTGCGTGCGCTACTGTGTTTATCTCTCTTTATCATCCTTGCATTTATCTCTTGTTAAGACTTAATACATCTGCCCCATTGCGTGTAGGATTTTGAGGGGGGGGGGGGGGATGAATTTATTCCATTTTGTAATAAGGCTGTAAAATAACAAAATGTGGAAAAAAGTGAAGCGCTTTTAATACTTTCCGGATGCACTGTGTGTGTGTGTGTGTGTGTGTGTGTGTGTATGTATATATGTATTCCTTATCACCTGTTCCCTGTCTATTCCTTTAAATCCTCTCTTTAAATAATATTTCATGAGGATAGCCAAATTAATCATTGCGTATGTATTTTAAAGTAAAGCTCTTTGAATGAAATGTATATGATTTTTTACTTGAACCTGTACAAACTGTCAAAACCAGTATTTTAAAAATATGTTTTTTTATATTTGTTTGTAGCGAACCCCTGATGAAGTCCCGTGTGGGGACGAAACGCGTTGGGAATATTTGTTTGCTATCTTGAAATATCTGAACCTTTTAATGGTCTGAACCAACCACCAATACCGAGTTCACCACCCTAACCCCAGGACAACCTCCCTCCCCCCCGCCGCGAGCAGCGGGTCTGCCCGCACCCCCCAAATCGGCGGGTCTGCCCACAACCCGCCCCCCACTGCATGGGTGGGCCTGCCCGCACTTCCCCTTCTCGCTGGAGCAGCGGATATGCCCACAACCCCCCCTCGCTGGAGCAGTGGGTATGCCCGCCCCCACCCGGACCGGCGGGACTGCCCCCCTTAAGCAGCGGAGGGTCTGCCGACACCGCTGATCCAGCAGAGAGGGGTGCGGGCATACCCGCTGCTCTGGGGAGTTGCAGCAATACCCGCTGCTCCAGCTAGGGGGGTGCGTACAGACCCGCTGCTGCGGGGGGGTGTGGGGTGTGCGTAGCCCCTTACGACGGTGTGAAGAGCGCCCACAGGGCGCGATGAATCACCTAGTATATAGATATAGAGAGAGAGAGAGAGTTGCATATCCCTGAATCCCGGTGGGCAGAAAATCAGCAAAAAAATAGTCAGCTCGGCACTGTAGCATACATTCAAAAGCTTTATTCACCGCAACATTTTGGCAAGACCATTTCAAGTGCTCACCTTAAAAAGAGGACAGGATGCCGCTCCTCCAGTCGATCAGCATCGGTCCGCCCAGGTGTCAGGAACAGGCGCACTGCCGCCAACAGATGACCTTATCTGCGGGCGCCTGCAGTTACCTAGGAAATCTCTGTACACTCATGTGTGGTCATGATGCCGGCAGACCTGCTGCGCAAACCGAGTACACACGCGGAGTCCACTAAAAAGGTTGCCATGGCAACTCTCCCAAACACCCCCGACACACCCGGCTTTAATCAGCACAGGACAAAGTTGATATACCTATACCACATATACAGGGTGTAGATCATATGGTCGACCAAAAGTTGGTCGACAGTCATTAGGTCAACACCACTAGGTTGACATACTAAAAGGTCAACATGGGACAAGGTTGACAGGTCTTTAGGTTGACGCATTGGGGGAAATTTACTAAAGGAAATTTGTAAAAAAATAGGTGTATTTGTATCCAGAAATTCACTTATTTTTGACACTTACTATCCCAAAAATACGGCAATTCGTATTCGTATTGATAGCACATCAATATGAATACGAATTGCCATATTTTCGGGACAGTAAATGTCAAAAATAAGTGTATTTCTGGATACAAATACACCTATTTTTTTACAAATTTCCTTTAGTAAATTTCCCCCATTATGTCGACATGGGCAAGTTCGACAGTCAAAAGGTCGACATGGGTTTTTTCCTTCTAACCTCGTTTGCTCCTCCTATCCTGCCTACCCTACCCCTCCATCCGTTCCCACTTGTCCTATTGTTTTCCGTTCGTCCACTCACCTCCTTTTAGTCTGTTAACTCTTATGAGTAGGGCCCTCCTTCCTCACGTACTCACCCTACCTCTTTACCTCACCAGCGCTCCTGCCCTGTTCTTCCCTTCCTCTACTTCATCTTCAGTCTCCTCGACAATTTCGACACCTAATTCAGAACCGATGCTGATCTTAGTTCTACCAGCTATACCCTATTTATGCTGTATTTTATCAACACACCCTGTACGTTACCTTGTAATTTGTTTTTTGTTTGCTATGTACGGTGCTGCGGACACTTTGTGGCGCCTTATAAATAAACAAACGACTACTACTACTACTACTACTACTACTACTACTACTACTACCGCCTGTTGGCACATGTTGGCTCAAAAAACAGTGAAAAACCCCATGTCGACTTTTTTGATTGTCGACCTTGCACATGTCGACCTAATGCTTGTGTCGACCTAAGGACCTGTCAACCTTGTCCCATGTCAACATTTCAGTATGTCAACACAGTGGTATCGACCTAATGACTGTCAACCAACTTTTGGTCAACCAACCAACCAACCGTATTCCCATATACAAACAGCAAAAAATAAAAATACACAACTATACAGACATAATAACAATAATACATTAACCATATGTATAAATCTTATGTAACATATGTAACTATATAGTGAAACATTACAACAAGAATTTAGTTACATTTTAGACCATGAAGCACTAATATAACAAAGTTATAGCACTCCATGGTGCTGTAACTAACCATAATCTTATCTGTAGTACTCCACAGATAATATTATGGTCAGCCACAGAGTAATCAAGGAAACTCTATGATGGCCTATTTTGTAATTTAATTGGTAGAATGCAGAGCATAGGAGTGTGCTTACAAATGTTATTGGTGTTCCACGTGGCATTTTAAGGTACTTCTTATAAAAGATCTACCCATTATACTGGTGTAGGGGTAGACAACGAACGGCACTCCAGCAGCTGTGGAATTACACATTTCAAGTTGACTCCTGACGAACACAAGCATCGTCGTACTGAACTTCTCTGTCTCTACTGTGCCGATCCACATCACGCCATTGATTCTTGTCCCAAGAAACCGGGAAACACCAGAACCTAACCTGTAAGAGAGAGGGCAGGTTAGGGGTTGTTGTTACCTCTTCAAACAATAAAGACTGTATTCTTCAAGTGTCTTTGCAAGTCAAACATCAGTTCAGACAATTGCCGGCTCTCCTGGATTCAGGAGCGGCAGAAAGTTTCATCACCACCGATGTTGTCAAGCGTTGGCATCTACCTACCATACCTCTCCATCACCCGGTTTACCTCACCGCTGTAGATGGTAGCCGTATTCTGGGAGAGACAGTTACTCTTCAAACTCAACCATTGACTTTACAAATCGGACTTTTGCATTCTGAGAAAATCCAATTCTTCGTCATTCCTAAGTCCTCCTACCCAATCGTATTGGGTCTTCCCTGGTTACGTGCCCATAATCCTAGTATTAATTTAGTAACGTCCCAGATCCAAGCCTGGGGTGCCACCTGTACTAAGTCATGTCTCAAATCTGTGGCACCTACACGTCAACTCTCTCTTCAAGTTCCTGAAGGGTTACCTACTCCATATAAAGATTTCTCCGATGATTTCTGTAAAAAAGCTACTGACAAGTTACCTCCCCATCGTCCTTGGGACTGCTCAATTGACCTAATGCCTGGGAAAAGTCCACCTCGGGGTCGCAACTACCCTTTGTCCTTACCGGAAACACAGGGTATGTCTGAATATATACAAGAGAACTTAGCCAAAGGGTTTATCCGCCCCTCTTCCTCTCCTGCTGGAGCCGGCTTCTTTTTCGTCAAGAAAAAGGATGGAGGATTACGACCCTGTATCGATTATCGAGGGTTAAATGAAATCACCATCAAAAATCGTTACCCGTTGCCTCTCATTACAGAACTGTTTGACAGGATCAAAGGGTGCTACCATCTTTTCCAAATTAGTCCTCCGGGGAGTTTACAACCTCATTCGCATTCGTGAAGGAGACGAGTGGAAGACCGCTTTTAATACCAGAGACGGACATTACGAATATCTCGTCATGCCATTCGGCCTGAGCAATGCGCCAGCGGTATTTCAGTCCTATATGAATGAACTCTTTCGTGATCTCCTCTACAAACATGTCGTAGTATACCTCGACAATATCCTGATTTATGCCAACAGTCTTCAGAAACATCGAGAAATTGTCAAAGAAGTACTCTCTCGCCTCAGGAAAAATCTTCTTTTCTGTAAACTAGAAAAATGTATTTTTGAGGTCTCATCCATACCCTTATTGGGGTATATTGTATCAGGCTCCGGTCTGGAGATGGATCCAGCTAAAGTTGAAGCAATCCAGACATGGCCTCTTCCTCACACCCTCCGAGGGGTTCAAAGATTCCTTGGATTCGCAAACTATTATAGAAAGTTCATCAAAGGCTTCTCTACTATTGTGGCTCCCATAACTGCCCTCACTCGTAAGGGTGCCAAACCTTCCAACTGGCTCCCAGATGCCTTCAAAGCCTTTTCTTTTCTCAAGGAAAAGTTCATCTCAGCGCCAGTCCTGGCCCAACCAGACGTTCACTTCACTCTGGAGGTCGACGCCTCTGCTATTGGCGTAGGGGCTGTTCTCTCCCAGACAAGTTCTGACGGACATTCACATCCATGTGGCTTCTTTTCCAAAAAGTTTTCTCCAGCTGAACAAATCTATGCTATTGGGGATCAAGAACTGCTAGCAATTAAGATGGCTTTAGAAGAGTGGCGATATCTGCTTGAGGGGGCAGCTCACATCATAAACATCATCACTGTTCATAAGAACTTGCTATATTTAAAGAATGCTCAGTGTCTAAATCCTCGACAAGCCAGATGGGCGTTATTCTTTTCTACATTCAGTCTCCCAGATCATGGGACACTGAAAAGGAATCCAAGTCTTATGAGGGAAGTCCTATTATTAATCCTTTTGCTTTTTCTGCAACAACTGTACAGGCGATAATTCCCCCAGGTAAAACTTTTGTCAAACCAGGTTCCAGTAAAGAAATATTACGTCGGGCTCATGATTCCAAATTCTCCGGTCATCCGGGGATCCAGAAGACCTATGAATTTCTGTCCCGAAGGTACTGGTGGCCTGCCTTGAAAAAAGATGTCAAAGAGTATATTGCTTCCTGTCCTCTTTGGCGCACAACACAAGTCTTCCCATTCAGCTCCAGTTGGTCCATTGATGCCACTCTCCATTCCTCAGGGTCCTTGGATCCAGGGTCCATATCGATGGACTTCATCACCGACCTCTGATCATCAGATGGTCATACCACCATTTGGGTGGTCATAGATCGATTCTCTAAAATGGCTCACTTCATACCACTCCGTGGGTTACCATCAGCTCCTAAATTAGCAAATCTTTTCATCAAAGAGATCTTCAGAACCCACGGACTCCCTAAAGAAATAGTTTCAGATCGTGGGGTACAGTTCGTCGCAAAATTCTGGTGAGCTCTATGTCAAGTTCTCAAGATCCAACTCAACTTCAGCACAGCCTACCATCCTCAATCTAACGGCCAAATGGAGTTAATCAAAATGTAGAGACTTTCTTACGTTTGCACGTCTCATCCTCTCAGGATGATTGGGCCGAGGTGTTACCATGGGCCGAGTTCGGTCTCAATAAACAATACCATTCATCTTCCTCTTCTACATCATTTTTTATTAATTATGGCTTCCATCATAGGGTCCCTGACTTCCAACAACTACCTTCGACATGTGTCCCAGCGGTAGCTTTGACTCTTCGCCAACTTCATCAGCATTGGAAGAAAGTCAGGAGTTCACTATTGAAAGCTTCACAGAAATACAAAAAATTTGCTGATAGAAGAAGAACATCTATTCCCACATTGAGGTATGGCTGTCCACTCGCAATATTCGTCTTCGTGTACCATCGATGAAGTTTGCCCCTCGTTTTATCAGTCCCTTTCCGATAATACAGATCATCAATCCAGTTAATTAAAATTACCTCATTACTTAAGAATTCCAAATTCATTTCACATTTCCTTACTTAAACCATTAGTTCTGAACAAGTTTCATGCTGCACTTCCCAAATCTCCCAAAGTTTTCACGCATAGGGGCATTGAATATGAGGTGGTCCGAATTTTGGACTCTCGCATTAGGTACAAGCGGCTACAGTATTTGATCGATTGGAAGGGCTATGGGCCTGAAGAAAGATCTTGGACCAATGCTTTTGAAGTACACGCCCCCAGAATGATTCGGGACTTTAATAAAAAATTTCCAGCTAAACCCAAAGAGTGTCCTGGGGCCACTCGTAAAGGAGGGGGTGCTGTCACCACCACCATTGCAGCTACCCTTTGCTCCCTGTGCTGTTTTAGACCTGCAGTGCCCTGGCGATATGGTCACCCACGGGGCTCCATGTCCCTTTGCTGGGTGTCAGTTCGGGTGTACAGTGTCCTGGCGTTCTGGCTCCGGGTAGCGTAAGGCGCGATCACCCATGACGGCGTCCGCATCCTTCTAGGCCTCAGGCTGGGAACCTTCGGCTGCAGCGCCTCCGCGTATTATTCCTCCCCGGTTGGTTTGTGTCGCCACCATGGACGGTGGCCATCTTGTTGGTTCCCAGAGCATATACTTCGCAGCTCCAGCCGTGATGTCAGTCCTGCGGCCAATCACCATCTCGATCAGCACTTAAATACTGACTAGCTGGGCCAGACCGGCAGTCAGTACAATGTTGTCCACCAGATAGCATCTCCGTGCACCCCTGACAATTCCTGCAGTCTCCGCTGCAGGCTGACTCCTCTAACCTCTGGGTGAAGTCTCATCGTTATCCATTCCTGCTGGTAGTCCACTGTCTTCACCATATTCTACCACGGAACCTTCTTTGCCGTCTCTAAGGATAAGGACAAGGTTAAACACTCCAAAGGTGTCATCTTCCTCCTTTAATTCCTGACGGTCAATATCCGTGGCCAGCATCCCTGGTATCCTAGCAGCCACGACCTCATTCAGCAAGATCCTTCCATTGACTTCATCTTATTTTATTCATCTTATTATTATTCGTCAATCATCAAATCCTCCAATAACTTCTTTATTCGTCATCATCTTCAAGCTTCTTCAATAAAGTATCATTATTGTCTAATTTGTCATTCAACCAATATCTACAGTTATTTCATTGTGCCATCATCCATATCTTTGTACCGCAGTATCTTTCATTAAAAAAGGTTTAATTTTATCCAATTGCTTCACTCCACTCTGTCGTTCATGCAACAGCCCTACATCACAGTGGCGGCGATGGGACATGGGAACGCCCAGTGGTATTTGTGAGATGATATCTCAGCAGTTTTTTACCAGGACGGGCACTCTGGGACTCAGTAATCTTTACAGCTTACCGAGTCAACCAAAATCAGGCCGATTTTGTATGGGTGATTTGTGCACTCCTGCGGTTATAAGCAGTGGATGTTCATCAGCTCTGCTACACAGCCAATGGGAAGTCCATCGTTAGCAACCTTTGATATACAAATTAAATGCAGTGATTGTTCCGTCCATCATTTATTTATTTATTAACAGTTTCTTATATAGCTCACACATATTCCGCAGCGCTATACAGAAATTGTAAGCTCCACTGGGGCAGGGACTGATGTGAATGTTCAAATATTCTCTGTAAAGCGCTGCGTAATATGTATGCGCTATATAAGAAACTGTTAATAAATAAATACATTGTACTGTTGTGTAATAATGTTTGCACAGCTTCGAATTAGCACAGCCCCACAGCATTTATTTACATCTCCCTTTGGCATACAGTTTGAGGTAATAAGTTTGTGACTAAGGACCTGATTGTGAGGAGAATGCAATGTCTATTGGGCTGGTGCAATGTTTTTCAGCACCCCAAGCAAATCTTCAGCTTATACCCCTTGTACATCGCAAATTCCGGGTTGCACTTGGCATTTGGTCTGTCCCGTGGGGCGACTCGCATTTGCGAGCTGAAGCTCCCCTCATCCACCTGCCTTATTGCCGGGGGCAGTGCAGAGTGTCATTGGGGGGGTAGGGGAGGAGGCAGTACTTGGAGCTGACGCTGCTTCCTCCCTATAGTGTAAACGAGACCCGGGTTGCTCGACCCAGGTTACCCTTTTACACTGCCCAGCAACCTGGGTCTGGCCCAGGTGAAACCCTTCTTTTAACCCGGGTCGGAATGCATGGTTGCTGGAACCGGATTTTTCCTGTTAGCCGTTTCACACCGCATAACCCGCTTGGACCGGGGTTATTTGTGTGGTATGAATGGGGTATTACCATAGAGCGGGCCCTGAATGTCGCTGTTGGATGCATTGGAGCGATTGGTTGCCACTGTGCATGCACAAAGCCATACTGCACAAATATAGCAATAATTAGCGATTGCACGCACACAGAGGACATATTTGTGAAGTTTCCACTCCAGGCGAAGCCCAGAGAGGAGACGATGCTTGACCTTTGTGGGCTGGGCTGTCAGTCACTAGGCCCTGCCTTAAGCAAGCACAAGATGGCAGCTAAGTCATTAGCATATTTCTGCAAGTACCCTGCAAATGTGTGCATTTATGAATCAGGCCCTAACACAAAAATGCTGTCAAATACATTACACAAAGGCACACCAACACAGTTAGTTGTGCATAGACACACATATTACAATACACATATTAACAAGTCATATTACTAAATACATTTGTCCAGTCCTTACCCAAGGTTTATAATGTGTTACTGTGCAATCTGTTTCCATTCATTTATTTTTAGCACAGTTAGTTATCTGTTTGTGCCCACCAGATTCTTTGAAATCAACAAATACAGACACTGTTTTGATAATATATTTGATTTGATTCTAATTTAAACACTAAATTGTCATTAGGGTGGTTTCGTTAAACGTTGCACTGGGTGATAAAGAGAGGACAGGGCATCTGTGTTAGAGCACTGCTTTAGTTACCATGGAGACAGACATGTATCCTGCAGTGCAGAGTGACTGGCCTAGAAGAGGACATATGTACTGTAACAATATATAGGCTGAGCGATGGGTTCTTTGCTCTGTGGTGTATATAGAACACTAACACACACATTTATTCAGGGTCCCTATGTTTTCATTGAAATGATGTAGAGATCATAGAGCTGCCAAAGCATGCTCATATACATCAGAAAACAAAATGTTTCTTTTGCCTGCCGAATGCAGAGTGAATGGCTGTTGCCATAGAGATCAGTGATGCCTTTAGTATATAAATCCTTAAGAACACAGTTGCACAGTTTTAAGCACTGGTAGACATTGAATGTAGAATGCTCAAGATGGGATGCATAACACATTGCATTTTGAATGCAAGCATAACAGTGTTTATTAAATCTGTATAAATGAAGAAAATCACTAAGGACAGCTCTACTGATAAGAACTGTTCTTTACAATAGAAGGGCTTCCAAGTTTTGGACCCAGGTCTGTCTTCACATGCATTGAGTGACACACACACACACACACACACACACACACACACACACACTAGGGTTCCCACCTTATCCCTTTAATTCTGGACACATTAATTACACAGGTTCTGTGGCTGATTAAAAAAAAAACAGTTGAAATGGAGTCTTGATGGCTGTTTAAAAAAAACAGTTGAAATGGACTCAAGTCAGCCAGCCACAGAACCTGTGTAATTGATATGTGTCCGGAGTTAAAGGGATGAGGTGGTAACCCTAACACACAAACCACAGGCAGTGTATGGAGGGAAATGCAGTACCTCACAAATAGCTGTTTGCATACCGTCTATTAATATTTTCAGAGAGGGAATCTATCTATCTATCAATCTATCAATCAAATAATCCTTCCTATAAAGCAAAAGAAAGAACACACTTTGACATCACTCAAGTAGTTTGGACACAGAAACACTGTGGGCCTTATTCTCTGATTCTGAGGTGGGAGTAAAAGCCCCCACACACTCAGGGCCAGATTAACAATGGGCCTGATGGAGCTACAGCTCCAGGCCCATTCTTCAAATAGGCCCATTTTGTAGCTGAGGGCCAGAGCTTTCCAATGAGCCCAGCCCCGTGTCGGTAGCCCCCCGAGAACCAGAGATACCGACAGGCAAACCTGGAACTTTTTCCCCATAGGATAACATGGGACCCGCTAATTCCGACCTCCACCCTGTTCCAAAGGCTGCCAGTTCCCTCTCCGGCATCACAGAAGCTCGAGGTTGATCTCAGTCGAACCCAAATCGCTGGGCCTTCAATCTGATACCTGGTCCATATAGGTTCATTGGTTCTAGAGATATTGCGGGTAAACCAATTTTTTTTCATTTCTGAAATGTAATTTCATGGCTGTTCATGTTGTTTGACAGATTTCTCTGGAACCAAATGGCCCAGTTTCACGGGACCAAAATCATTTGAAGCCTACATGTAAATGGGTCAGTTGGTTCCGAAGATATAGCTGGTTGTTTAAAGGGGGGCGGGGGTTGTTTTCTCTCCCCCTCACACCAGAAAATGCAGGGACTAGGCTGGTGTAAAATGGGCCAGTCCGGGAATGTCCCTGCATGATCTTGGGGCCATATTCCCGGGTAAATCCCTGCATTTTCTGGTGTGAAAGGGGTATTATTTCAAATAGCCGGGGCATGCAGTGCTCTGAATACAGCCGGGCAGCCCCCTGCTCTCTGCCCGGCTGTCAATGACTGTCATTTCTGCCCGGTGGCAGCTATCCCCCAGTTACCGCAAGCATGTATTCCCCCATGGCAATGAGCATGTAATCCCACATGGCAATGAGCATGGAACCCCTGGCAATAAGCATGGAACCCCTGGCAATGAACATGTTGGTAAGCAACACTTATGTAGCATCATTTTTCATAGGCATTATGGTGTTTGGCATAATACGTAATGGAGAATATGGTGTGTGGCTTAACATGTAATGGGCATTATGGTGTAAATTTTTAATGCGCGCCTTCGGCGTACAATGCCCCTATTTATAAAGCATATTGTGCCTTATTGCTGAATCTGTTTGGTATAATAATGTGTATTTTGGCTCAATCCATGTGGCATAGTGTGAATTTTGGCTCAGTCGGTGTGAATTTTGGCTCATTCCATGTGGCACAATGTGTAAGAAGCAAGTACAGTATAATGGAGTTACTGCATGATTTGTATAAGGGGTATATGGTGCGGTAGCATAGGTGTGCGCACATTGAGTCTTAAGGGTGCACAGGCACCCCCTAATGCTGTGCCCACCCTTATGAACACCTCCCTACCAGCAATACCTTTTACCAAAGACTTTTGCTTTTTAGAACTGTATTCCATTGAAATAAGCGCTCATCAATCAATTATGTGTTTTTTTGCATTGCTACTTGTACCAGACCATTGTCATATCACTACATATCATCCATATATGTTTTTTACTTTATTTGCATGTATTATTATACTGAGAGACGTTTTATAATGTAGCGAGTACCAATAGATGATGGTAGACATGCCTGATTGGTGCTGTTAGACACACCCAATGGGCAGTGTTATACATGCCCAAGATGTGGTGCTAGGCACACCCCTTTGACGATGCACCCCCTAATAAAATGTGCTGCGCACGCCTATGTGCGGTAGATTTAGGTGGTAAAAGATTTAGGTGGTAAAAGGTGCTGAAATGTTGTCTACCAAGTTTCGGCTTTCAGTATTTTTTTTATGACTGGAATGCCGCCTCACCCCACAAGTATCTTAGGACATCGGCATCCTGCGGGTGCACCTTTGGAGGGCACCCGCCAATATATCTCCCTGCATTTTTCCTATGCCAGCCCCCTGCCTTTTCCAGGCATATATAATTAGTTGAAAGTATTTACACAAATACAGACACACCCATGAGCAGACCACCCAACCAGAACACTGGTCACGCCCTCTACATTAGTAGGTGCTGGCCACAACCCCTATTATTGCGCATAATAGGCCCTTGATCATTCAGCTCCAGGCCCATTTAGACCTTAATCTGGCTCTGCACACACTAGTGTGATTTGGCCTGTTTTCTTCCAATTAAGATGGATTGGCCCGAGACATCGGATGAAAACTGGCCAAATCACAGGTGTTTGACATCTTATTGGATCACGTTCCCGTGTGCATTGGATAGATCAATGCACACGGGAACAGAATCAGAATAGGACCCATCAGCGGCACCTCCCGGGTGCATTTTAGCACATGCAGTGTATCGCATGTGATTTCCCTTGAACTCCCCCTGCAGCTCTACAAGAGTGTGATAAATTTCATGTGATTTATCAAAAAAAAAAATGCAAATCAAGTACCAAATCCTATTGAGAATGCGCATACGCAGGGCAGAAACATCGGTCCCCTGTGCAAACATGCGGGGGACTGATCAAATCAGAATCAGGGCCCTTGACACAATGCTACAATGCACATACATTAGTGCAGATTTCCTTGATCTTCGCACATAAACATGCATATAATGTTGTACTGTATGTAATGTTATATATGTGTTGGCTGATTGACCCCAGGTATCAGCAGTGCTGTGCGTTTCACAACTGCTGCTGCACCTGCAATGCAGTATTTGGCTTCACTTCTACTTAGCCCCTGCCAAGACTCCCAATGGCAGCCAACACATATATTACATAAAACATTACACATATGTTTACATGTGTTATCCAACTTCCCCACAGTCAATTCGAATCGACATCTGAATCAATCAGAGTAGGAGGTCAGACTTGCTGCACATACAATAAATCATATGTAACACCAGCAATGTGTCGCATCCCTTTTCCCTTGAACTCTCCCAGAGTCCTTTTATATGCAATAAATTGCATGTGATATATCACATGTAAAAAATGGCAAGTGTCCAGTCGGATGAAGGGCTTCCGGGGAGGTGCCAGGGAAATTCAAGGGAAAACTGGTCTGACTTGTGCCTCAGACAATCGGACCAGTGTATGGGACCTATAAACTTAACATATGAAGTTAACCACCCAACAATAGATGTCCTCACATACCACTGAAAACCCAATATTCACAAGGCTCTGGTAAGCCCTAGGTGGTTTCTCTCCTCCATTGGCAATGCACCCTCAAAGGCACTGTGTCCCCATAGAGGTGATAGGTAGGGCTGACATTCCTCAGAGCAGGAGTGTGTGGAGCTCATCTGTTACAGTTAATTGCCATATTCCATGTTCACGAAACATGGAAGAGCAACTGGCATCTTAACAGTAGAATCAATGCCCAATGCTACTATTTCTGCTGCATGTCTAGAGCTGGTAATCCTTGTGGGGGTTCCACAATTACATTAAAAACACTATTGCTCAGTGTTACCTCCTAACCATTGGAGTAGAGGCGTCTATTGACCATCGTGTTTCCAAAAGTGTGGATGAGCTGTGCCTGATGTCAAATACTTTTGACATTGATGAGGGAAAACCAACTGGTTTGCTGCCATTGATGGTATACAAGCATCGGATGTGTATTGCTATTTTACTACGAGTGTAAGGACATGTATCCTACCTTTGCCCCCTGACACCCACAAAGCCCCGCTCCCAGCTGTGACTGAGCCTCAGGCCAATCATTGAAAGAACAGGGGTAAAACCATTGATGATCTTCCATAACATAGTTTGTTACCATTAATGGCAACTCATCGATGGTGAGGCAGGAAAGGTTTTTGCTGAAGTGGTAAGGTTTTCAATGAAGCAGGAATGGCTTTTGCTGGGTCTCCATTGCTATCAATAGAATCTGTACCCCTAACATTATCAGTAGATGACTGGGGTCCAGATGCACTAAGCTTTAAAAGTGATAAAATGGAGAGTGATAAACCTCCAGAAAAATCAGCTCCTACCTGACATGTCACAAACTGTGTTTGAAAAATGTCAAACAGGAGCTGATTGGCTGGTGGTTTATCAATCTCCATTTTATCACTTTTGAAGCTTTGTGCATCTGGCCCACAAGCTGTAGAAACAGTGCTACATAATGCTTATCACTGTTTGATAAATACAGAACAGATGTCTTCACCCAGGAAGTACTAAATGGGGTTCTGGTTTCGTTCTTAAATGAAGTCGGTACTTGTGTACAATCACGGCTCCCACGATGGGCATCGTATACGGAAAAATCGCATCGCATCGCATGCGATCGCATGAGATCTGATGCGATGCGATGTAATTTTTCACTGAAATTATGGACATGAGTTGAAATCATGTAAAATGCACCCCAAATGTCATTTTTCACACTGTACCACCCCCACGATCAACGCCAACCCGAAGCGTGGCGAGCGCAGTGAGCCCGCGAGGGGCGGCGGTACGCGTCCTACGACCTTTTCATACCCCCACTATCCACGTCGGCGTGGAGTTGAGAATAGAAAGTGTGGCGAGCGCAGCGAGCCACCGAGCCCGAAGCGTGGCGAGCGCAGCGCGCCCCGCGAGGGGACGCGGATACCTGTGAAGCCCGCGAGGGGACACGGATACCTGTGAAGGTATCCGCTGCGCTCGCCACGCTTCGGGCTCGGTGGCTCGCTGTGCTCGCCACACTTTCTATTCTCAACTTCACGCCGACATGGATAGTGGGGGTATGAAAAGGTCATAGGACGCGTACCGCCACCCCTCGCGGGCTCGCTGCGCTTGCCACGCTTCAGGTTGGTGTTGATAATGGGGGTGGTAGTGTGAAAAATGACATTTGGGGTGCATTTTACATGATTTCAACTCATGTCCATAATTTCAGTGAAAAATGGCATCGCATCAGATCGCATGCGATTTTATGCGATGTGATCGCATGCGATTTTTAACAAAAATGCATAAAAACACGGTAAAATCGCATCGCATGCCATCGCATGCCACTACATATGGCATGCGATGGCATGCGATGGGAGCCGTGATTGTACACAAGTACCATGAAGTCCTATGTATCACTTTGCAGAATGATGTTATAGAAAGTAAAATAAAACTGGTTACTGTTTTCTTTAGACGTGCTATGATGATTAAAACTCCATGCAGTGCACTCATTGTTATTAAAACATTTGTAGCAACGATGTCTTTGTGGAGCAAAGACATAAACACCAAGCCATTGAAATTATTTTTATCTCAGCAATGTAAATAGTATCACTTTATTAGCATGAGATAGATTGAGATTGTCATGCATATGAAGCCTGGGAGACTGAATAGGCTGCAACTCAGAAAATCTATCCCACGGAGTTAGCAGACAGGAAGTGTCCACAATTCAGGAATGCTGCACCCCATATCTCCTTGTGTCAGCCTCAGGAATGCTAATTGGGAACCACTGATCTTCTCTGAGACACAAGTTATGTTCTAGCTCTGAATATAGTTACTGCTTTATTTACTTCCATTCACCATGTTGTGCATGAGACTGATACTGTATGTGTATTTATGGCGGATTTACTATAGATCAATGCGGGAGAAAGCGCATCATTCTCTACTTTTTGTTCAGTCTCAGCTTTCAACATCGTTTTGTGCATGTACAATGATATCGATCCACGTATTTCTCATGTCACCTATTTTGCCACCTTCACAGACCGGGGCACATATAAGCGGCCAGTTACAGGTACGGCACCTCTCCCACTCCCTGATCATTCCCTCTAAAATGTACTACAAGGTCCAGCTGTTACTGCCCGTATTCATCCCCCCTCCTCCCTCCCGTTTGTATAGTGGGCCCGGCTTCTATGTTCTGCATAAGAGGAAGGAGCCGCTTATGGGAAATGAATCCCAGGGATCATCTATACTACATCACCCGCTGCCCGGAGAGAGGACCGAACCAGGGCAACACCGAGCCATCAAAATCCCCCACCCCCCCCGCATCTCCCATTGGCTGTTCCTGCTCGACGATTGGTCTGTACGCCCCTGTGATTGGCCGTCCCGTTTCCCAGCACCGCTATATATAAGGAGGGAGGGCTGGGCCAGCCAGACAAGAGGCGGGTAGGACGTGACTCTGCCAGCGCCGCTGTATTGAACTGCGCTATCAGTATCTCCATCACTCACACACATTCCAGCTGTACAGCACCAGGCAGCCTTCGGAGGAGACATGGGCGGCGTTGAGTCCAAGAGCCAGAGCACGGAGACCGCTGCTAGCAAGGCGGAGGAGCAGGTGAGATGCGGGGATGGGTGACGAGCTGCGCTGTTGCTGCGGGTTCAGTGTTACAGGTGGTGGCGGGGTGGGGGCTTCTTATGCTTTTAACCTAGAGGGGGCTGTGCGGCTGGCGCTATCGCCCTATGGGCTTATGACTGCGCTGCGGTCCGTGTTCTCTTCTTGGTTCCCGCTGCACAGATGCCGGCGTGGGAGCCGCACACGGGGGTTTCTACCCCGGGGTGCTCCTATGAGCCGCAGGCATAAGGGGTGCGGTCGCCTGTATCTCAGCCCGTCCCACCTGTGAGACTCGGGGGGGGGGGGGGGGATTTCCTATGCAGAGACTGGGAGAGGTCTGGGCTTAGTCTGGACTTTCGGGAAGATGAGCTCAGGGTAGATTCCGGGGACTCTGGCTTCCCCCTCGCTGTGTGTAAAGGGGACTGCAGGTAGTTAGCATCCGCCGATTGCGGGTGTGGCAATTAGTATCAGCCTAATACTCCTCTCTCGCCCCATCAGGAAAACGGTCATGTGAAAACCAACGGGGATACTCTCCAGAAGACGAATGGAGATACAGCCGCTGCCAATGGCTCTGCCGAACCCGTCGCCGAGGAGGCGGGGCCTGGGGAGGCTATAGAGCAGTCCCCGCCTACCAACGGGGACGCGAAGCCGGAGGAGCCCCCGGGAAAGCAGGCGAAGAAGAAGCGCTTCTCCTTTAAGAAGCAATTTAAGCTGCCTTTCCGCAAGAACAACAAGAAGGAGGCTGAGGCTGCGGAGGAGGCGCCCGCCGGGGAGGAGGCTGCTGCCCCGAAGGAGGAGCAGGCTGCCCCCGAGCCTGCCGAGACCAAAGCCGAAGACCCGGCGACCGAGCCCTCCGACCCTACCGAAACCCCCCCGGTGGAGGCGGCTCCCCCTGCCGAGGAAGCGGCTGTCCAACCTGAGCCGGCGGCGGAGAGCCCTCCCGAGCCGAGTCCCCAAATCTCCGAGCCAACTCCCAGTACGGAATCCCCCGCCGAGCCCCAGAAGGAGGAGTAGCCGGGGCCGCCTCCGCCACAAGGACTTCTAAGTGCATTGAGCCCTTTCTACTCGTCATTCACCACTGCCCTGGTACACGCCACCATACGCAGGGTGTGGACAGATCTAATGTGCCAAAAGCTGCCAATCCCCCTTCCATGAAAGTAATCACTGCCCTAATTACGTGTGTAAGCGGAAACTCATGTACTAGTTATGTTTAGTACAGGTCAATAAGCTGTGAACTGTACCCTGCCCCCCTCTGCCGGGACTTATTTCACTGACAATCAGAGCTTGGAGACCACCCGGTCATCATCATCACTAGCTGGAGATAAAAGTTGTGGACACTGGGGGGAGGGGGGCTGCACATGAGCTTCTGCTCTCATATTATTGGACTCTACTTCTGATAAGAAGCAGTGACCCTGAAACCAGCTGTTCAGAGACATTTGTCTGTGTGCAATTAAACTTTCCCTTCTCAGGATGTGAGCAATTTATTACACCGTGTTACCACTACTACAGTTACTATGGTGTAGGTGTGAATTAATTGAGAGAATGTTTGTATTTCTGTAAATACTATTTTTTTTTTTCTTTTGTCTTCTGTGGTCTTTTCTAACTAAAGTTGTTTCATTGTGATTTTAAAAAATAAATGTTAATCCCCTTTACACCAAAGTGTCTACATGTATTGTTTTTTGTTGTAAAAGCTCTAAGTACATTGGGTGATATGCACTGAAGCAGGAATGTGGTAAACACTCCCCATTTTGACTGCATTTCCATAGGCATTAAAGCCCACAGGTTTCTGCTTCATTGTGCAGGGTAATGCCACCTGTGCTACACTGCACATGCGCAGAGGGGACTTTCTGGTCTTGGATGGTAGTGCATTGCAAATCACTACTTATTGGAAGAGCTATCCTCTGCGTTACTAATTGTATATGTTGGTGCATGTGCAATTAGTATGTATGTGATGATAATGAATGAGTGCCTGGAGACATTTAATTGACTTCTGTCTCCTGACTTGAGCCAAGCTGCAGTTTACTGCACCTAATGAATGCAATATAATATTGGTACACCACATTCTGACTTATGGGTGGTAAGCCTGCAATTCACATTGTGGTACTAATTTTGTCAGGGTTCTGCTCACACCTCAGTGTGAAAGTAGAAATCTTTTTATTAATTTTTTTTTGGGGGGGGGGGGGGGGGAGAATTAAACTAGAGGCAATAAGTGCACCCAAAATGAGACCTCAGTAATATGCACCTTTTGCTGCCCATCAGCTGATTTAAATTTGGGATATTTACATCCTACACTTTATAGCCCACATGCAGAAACAAAGACCCAAGATGGCACCAATTTGTGAAAGTGTGTATGTATGTGTATATATGTGTATGTATGTGTGTGTGTGTGTATATATATATATAATTTTTTTTTTTATTAAGTAAAAAATTGTTTCTTGTTGGTAGTAACTTAAAATATGAAGACTGCACTTTGTTCATAAAGCCTTATGGTTCATGCTAAACTCTCCTTTTACCAGCCTAGATGTTAACATTGTTTGTATCAATGGGGCAGATGTATTAAGCATTAACAAGAGAGAAATTCAACTGTTATAAGGAGAGCTAAACGTCCAACCAATCGCCTCCTTACTGACTTTTTTTCAAACACAGCCTGTAACATGGCAGTAAGGAGCTGATTGGCTGGATGTTTATCTCTCCTTATCACACTTGAATTTCTCTCTTGTTAAGGCTTACATGGGTCTTCAAACTGCAGCCCTCCAGATGTTGTGAAACTACAAATCCCAGCATGCCTTGTCACCATTTTGCAATAAGGGAGTGTTAAAACTGTGGCAAGGCATGCTGGGATTTGTAGTTTCCCAACATCTGGAGGGCCACAGTTTGAAGACCCATGGTAATACATCTGCCCCACTGTCTCCTCTGTAAAGCGCAACGGAATATACTGCACTAATTGTAAAATGTAGCATTCTGTATAGTAGTCTTAGTTGTTCCAAGTCTATATTCACAATCATTTAGTACCCTCTACTCCTGAATGTGATCTACTATAATCTGGGAGCAAACCCAGGTATGACAAACTTCCTATCAAAAGCGTGTTCTATTAAGATATATGTAGATGTGCAAGTCAACCACTCAGAAGACTCACAGAATTAACCAGGTGGTAAGTACTGTATTATTAACCCCTACAGCGTAATCCTAACTTTTTAGTATCTAACCCGATTTGCCACAACTCAACTGTACTGCCTATAACTACACCCCCCCCCCCCCCCCCCTCCTCCTCCTCCTCCCCTGGGGTCTAACCAGCAGTAGCATATTTATGTTTAGGATGACGACTGTATTCCAGAGCAGGCATTGTGTGTCGGTATCCCAAACTCCAGGATGCTGATATACTACCAAAATATCTTTGGGAGTCAATGTAACTGGGAAGGAAAACATTTTAGACTAGTTTTTCATAGTGGAATATTTAACACGTCTGTAGTTCTGATTTTTCCTCAGGCAGGGTGAGATGTTCTAGTGCAGTGGTAGCCAACCCTAGCCTACAAGAGCTACCAACAGTTCACATTTTCCAGACAACCTAGCTGCTGCACTCATTAATCACTGACAAATTTTAAAAGATCCACAGATGGGGCTATTTAGCTCACTTGTGATTCTGTGAGGAGACCTGCAAAACATGCACTGTTGGTAGCTCTCGAGGACTAGGGTTTGCTACCCTAGTGCTAGAGCATTACACATCCTCCTTTTCACAGCCATTTCTTCCCCAGGTAAATGACACACGCACTACCCACATGATTTCATGTTCAAACTAGAGATGTGCAGGCTCTGATTTACTGATTTCAAAGCAGTGATTGGCCATCAACGGTCATGTGATTTGGGAAAGCCAATCAGATCCAGCTTTGAAATCAGAACCTGCACATTTCTAGTTCAAACCAGGCCACTTTCTTTCATTGCTCCATAGTCCAATTCTAACATTCACATTGCAGGGACTTTCGGTGGTTGACAGGAGTAAGCAGGGGAATGTCCAGTCTGCAGCGGCACAGCCCCAAATGCAGCACACTATGATGCACTGTGTGTTGACACATCTCCATCATAGCCAACATCTTCAGCCATGTGTGATATAGTAGCTCTTCTGATGTATAGTAGCAGAGGGATACGGTTGGAAGGTAGACCATAAATATTTTGACCATTATTGGTGGACAGGCCAGAGGTCGACAAAAAAGGTTGACATACTGCCGATCTGCAATATCAAAAGTTCAATACATGCAATAGGTTGACAAGAGTTTTTTTTGGAAAAAAGTGAAAAGTGTCTGTCCGTCCCCCCCCCCCTTTTCTATCCAAGTGGACACAGAGGCAGAACGCAAGTGTCGAGCAAAGAGCCATACAATGGGACGTGGAACACAGTGTCCATGTCGACAAACAAAATAGCGTGAAAAACTCATCTCAGCCCAATAGTGGTGGACCCTAGGACCCATAGCAACCCCATCACACGCAATCATGGTCCTGGCACCAGTTCACCACTTGTTCTGCCCTAGAGCACTTTTGATTGGTGCTAACCCCTGCATCCCAGAAACAATCCCAAAATCTGCCATTTTAGAGACAATTTGATGGCTCATAGCTCAGATTTTTATGGGGCCTACACACTAGGCGACTGTGCTGAGCGATGCTCGATCACTCAACACAAAGCGCTGCAAAGCATGCTGAGCAACCTGTCGGGGCCAGTGTTCTCACCCTGGCTGGCCATCTGACTAGATTGATCCTGCATGCATGATGTTAATTGCCTGGCCATAGTGAAATGCATTGCGCACCGCTATGGCCCCTACACACGGAACGCTGTAGGGTTATTTTCTACGCAATCTAGTCAAACTAAGTCAGATCGCTTAGAAAATGGGCAGAATTTGCCCAATTGGACATGCCCATTTTTCCTGCTTCCAACACATTAGCTCCAAGAAGTGTTCACTTGTTGCCAAGTATGTCCCATTCCTTGATTGATTATCTTGTTACAATGTTGCCTATGTATCTTCACCAAATCAATGTGATTATGGTTAATGTTTAATCAATTTTACAAAGTGGCTATGTAGTGTCTTCAAAGTATTTAACATTCCAGCCTCACGTTTTACCATCTTCCGGGAGGCTATGAATATTTGTATTTATTAATAGAATGTGAAAATTGCATAAGTATGTGCTTACTATGTACCATATACTCCTGAGAATGTGACATAAATATGGCCCCCTTTTAGTAAGCAAATGCAAAACGATTCCAAGCATATGAAAGGATGCTTACAATGGGATACGGTTGTATTGTCGACCCAAGTTAGGTAGACACCATTAGGTCAACAGGTGTCTAGGTCAACATGGGACAAGCTTGACAGGTCGACATGGGGTTTTCACTGTTTTTTGAGCCGACATGTGCCAACAGAGCACGAAATACAACCTACCATCCACTAGGGCTTGGTGGGAGAATAAAAGTGTGCTGAACGCAGCGAGGCTCCGTGCCCGAAGCATAGCGAGCGAGGCAAGGGGCTGCGTTTGACTTACAACTGTGCCCATGTCGACTGTGTCGACATTCGGGTTAAAAAAAACAGGTCGAGCTAACGCATTTGTCGACCTAAACCCATGTCAACCTAGACACCTGTCGACCTTGCTGTCTGTCGACCTAAGTAGGTTCGACAATACCATCCACACCCCTTACAATGGTGTCCAAATCGGAGGGCGGCAGTCAAGAGATTTTTTTCTTTTTTCTTCATTTATTACCATCCACAAGGTCTGGTAACAGTAAAGTGTACCAAGTGCCCAAAGTTAGGTGAGCAATGCAGTACACTAATTAGGGGGCTATGTGCTCAGGTGTCAGCAATGACACCAAGCAGTGAAAAACTAATGTCCCTTCAATGAGTCTACTTTGGGCAAGTCAACCTAGACATGTTCGTCGTAATACAGCACCCACTTAAAATAACAGCCAAAACTATAATTCCATAAGTCATTTAACAAATTAAAAATATATATATATTTTTTTAAAAGGTGCATTTTCTCAGGAATGTGTGTTAACTGCAAGATGTAATTAAGCCTTTACATGTACAGTCCCATTATACCTACAACACTGCAGACATGGCCATTCTAATCTGTGCGCTCTAAGTAAATATAGTTATTCCAAACAATACGCTGTGGGAAACCTTTTCATGCATTTTCACTTTACACTACATTCGAGCTTGAAAAAGAAACTTCAATGCTTGTAAAAAGCACCAAGGATACACCCATGTACAATTATGGCAGATGATGGAATATTTTTAATAAATGGTATCTACATAAGTATAATTGAATGATGTGTGTGCGCGTGTGTATGGATGTTCCACGATAACTCTTAACACTTTAACTAATAGTCTTCAAACTTTGCACACTACCTTATCCTCTTAAAGGACGATCTAAGTTAGAAAATGGGATTAATCAGACGAGCCCTTAAGGGTACTGTCATAAAGTGCTATTCAGTTTTCATGTCGCTGGAAAGCTTGCGACTTTCAAACCCAGGGCCGCTGTAAACCCAGCATGGGGAGACCCAGACAAAAAGTACCCTCCCCTTTTTCAGCAGCACTGAACACAGCACAATATACACTCCCTTAAGTGGACCCTTAACCCCTTTATTGCTGGGTTTTCCTGGGGCAGGACAAACCTACCAGGTTCACCGCTGCAGGCATTAATGGCATAGCATCTCTTTACAGTAGCATGCAAAGAAATTTCTTGAGTCCGCTCCTGCAGCGAGAAATTTCTGGCCATACCAAATGGGTTAATGGCCTATAAAAAGGTCCATTAAATGAAAAACATTTCTGACTTTACAAAACTTTGGAGAATTGCATAAGCATAAACGTTTGCCCATTCATCAGACGAGCCTTAAGACTAGTAACTCAAATATAAGACAATATGCTAACGATGTATTTTTTTTATAATCAATAATAAAAAAAAAAAAGTATACAATATTTGAACTGTAGATAAAACTACAAACAAAAAATTGTCTGTGGTAGAATGTTTTATTACAAAGTTTCTTCACAATTTAACCATAAAAAATTCCCCCCAAAAACCCAGTCGCAAAAAAAAAAAAAATGAAGAATGACATAAACCCTATGTATCTCCTCCCCTCAACTGCCACAGTAAGATTAAACGTAGAAACTAAGATAGCACTCCCCTGAGGTAATGGCTGCCCAGGGTTCCCCGTCTCTTCTAAACATCTGCTTCATAACATAAAATGGGGGGGGGATTTAGCAGCATAACCCAAACAGGGAATCCCTGAAGAGCGTGGGGTAGATGGGAACCTGAACATTCCTGTCTCATAAAAGATATGGTTAGCCCCAACTGGATGAGAATACATTTTCCACCCTCTTACTACAGGGATCTGGAGCAGGATGTGCATGACACCCTTAAGGCATGAAAAGAGCAGTCTCATTACAGTATCATCCATTAGAAATTATGGGGATAGTCTCATCCATTAGCAGGACCAGGACAGTTCATTGTAGTCGTCTAAATATACTGTGCCAGTGTTCCTTCATTTAAAGAAGGGGAAATAGCTGAACGGGCATCTTGTATGGAGACAGGGGAGATTGAGATAAACCACGTCACCACCCCATGTAGGGGACACAGGATTTAATGCCTAAAAACAAAGGATATAAACAAGCAGGAAGAGGAGAGTACTTTCTTCTGGATTGACCTTCCCTTCGCAATCAGCGGGATAGAAATAATTTAGCCCATAAAAGGTCTTGATATTTTATATAAGGGTCACTATACAAAAGCATATATAAAATAACCACGAGGAACACTTGGTCTTGGGATGACTTCCCGTACCAGTCAGAGGATCAGGCTGTTTTGGTCTCCTCTTTTACCCTGTGGGAAGTTGCAATTGGACAGTATTAAATTTGGACATAAGAAAATATAATGAACACCGTTAATACTATTTTATATCGTATAACAATTTGCTTCATCACGAATACCATTGCGAAAAATATAATATGTGATTCTTACCGTTTAGCCTCAGTCTTCTCATCTTTTAGCTTCTCCTCCTCTTTGAGGTCTGCAAAATAAAGAATTGTCAGGCTAAAAAGTAGAAAATAGGAGTTTCAGAAAAAAAAAAAAAAAAAAAAAGGAAACCATGTGCAGGGCATCTATTCACACCGATTTGAGGGCTTGGGGACAGCCCAACATCTACAAGTGCCCCTAAGAGTGACAAAGGACATGTCACAAGGCCACACCACCAAAAACCGTACCTTGTCTGGAGGTCACCCTAGACTGAACACTTAATACAGTCTCTGGAAGAAGAGGGGGTTGATTTGCTTTAGATCCACAAGACAAAGTAAATAAAAACATAAAAAAGGGGCCATCATCAAGTATAGCATGCATCGCCAGATAAGTGGGTCTTCAAAACTATGGGACATTTACGATCAGGCTGTAGACAAGATAACTATAATGTCTTATCAGCACAGCAAGCAATGAAAGATTGTAAAGTCACAAACAGCAGCCCCCAAAGAAACCTTTACAAGGGACCAATACAAGGGTCCGCAGAAGATACCTGCTTTGGTAACATTGTAGATATTTTGAGAAGAGCACACCTGGTAACTGGTGTTTCTGGGGGAATATTCTGCCATTTTTGGATAATTAAGCACAGGTTAAATAACAGAAGCTAATCAAAATTAGTGTCATGTCAGTTTATGAAATAAACACTTCGTAGCCATCAGTGGAGCAGTGGCAAAAGTGCTGTGGTAATGTGGCATTTATGGTGGACTCTAGCTAGATTTGTAGGATTGAGAGGCTGACAAATAGTACTTGTATTTATTATAAATGTTCAGAGAACCAAAACCAGTCTAGGTCAATTAAGGTCCTCAGTGCTCCCGCTAACCTCCTTTAGCAGGGCACTGCACCCTGCCTGTTTTGAAAAAGGCAAAACGTACCCTCCCTACCTATAATATAGCGTCCCACTGTCCACTCATTGCCACACTGAGCGGGAGATTCTCTAAGCTAAAAATGTGGTAAAAACCCTGTTATCAGAGTTTTTACTGCATTTTGGGATGCACCAAGCATCCCCCGCTGGGTTACCGCAGCGGGGGGCATCGCCATAAAAATCTGGCGATGCCCCATTCTAACGCGATCCCCCACACCGCCTCCCCCCCTTACCTGTGTCCGGGAGAGCCAGCCTTTCCACAGTAGCAACCGGGAAAGGGAGGGAGGGGGGACCCGCTGACTCACCGCAAAGGACAGCTCTTAACGCAAGAGCTGTCCTTTGCCATAATTATTGCATATGCGATAATTATGAACGCGATGGGCGGCGCTAGGGTGCGGATGTTAGAATATCCCCCCCTGAATGTTGAGCTTACACAGTCTCCAGCTGTTGCACTGACCATTAACTTTTTTTTTTGAGTTGCCTCCTCTATCTGTTGAGAGAAAAGGGGTGCTGGGTTTGCTTGTTACCACAAGGCAAACCCAAGCCCCATCTGTGTGACAGGGTAATCAGGTACACCTTCGGGTGGTGGGGAGACATGCCCTCTTAATGAGATACATCAATACCTCTGTAGATCAGATGTTATGTACCAAAGGACACTGATGCCCACCTACCAGTTCACTTTCAACCGATTAGCACCCCACCCAAGAAAATCCTACAGTGAACACCAGATCACTTGCCAAACAAGTGTCACAACTTTTTACCTAGGTACACACAATGTGTTGTATTGGTTCTACTTGGATATGGAAAATGCAGTGAAGTAGACCATGTCGTCTCATGTGCCATACCCTTAAATTAAACAGGTTGCCAAGCTTATGGTGAGAGTATTCATGGTTATTTATTTTTATAATTGTGTACCCAGCTAAGTATTCAAAACCTTGGACAAGGAACAGTTATTTTAGTTTGGCACATTCACTTTGAATTAAACCATCTGGCAGGATAGAAAATGACTTCCTTCACCTTTCTTCTCTTCTCCATCTTTCTCTTCGTCTGTTTTAACACGTTTTGCTTTTTTGAAACTGGAAAGATTCCTGCGCCCCCCTTCACCTTCGTCCTCAGAGTCAGAGAATTCCTCATCACAAGCAATCCTCTTATCAGAAGACCGAACTGCAAGGACAATACAGTATGTGGTGATTGTGGTTTATACCTGTATAGGAGGTTTACAGATTGTCACACTACTTACTGGAAATGCGTTTATCTGGATCATCCTCATCTTCATCCCCACTATCATCATGAACAGAGTGATCAGGGTGGTCCTGCATTTGGACTCCAGGTGCATGTGGTAGCATACGCAAATTCTCAAATAGCCGCTGCCTGAAACAAAACCACAAACCAGGTCATTTAAGTCTGCCTGCTCTCAAAATACTTCATAGGCTTTTGCAAACATTACTCACTTGATCTTCTCTAGGTATTCATTTGTGTTCTGGTTTGTCATGTTGGAAGGACTAATGTGGAGTTTGAAGTCAGGACCAAAGTATTCAAAGTAATCATTGTATGGAAGTTCTATAAGGTAAAGTGTGAAAAGGTTACAGCCTATTAAAGACACATTACCAGTATTTACTATAATTTATGTTTTTGAGCAAAGTGAAATGTTGCCTACTTGCAGCACTTCTTGTACAACTTCAATAAAAGATACAATAATAAATCCTTATAAATAAAAAGGCATTACCCAGAATCTTTAAAAGTCAACTTCACTAAGGGCAAAAGCAGAAAGATAGGAAGTTTTGATGGTCACCGGCCGGTGCCACAAAATTTTTTGGTGCCCATGCAGCACGCATGACGCCATGGCGTTGCACCACTGGACAGTCAAAGATGGAGAACCCATCTCAGAATACTGCAGGATGTAAAAGTGGGATGGGTAGGGAAGACATATCGGGTGGGGTTTGGGGGTCTGGAAATGAGGTGGCACAGAAATGGAACTATACACATATGGCTGGTGAAACACAAGGAGATGTGTGGGACAGAGGATGAGGCTTAAGGCTCATACACAGCAATGTGTGGAACAGAGGATGAGGCTTAAGGCTCATACACAGCAATGTGTGGGACAGAGGATGAGGCTTAAGGCTCATACACAGCAATGTGCTAAAGCACAGATCGCTCGGCTCACATCACTGGCGCACATGCAATGCACCAGCTGTGTGTGCAGACCAGTGTTCTCTTGAGAGAACACTGGTCGATCGGACTAGATCTTGACTCCATGCAATCAAGATCTAGGTCAGGCAATAGCAAAAGCGCAGGATGGTACATCGCTGTGGCCAGGGGCCATACACACGGATCGATCCGAGCTTTGTTTTCAAAGCGATCTAGACAGATTGCTTAGAAATAGGGCTGTAAACACTGCAGGTGTATGGCCCATTACAGACCCAGGATGATGAGGCTGGGGGTTGAGCCTATGGCTGACATGCATGTCCCTGCCAGAGAGGAAAAGGGTACACCACCACAAGAAACCCATCACACATTTGCATCTAGTTAACGTTCATGCAATGTTGAAGAAAACCATAATGATAGATGCCAGATTGCATATTTCACTATGTAGCTAAACTGATCTGCATATTTCACTATGTAGCTAAACTGATCTACCCAGTCTTGTGAACATACCAAAAACACTGATATTTATGAGGAATGTGACCAGCACAAACAGCAACAAAATAGACTAAGCAGTGAAGGCGTTAAGGAAAGTACAATTTATGTACAAAAGAGACTCACTGTTGCTATACGAACACCTAATCCCATTTTTACTGATTTGCTCACTACTCTCTGGCAGAGCGGATCGAACACTAAATGCAATTTCATAAAATGTGAACGTTCCACAGCTTTGTTAAGGCCCCCATACACTTATGCGGTTTGGGCAGATTTCACTTGAATCGGCCCCGTGAGAATCTGATCGAATCCAGAGCTTGGACGTGCTGCACATATAAAACTTCCAACTGACCCCCACCCAGCGGCATAGAACGTAGTCGTATGTGATCCTGCTGCCCGGGAAAGTCCGGGGTGGCCATAAACTGCTGCAAGAAATTAGAGTAGTGTATTGCCACCTCTACACAATAAATGCAGTGTGTGTCAATAGCCTAGTGCAAATAGATATTAACAGCAGTCCATTAAAAAACCCTTGTTTACAGCGATTTGGCAGATAGCTGCATATTGCATGGCCACTGGTGAGAGTCCACTGCACAAAAACAAAAAAACAATTTACTAGACAGATTTACAGCTAATAAGCTAGCATGGTTTTTAAAAGAAGTGTCTCAATCTAACCAATACTGATGTGCTCACTGCTACAGAAGCAACAGCAGCTTTACACAATAGATCAAAAATATAAGCAGTTACCAATGATTTGTGGAAGATTTTAAAGTGCATGAAATAAAAACAATATATAGAGAGGTATTCAATCCAAAATCCAGATTCATTTTCAACCAGTTCCAACAGTCAGTATTCAATGTTTGTCAAGTATCATAACAGCTGCAAATCTGACAATTAGCGGCCATTTCCAACAATTCAGGTTAGATTTCAATGCCATTATAAACGGCAGCATTGAAAAGGCGAAAAATCATAGTACACTATTCTGCATGCCTTCAATGCGGTCAGAAACTGCTGCATTGAATAGAAATCTTCAGAAGTTTCCAAATGTCATAAGTATTGGTACAGGAACTTAATGCTTCCAGAAACGTCATATTTGAGGGGGATTTTTTTGTGTGTGTTACTACCCTTTCCTTGTACCTCACATTTAGGCTGGTTTTCATTTACGCCAATCAAAGATTGGGGAAATTGTCCCACTGTGGGCTATTATGTTAGCCCTGACAAGCTGGTGCATGGCAAGGCTTTTTAGGAAATTTATTTCACCTTCCTCTAGCAGGCAAAGCAAGATCCCCAAAAACACAGGTCCCTTCCCCCTTCTTCTCCGGGGGTCCAAAGAGGGAGAAGGAGAGATTAGTTGGGAAACAGCAGGAAAAATTGTTAAACTTCAGGTGTTCCACACACAATGTTTTTTTTTCGGGGCAAATTGAATACCATCCTTACTAGCAAAACCCAGTGTGTATGGCCCAGCGATGAGCACTGCTGTGCGCTCCCTCATCATCACCGGGAAATATGCTCATCTGCCAGTTATTTTAGCAGTTGAGCTGCTTTGCATAGCACTGCGCTATGCAAAGCCATCCTCCCCGGGCAGGGGGAAAGCCGCTCAGTGTGTATGCACCGATTGGCTTTCCACAAAGCGATGAATGTGATCATCACTGTCCATTCACGCTGGGCATAGTCGCCCAGTGTGTATGGACCTTAAGGCACACTCAAATTCAAGGTACCGCTCCACCAGCACTAGACTAACCAAAGTCTTCATGTTCATACGTGATTCTCCTCTTAAATCTTCACAGCACAGGTATACATCAGATCTCAATGGTGGTGGTGGTTAAAGCCACTGACTATTTTTGGACAAATTTACATTCAACCGAGTCAATCCAAGTGCAGTGTTAAACCCATGGATTGGCAGATCAATGTTTTAGTGGAAAATATGGCAGTTTTCCATGGATGCATATGTGACTTTAAACAAAGTCAAATCTGCATCGGCGGAAGAGCTGGCAGAAAATGGATGCATTGAATAGGTATGTCTGGATATATCGTATCATTCCTGATGATGGTTTGGGATCAAACCGAAACGTAGAATGCTATAAAAATAAAGAACCTTTTCTTTATTCACCAAATCCTTGAGTGCCGCTCCAGCTCTCCTACTCAACGCATTTGCAGCAGATGGCATGGGTAAAGAAATCAGCGCAGCAGATTACTTTACATGTATTCCTCATCTCCTCGCCACACTTTATAAAATCAACTCTGACGTGGATAGTGGGGGTATGAACAGGTTGGGAGAACACGTCGCTCGTCCCCTCGTGGGGCTCACCACACTTTGGGCTGGCATGGATAGTGGGGGTGTTTTAGGAACACATTCACACCTGCCATATCATACATCTGAGACAGTAATGACGACATGTGTCGTAACAACTGGTAACAGGATTTTAGTTAAAGAAAAAAGCAACTTAAAGCACACGCCTATACGCTGGCCGAGGGAACACTATGCCGAATCAGAAACGGGATGCTGACTATGCTGGGCGCACGAACACTACACTGATTCTGACAGCGCCGCTACGCTAACTACATAATGGGTGCTGTGCTATTACACGAGAATATATATATATATATATATATATATATATATATATATATATATATATATATATATATATATATATATATATATATATATATATATATATATATATATATATATATATATATTTCAAGACAGAATTCCTTCATCAAAGTGTTCAGGGCATTAAAAGTCCACACCACTAGGTCCTAAAGACTGATCTTTTTGTAAAACGCAGAAAAGAACCTGTAGTGAAAATAATTTCAGAGAAACGCCTAGGTGCTGTTGCAAAATCACACCCCCTAAATACAGAACTCGGCGACTTCATCTTGATAAGATACCTATTAAGGGCAACAAAAGTTATTTAAAAAAAAAAAAAAAAAAAAGGCAAAAATGCCAAACTAGAATAGAAGTTTATTTTCATTAGGGATTTTTGTCTGCAGGTATTCTGGAGAAACATTTTTAGAATTTTGCAGAATATCAGAAAACTGTGGCTTTTAGAGATGTGGCAGGCTGAGCCAACAGTTTACGTTTTGTTGCAATGGAATAACTACTAGCAAATTAAACTAGAATAATAAGAATTTTGTTTGCCTCAATACTGTACTTTCAGGCAACTGATAATATCAAATAATATATGTGTTAGCTGAAGCCTGAATAGGAGTGAAGCTCCTACTGAAAACACTTAATAATGGATGCCCTCTGAAGTGATAATATAATCAATTTTGAGGAGATTGGATTTTTCACAGGAGTTACAAGCTCAAAACCTACAGGAAGGCTTCAAAAATGTCCCACCAGGCTTCTCATACAAGAAAAAAAACAAAAAAAAAATACTGTAAATGACAAAATCCAACAGTCAACCACATTCACTATTATACTTCTAAAGATAAGTACATTTCTGTGATGATGCGCTTTTTAATAAACACCTCACCTCCAAAAGGAGAGAAGATATAACTAACCGTTGGGGATCTCGGTGTCCAGTGCCACAGCCGTTTCATATGTCCAACAGCGAGCCACATTTCTGATAGTGTAGCCACCACCACCCAGCATCAACAATGGAAGGTTGAAAGTCTTTATAAACTCCACACACTTGGCATGTCCTAAAACAATTACACACTTATTAGCCAGGTTTACCATTTACATATCTGTCTAAAGCAGTAGACTTTTCTTAATCCACAAAATACACCCTGTAGATAAGGCCATTGGAAAGGAATGACAAAGTTCAATATAACTGATAACTGCATATTTTCAAGCAGCTAAGTAAAGAGTAACGCAACACATTCCTAGCTCCCCGTTCCCCAACCCAAGTTATACCAATAAGGTTTACCTACATATTATTTATAGGTACTTGTTTCCTAGCACGGCGCCCACGATATTCAGTCGTATCGTATGCCATATGCCGGCATGCGATTTTAAATTGTATAAGTACCCTATACGATTTTTAATTGTATAAGCACCCTAATGGGTGCTTACAATGTTAAATGCACCCCCACTATCAAAGCCAACCCAAAGCGTGGCGAGCGCAGCGAGGCCACGAGGGGCCGCATCCTCTGACCTTTTCATACCCCCACTATCCACCTCGGCGTGGAGTTGATCTTATATAGTGTGGCGAGCCCCGCGAGGGGCCGCGTATTACTTAACATGTATTCCGCTGCGCTCGCCACACTTTGGGCACTATATAATGTCAACTCCACACCGACGTGGATAGTGGGGGTATGAAAAGGTCGTAGGACGTGTACCGCCGCCCCTCGCCATGCTTCAGGTTGGCGTTGCGGGGGTGCTTTTTACATTGTAAGCACCCATTACGGTGCTTATACAATTATTTATATTATAGGGGCCACATTTAACATTGATAACACCCATTAGGGTGCTTATACAATTTTCAATTGCATACAATTCGATGGTATACAATTTTAAATTGGATAACATCGGCTGCCATCGCGTAACATCCCATCGTATGCCTTATGGTATGCAATGCAATGGGCGCCGTGCTAAGAAACAAGTACCTATTTATATACTACAAGACTTGCATCAACAAGCAGCAGTTAGGTTACTCAAGAAAAATGGATTCATAAATGAAACCCCCCCCCCCCCACATAATTTGTACATCTTTCTGACTTGTATAAAAAGTACAAAAAGCAATTCACCTTTAATTGTCAGATTGAAGCATCCAAGTCTGTCCCCAGAGAGGGAGTCTGCTCCACACTGCAGAACCACTGCACTTGGCTGGTACATCTCCATAACCTTTGTCATAACCTAGAAAATGCAGTGTTCTATTGTTAAGCACAGGAGGGGACAGAATGTACAAGAATAATCCACATCTACATGTAATATAAAGAGTACTTACTGGTTTAAAAATGGCTTCGTAGGACTCATCATCAATACCATCACGCAGAGGGTAGTTCACTGCATAATATTTACCCTTTCCAGCTCCGATGTCCTAATATTATATAGGAACGAAAAAACAAAACCCGAGGGGAAGAAAAGATTAGAGTTACAATCCAAACTGCTGCATTTCTTTTCTACACCCTCAAAGCCAGCTTTTCATTATACCCCTGACCTATAGGTTAGAATGCTAGGCTAAGTACCTAATTCAGAGACCAAGGGTTTTGCACATCATCTGCATCTCTGGACACAGCTGCTGCACACAAATATAGTAATGTTGCAGGAGGCATCAGAAGGACAAGAATAAAATAAATAAAATGTGAGAACACCTCCTGCCAGCATATCAGATCCTATGCCTAAGGATCTGCTCTGGGGACAGTGGCAGGTTGGGTGTTTGAGCAAATAAACCTATCAAACAGTAATGCAGGTGTACTGAGGTGAGCTCAGGGAGGACAGAAACGTCCTGTGGAGCAGAAGGATCATGACGTTAATATAGTGTTCCCGCTAGGCTGGTTTAGCGGGGTGCTGCGCCCTGCCCCATTTTTAAAGGGCAAAATGCGCCCTGCCCCTCCAGCAGCGCCCCGCTAAAAGAGCCTGCTGCCTGTCTTGCTGGTGTGCCAGGGGAAGCTCCAGGCACCGCAATCTCGGCAGCGCTAGGCTTTCCCGGCAACTAGGGACTTCGGCGGGGCCAGGTCCGCCCCCTTGCACAACGGAGGCGGCCCGGGCGCACCCCCTTTAGTGACGTCGGCGGCCCGGTCCGCCCCCATTGCGCTGCGCCCTCCCCCAAAAATTCCAAGAGGGAACACTATAATAGCACCAGCAAATGGCTACCTCCTGCTCACTGGCCCAGTAAATCAGACACTGGCCTCACGAACTGTTAAAAAAAAAAAAAGAAAAGAAGGGGTAGACCTGTCCTAGTTTTTTGGAAACGCAGGGTGCGCCATCCTTGCCCTCAAAAGACTGCAGCATGTCAAATCCTGGGGTCGATGAGTGCGATCTTTCAGGACATTTTTAAGCACATCTGCAGAATGTCCTGTGCATGCACTGTCCGTCAAACATCCATCAGGCTCTTAGCCTCCGATAACTGCCAACTGGCTGCTCAGCAACTACATGTACTACAGTTACAAATCCAGTACATTGGGTTTTCTTTAACTCACCCTCAAGTCCCCAGTGCCTGGAAAATATTCTCCATACTTGTGAAAAGAAACAGTCATTACTCTGTCGGTAGTATAGAAGGCCTCCTCCACACCATCACCATGGTGAATGTCAATATCAATATATAGTACTCGCTGGTGATACCTGAATGAAAGCAAAAAGAAATGTTAATTTATTTTACACAGGTGACTTTCAGAAATCGAGGCATTCTGCTGCAAACATACTTTAGGAGTTCCAGAATGGCAAGCACGATATCATTGACGTAACAAAACCCAGAAGCCTCAGATTTCTTGGCGTGATGAAGTCCACCTGCCCAGTTTACAGCGATGTCCGTTTGTTGCTTGTTCAGCTTTACGGAGCTTGCTGCCAAGAAAATATAAAAGAAAGTTGTTGTTTTTTGCCCCTCCCAAGACAAAGTAAAAAAGGGAAGTTTTTTTTTTTTTTACAGGATTAGATCATTAATTAACCAACATTAGCATACTCACCTACAGATCCTCCAGTTGACAACTGGCAAAACTCAAAGAGCCCATCAAATACAGGACAGTCTTCTCCAACATTAACTGTAAGGAGATAAAGAAATTACATTTTTCAGTGGCAGACAAAATGTGTAATTCAGAAGAAAGTGTCCAGCAGGATCTTTAAGAGCCAGAGTAGATGTGGTCTCTATGGAATGGCACCAGAACAGAGGTGTTGCAGAAATATATATATATATATATATATATATATATATATATATATATATATATATATATATATATACACATACATACACACACACACACACACACACACACTACTGTACACCGCCTGTTTGGAATTTACACTTCAAGCCAGTGCTGGAAAAGTCCTAGAGCATAGACACTTACACCTCTGCATCTGCTTGCTGTATTCTGACATGTTGTCTGGCCGGATGGAGCGTAGAAATTTGATGTAATCATCACTGTGATATTTAGTCATCTCTTCTGCATTAGCTTTGTGAGGTCTCTGATAAGACAGAAAATAAGATATTCAGTAACAAGTACTTCACATAAAACCGTGTAGTAGAGATTAGATGCAGGTTAATCATAACCCTAATTATTCAGATGTGGCTCTCTGGGGTCATGGGATTCTCATTTGCCACCAAATTTTATGTTTCTTACTAGTGCTAAACAATGATTTTTTAATGTATGCAAATTACATTTTCACTAGGGGAGAGGCACTGACTAATGTGTTTAAGTTTAAGTCGATGTAAACATAAAAATAGGAATAAAATACAAAGTACACTCAGATGACAATAAAAAGATGATCAAGTTTATGTTATACTTAAGTCCTAATTACATCGATCTGAATAGTAATACAAAATGGAAAACCATTTTTCAGTGAAATATACAGAAAAGGGCAGGGTCAAGCATGAACAATGGGCATGCCACTGACATTAAACATAATCTGGGAATTAAATGGTTAGTGTGCCAGCAGATGGCGCCCAACAAAGCTACTCAATTGTTGTGGTGCACAGGTCTAATCAGCAGGCAGTAATTCAGATCACACCCCCTAAAATAAACTTTAAAAAAAAAAAGAGGGGATCCCTGAGCGCTCAAGAAAATAAAAACCAAAACACAACAACATTTGCTTTCCACTAACTTCCAAAGACACTTTCCACTAACTTCCAAAGACAAAACAAAAGATTTAACCAACTGCATTAATAAGGTCTACCTTCTTATAATGCTGGACACAGGAAATATCAAACACACAGGAAATATCTTTCTTAAACAATTGTCCTCCTCAGAAAACAAATAAGAAAAACAGACCTGATTATGCTCTAGTGCAGTTCATCTGAACCTGGAAGCCTAAAGTTCAGAGCCCCCAGGTTCAGATGGGCACATCAAAAAAAAGTAGCTACAGCATCTTAACTGTTATACTTGCCTGCAAAAGTAAACAATAAAACATTTAGGCTGCCAGGATGCCCACTTGCAGATTGCCCAGATCTCGTCCCTGCTGCCACTGGAGCACTACACTGCACACTCCTGGGGTTACCGTACAGAAGTAAGGCAAGTGTACATAAGGGTATGTAAGTAGGGTCGGTGTCTGTCTTTGTGTCCGTGCCCTACTGTCGGTGTTAGCAGTTCAATGACTGTCCGTATCAGCATCCATTTGTCCATGTCTTCCAGTGTCTCAGCATTAGTGTGAGTGTGTTAACGCCTGTCTGTATCAGCATCTACGTATTAAAGCCTGCGTTTCACTTTCAGATGTCTGCGTCTTCGTATAAGTGTGTCAGTGGCTGTCTGTATAGCATTGTCAGTGTCACTAACATATAACTGCTAAAATAACAAATAAGGTAGGACTGTAAGGGAAACAGAAGTTTATTATGCAAATCTGGCTTTTTCAATTTTATACCAGGGACGTGGCCTAGAGAACCATGCCCCACTTTTTGGTACATTCATGATGTTGGCTCTTCGAAGTCCCTCAACATATTTTTTGGCTTTTTGACTGGTTGGCCACAAGGCATGAATACCAGATCATGAAAAAGTGACTTGAATACTCCTTTCATACCCGGTTCGCCCATTATAAACAGGTAAACAAGGATTTAACCCTTCTTATAACCCAGGTCAAATGTCTGGGTTGGTCGACCCAGGTTATAAGATTTGGTGATTTCACACTGCACTTCGACCAGATTCGACATGCCAGCAATCGGGCAATAACCTAGGTCCGATGTGAAAGGCTTCTAAATGGAGCAACATTCAAATTGGATAGTTTTCCACCAGTGGCTTCCATTAAAGGATGCAAAACAGAGCAATCACCCCCCATGGGTGCAATTTAACATGATGGCCAACAAAAGTGCTCAAGATGACTTACAAAGTGGGCCTACATTAATTGTTGGTGATGTGTGTGATACATACTTGAAATTGTTTTATTTATGAAGGAGTCATTAATGTAAAATTCAATTGTACAAGTTCTGTTTTATGCTTGAACTAGTCTTTGCAGTGTACAACCCATACACCCACTTGTCAGTTACTTGCATAACCTACATAGATTTCCATCTTGCGGTACAGGCCATAGTTAAGAAGTAGATTGTGAGTCATACGGATTCTATGTGGCTTCATGGGATGTCCTTGCCCATAGTAATAATTGCCAACATCACCTGTTAAAAAGAAAAGAAAATGAATAGGACACAAAAATACAGCAATGTGAGCAGGTTTGAAGACAAGGTTCCATTAAAACGGGGGAGCAGCAGGATGCTTCTGGTAATGAGATCCTTTACAACAGGAGGGACTGTGCATCGGTAACTGTATTGTACACACTAGATGATAGAATAAAACATTTTGCTCAGAAAAGTCTCTTAGATATAGCTTATTATCTCGTGTAGTGTGTATGGGGCTTTACTCTTTTGCTGCTGGAGACCATGCGCCTTCCACTTTCTTACTCAGTGCAGGCAATTCATTAATGCAATGGGTTCCTCAAGACTACCAACATTGTACCTGTTGATGGGTTCCCAGTGTGTAGCTTCCAGCATACTTTCATACTTATTGTTTATTCACAAGGTGCCATTAAAGCTACCGCACCAGCTACAAATCATAAAAGGAAACACGTACAGACAAGGCTGACAGGAGATACAATAGTGACAGGCATGGTACTGGAGCTAGGATAACATACGGGAGAGTGATATGCAGTATGAGGGAAGGGAGGTTATAGGCTACAGTGAAGTGGCATGTTATGAGAAATCGGTTTAAAAGTTTGAAGGTTGGACAAACGCTGCTGAGGCAGGCAACAGCCCTGGTGAAATATTGGCAAGAGAATTGGTGTAGCAGTTATCCAAGTCATAGGGGTCGATTCAATGCGGTGCGCACAAAAAGTACTCAAAACAGGTAACTGCGCATTTCATCTTGCCACCCCTGTCCCTGCGCGCGGGGGTTAATATATCCTGCCGATCAGATCACTTTTTACAATGCGATCCTGGGTTGAAATGCCGATGCCAGCAGCACCCGAATGGAGCTACAACTGAATAGTTAACCTTTGGTGGCTGCCGGCAATAAAAGAAAAAGAAAGAAGAATTTCAATACAGCCCAGACATACTATTGTCCAGGACAATATTGGTGGACAGCGATTAATGGTATAACCATGGTATAACCACTGCTGTTACCACTAGGGGGTACAAAATGTGGGAAATTCAACTGTTGCTCTGTTTAGATGCCTGTCCAAATGGACATTTCTTCTTGCAGCTTTTTAAGTGTGAATTTTGTTTTTTGACTCAGCACTAATACTACATTCTCATTGCAGCCCCTGCAAAATCCCGGGTTTTTGGTGGGGCACGGAGCATCTCAGCTCTACAGACCCCATTCATACTGCACCTTAGACCCAGGAAATTCCCGTGTCTGCCCCATTCACACTGCTTCCCCTGGTCTGCCTGCCATCAAGGGTGTGGAATCTAAGAGCAGCTTTGATTGGATGTTTAAAAAGCAGCTTTGAGCAATGCAATGAGCTTGCTTTTTTGCATTTTGTAAGAAAAACCCAGTGTCCCTTTACACCTGAATGATTCAGGATATGGTGCTAGCCTTCTTGTAACTATTGTTGAGAAAAAAAAAGGGGTAGAGTTGTGTGATCAGTGTGAGAAGGTATTTGTGCAAAGTCTGTTTGGGCACTCTAACCATTTCTTTAGACTGGTTAATACGCATCACTACGAATGGGTTCCTGAATGGACAAACAATTGAATTGCTCTGTGAGACACTGGGAGGAATTCAACTGTTTGCGATAATTAACGTGTACCCAATTGTGTTGGGCGCCAATTATTGCACTTGCCACACCCAAGAAAACTGGGTTTAGGCACATATAGCTCAAAGGCTACAGCCTTTCCACACATCTCTCACTAGCTAAGGCAGCAAGCAGAAATTAGGGTGGCAGTAGCATGTGCCTGATGGCCTCCCGACAGTCAGGATTCCAACAGTCATTACACAGACTTCAGAATCCCGACTGACAGGCTATTCTCCCTTGTAGGGGTCCACAACCCCCATAGAGGGGATATAGAATTGAGGTACTGCGCCTAGCAGTAGCATGGGTGCCCGATTGGAGCAACAATTAAATGGCTCTTTCAGGCATCAATTAAAGTGCCATCCAAGACAATTAAATATCCCTCTTCAGCCATATTCATTTTTTTTGGCAGATGGCAGGAGTGCTGCTGGCATCCATTACTTGCACCAGGTTTAGATGCATAAAGTTTGGGGCTCAAAATCCCAACTTCTCAATGATTTATTCTCACCACATCAGGAGCGTGCTGCTGCCAGCAGAAATAATGTGTGTTTACAGTATCTGCACCCAGCAGCATAAACAGCTGAAGTTACTGAAGACAGAAGCAACAGAAAAGTATTGAATCCCACCCAAAAACACTGCTTTACATGATGTGGCTTCGGGATCATAAGTCCCTGCAATGAAGGCCCCCTGGGTGCACGTATTTCTTCCCATCGGGGTATACGCAATTGATGCCGGATTCAATTCAGACATTCTTTTTGCAGGAATGGATCTGGCATCCATTATTCAATCAGCAGCCAAATCCGGATGTCGGATTTGGCCACTGATTGAGATGCCCGCTCGGCGCGGGGACTGGGTGAGTGCAGCAACGGTAGGCAGCAGGAAGCTAGACAGGGCTGAAGTTGGTACAGGTGAGTGTGGCAGGTCCTGGTACAGGCAGCGACCAGAGGGTATGGGAGGTGGAAGACAGGAGGACAGTGCAGTGCAAGCTGCTGCTCACCCAGTGCTGTCCTCCCTGGCATGTTTTCATGTCGGATTGGGATTGCTGGAAACATGGCCAAAACCTTTTGGTTTTGGCTGTGTTTGCACCAAAAGCAGGTGGATTAGCGGCTATTCTGTCAATCCACCTGTTTTTCAGCAGGTAGGAACTTTCGACCAGTCGAAAAAAAAACAACAACTAGGATTGAATAGATCGGAAACCCTTCCAATCTATTCATGCAAAAAACCGACGTCTTTTCGGCAAGACAGCAGTTTCAACATCAATTGAATATACCCCATGGTAAGTAAGTGCATTAGCCTGCAGTCCTATCATGGGAGTACCACAAAAAAGGAGCTGTGCTCCACTGGCGCAGCACCTCTAGAGCCCACCCCCATCAACCTTGCAGTCCCCCTCCCATCACCTTTGCGCCGGCAATCGGTAAGCCGCGGCTCCCCTGACCAGCCAGCCAGCCGTCACTCATTTTACAGTGACGTCGGCGGCAGGCTTGGGAGCGCTCAGTTACCCGAGTCCTCCCGAGCGACCGCGAACATCCCTCAGCCTGCCGCCGACGTCACTGCTGAATGCGACAGGCGGGTAAGGGAGCAGGGACAGTGGCAGGAGGGAAGCTCCAGCACACTAACGCCACAGCAGAGGTGAGGGAGGGGGCTTCCAACTTCCTGTGGTGGGTTTTGCTGGGGCAGGACAAACCTGCCCTGGTAGGTTTGTCCTGCCCCAGCAAAACCCACCACTCAAGGGGTTAATGTATGAGTGCCATCACCTGAGTTGAAACACCCTTCTCGTCAATTACCTAGTTCAGTGGTTCCCAACCTTTTTTCTCTCCCGTACCCCTTGATTAGGCTTTTCATTGATGAGTACCCCCTCCTCTCAATTTAAAATATAGACAGTACTTATGAGTGGAGTGGAAGTGAGCGGTATGCGTGTCCTTATATTAAGGAGTAGCGAACAGGAATCGAGCCCTTCCGTGTCTGGCCGCTGGTTGTGTATTGTCTCCAGGGTTCCCACTAACACCTATAGGATTAATGCCGTGGCTTCTTCCACCCATGTCAGTGCAGGGCAGATGATCACTGATGTCTGAGGGCAGCATGGGTAGCTCAAAAGCACAATGAGACGCTGATGATGCTGAAGACAGAACCATAAGTGACACAACATGGTTCTTCTCCATAGCAGTGGGTCTTCTTCTGTCATCAAAATACTTTTTCATCTTCCGCCATTACCAATATTATTTTCAAGTACCCCCAACTGGTCTGCAGAGTACCCCCAGGGGTACTAGTACCCCAGGTTGGGAACCACTGACCTAGTTCCACACAGGTGATGGCACTCATACATTAAGAGAGAAGGCCAGGAGCAGAGCATAGTACCGAATGCAATGGGTCATGTTGGAGGGTATGCATGGGCACGCAGCAGCGATGGACGATTAGTAAGGCATGGACTGGTGTATAAGGGGCGGGTAGGCAGCAGGCCCACTGTATTACTATACAGCCACCAGGACAAACTCTATTGTCGCAAACACGATGCATGGCCGCAGAGCCACTATTACAGCCCCACGCATATATGCTATCTAGATTTCAAGGGGGAAGTTACCGGTGATGCCCGGTTTGCCTCCGCCCATATAGCTACTTGCCCCCTCACTTTCGGGTTCACCCGACAGCTTGCCTTAACATTATCTTCCGACTTATCCTCCCCACAACTGGTAAATCCCCCGATGCTCCCTCTTACCATCATAGTAGTAGCACACTTTCTTCTTTGTTCCCTGGGTGTACGCCATTTTCCTTCCTGGGCTCCGGATTCACTCCTGCGACTGTGCGACCCAGCGTCCACCCTACGTGCGAGAGCGGTTTAGCCAATGCCGGAGCAGTACCGTACGTGGGATGTTAGATGGACAGCTCAGCGTCCAATTACCAGCAAGGACGAGAGCGACTGGGCGGAGTCAGTGGGAACAGGCCAGTGCGCGTTGTTCTCTTACATCCGCCAACAATCTCCCTCAGACTGTAGTAGAAATCAGCGGCGCTATCGCGAGATAGAACTCCCGCCCTTCGCAAGTTCTTGTCGGGTAGGCGGCACCTGGAAGGAGACCTGTCCTGGAGGAAGAACCATATAATTCCATTCAAGTTACAACACTGTAACTACCAATCTAGAGCACGACGTTGCAAGTTAATTGCTTTTAGTGCTAGTGCTACATTTATAATGTCACAGATTTTTAGCTAGATCTATGTAGTCCATACTTGCCTACTTTTGAAAACTAATTTCAGGGAGATTATAGTTAGCAGTAGAATTTTGCACTGCACCCCATTGAGGCGGCATGTCATGCTCCACCCAAAGGGCGTGTAGTTCCATATATGGAGAGATTGTGAAAAGAGATTGTGAACGTGGTACCACCTAGAAGCGTGGGTGTGTATTGCTATATCTGAGAGGATTCTTGTAAATTGAGTTGTATCCAGGGCTATTTTTCAGTAGGCTCCAGCAGGAACTGAGGCCCTTATTCTAGTTCACTCTTTCTGACAAAATATTTCTTAGATGGACAAAACCATGTGCACTGCAGGTGAGGCAGGTGTTACTTGTGCAGAGATAATTTGATTTGGGTGGGGTTTTACACCTGCCTCACCTGCAGTGCACATGGTTTTGTCCATCTAAGAAATACTATTTACCTGCAGCCAGTGGCGCCGGAACGGGGGGGGGGCGAGGGGGCAGCTTGCCCCCCCCCCCCCCAAATTACTGAGGCGCTAAACAGGGGCTGCGTGGGCGCCGTGAAATCATTCCTGGAGCTCCCGGGCCCCGCTCCGGCGTGTGCTGCTTGGTCCGCCGGCTCTCCCCCTCCCGTTCCCATGAGTGCATTGCGGGCCGGGCCGTGCGTCATGACGTCACGCGCCGGCACCGCGCACTCAGAGTCAGGGGAAAGGCGGCAGGCCGTCTCTGCCCTCACCAGTGGCGGATTGGCCACTGAAATTACCGGTAAGAATCCCGGGAGGCCGCTCACCTGGGAGGCCACTGTCTCCTTTCATTTACATATTTTTTTCCCCCTAAAACTCGCAGCCTTTGCGGTGGGGAGCGGCGCCTCAGGGGCTCAGAGTCTCTGTCCGCATACAGAGACCCTGCGCCCCTCCAAAGATGGCCACAGACAGAAGATAGAAGACAGAAGGGGACAGAAGCTAGAGGTGCTCCTACACCTCTAGCATCTGATAGGGGAGCGCAGGGCTTTCAGTGCTTCCCGGAACTGCGCACCCCTGGGCATTGGCAATGGACAGGTGACACTCCCGGCAGTGACCTAACTATGGTCCCGCCGCCCGCAGACCCGTTGGTGGCTTGTGGAGAGCCTGCTGTCCACTTTGCAGCTCCGCTGCTGTGCGGACTGACAGTTGCCGCACCCTGCGCCTGTCACACTGTGTGACCGCTAGAGGTGCCGGCACGATGATCTGTGTCAGGGCCCTTCCTGACAGCACACAATCTTTACTGCCCTCAACCCCTCTCCTTTACTGCCCCCCCCCCCCCTCCCTCCCTCATAGCAGAAGCCGGCCAACAGGTATTACTATGCTCTGCTGAGCATGGTGCACACGTGACTGTGTGCACTGGAGGAGCGAACAGGCATGGGTAGGGGAGAAGCCTGCAGCACTAGTGTGTGTGTGCTGACACGGGGGTTAGGGTAGGAGGTATTGGGTGGTGGCAGTAGTATAGTGTGTCGGTAGTGGGGTGCAGGGTAGCATCAGTAGTGATGTGTGTGCGGGGACGGGTGTAGTGTAGGGTATCAGCGGTAGTGTAGTATGTGGGTGGAGGGGGGTAACATATAGCAATTTAGGGGGCGCCAAAATGAGATTATATCTTGCCCCCCCCAACCTAAAAACGTTCCAGCGCCCCTGCCTGCAGCATTTACTGTCAGGTACATGACTGATAACGATCCAGTTGTGTATACTCTTTCCCTAATGATTCCTGCAAGATATTACTGACAAATATTCATGGCCATCTGTACATGAGCATAGTGATTCTGATCATTCTACAGCTTAGCTCAGTGGTTCCCAAACTGTGTGCCGTGGCTCCCTGGGGTGCCTCGGGACACATACAGGGGTGCCCTTGGTTGGTGGTCCAGGACCAACTCAAATAATTAATGGTTAGTTATTAATGAGCAAAACCATTGCTGGTGCCTGCCAATTGTAAAATGTGTACAAACAGAAGCAAATCCTGCCCTTCACCACATAACTGACCCTAAGATTTGCATATAAACCTAATCTAAATTTTATTTTCTTTGGCCTAGGGGTGCCGTGAAAAAATTCTGATATTCTGGGGTGCCGCGATTCAAAAAAGATTGGGAACCCCTGGCTTAGCTGGATCCCCATGGGCCGTAGTGGGGACTGTATTGCCACTGTTTGCTAGATTTTGAACTTTTTTCATGACCGTTTTATCTTTAGACACATATGCCAGTGGCGCCGGAACGGGGGGGGCGAGGGGGCAGCTTGCCCCCCCCCCCCCCAAAATTAATAAAGGCGCTAAAGCAGCTGTGCTTGCGGGCGGCTGATTAATCAGTAATATAGGCGGGCGGGCGGTGGGCTGAGACACACAGAGACCGGCATCTCGACTCCCAGAGCACCACCGAGACCCCCAGCTATCACCGCCTCCGGGACCGCGCCCCCTCCGCCCCAATCCCCCCCTCCCCTTACACCACATTTATAGCCGGCAGACCCTGGCACCTTAACGACCACGGAACAGTGTGCACCACCTGCAGCAGCTTCCCTCCCACTGCAAAGACCAGTCATTAGTAGCGCTGCTGCCTCCTCTCCCCAGCAATGAGCGGCTGGTCCCATGTGAGGAGTCTCTGGGCACTACTGACTTTGCTGGGGGCCATACGCCCGGCTCTGGGGCAGCAGGATTATCACTTTGGCTTTGAGTACTTAATGGAAGATCCTGCAGATGAGGCTGTCTACAAGGATCCCTGCAAGGCTGGTAGGTGCATGCAGCTGTATACAGTATATAGGTACATTGTGCAGAGTCTCAGCTCATGTCTTTATTAATGACCATATGATCTGCAAGTAGCTGAGAGTTCTGTCCTCCGGGTAATGCCACATACTGACCCTGGCATCTGCCCACTTCCATGTGCTTCATTTGCAGACACTTGTCAGCCTGATCACTAGTGATCTGCCCAAGTGACCTATGAGTTCTGCTAGGGTTCCATTGCTGTTATGGGAGACTGTGTGGGACTTCATACACGTTCTGCTGTGTGTAACTGTCACATACACCAGTGGCACCGGAACGGGGGGGGCTGTGACAGCTGCCCCCCCAAAAATTACTGAGGCGCTAAAGCAGCTGTGCGGGCGGGCGGCTGATTGATCAGTAATATAGGCGGGCGGGAGGTGGGCTGATTAAGCTTGATCCAGCCTCCCGCCCGTCCGCCTATATTACTGATTAATCGCAACCGCCCGCACAGCTGCTTTAGGGCCTCAGCAAGAATCCGATTCCTATTCGCAGCCATCCGCCCACATGGATGACTGCTGCGGGGAGATGTTGAGAACCAGCGCCCGCCAATCACAGTGGCTGTGGATATGATGCGTCCACAGTGATTGGCGGGCGTGATGCGGGCCGTAGGGAGGGAGACTGGTCGCGTGGATCAGTGCATGGGCGGGAGCATCCTACAACAGCCGCAGCAGCAGCCATCACGCTGTGCTGCCACAACTAAAACTTAAAGGTAAATGCTGCTCCTCTCACCCTTCCTTCCCCAGTAACTGACACATCCAGGGGTTGTCATTTACCCCTGGATTCACACCCAAACAGGTTTATGTAATTATGTCTGATTATCATAATCAGACATAATCACATAAATCTGTTTGGGGGTGACACTGCCACTTTTTCCACTTTTTACGAGTAAATGACAACCCCTGGATTAATGTCAGTCCTGGTGTCTCTGGCCACATGTATATGCCGCTGCCCGGTGTATAATGCCCACGTGTATATGCCGCTGCCCTGTGTATAATGCCCATGCGTAAATGCCGCTGCCTTGTGTATAATGCCCACGCATATATGCCGCTGCCCTGTGTATAATGCCCACGTGTATATGCCGCTGCCAGTGTGTATAGTGCCCGGGGGTAACATATAGCAATTTAGGGGGCGCCAAAATGAGATTATATCTTGCCCCCCCCCCAACCTAAAAACGTTCCAGCGCCCCTGACATATGCTAAAGGGTTATTACTCGTTCTTAACTGTATCCCTTAATATATTTGGAGATTAATACATTAGGAAGGTACCAGTTATTTTTCTAAAGACTTTTACAATTTCTATATTGTTTAATCTTGGGACAATCATCTGCATGTCCAGGGTGGACATCCAGGTTATGAATTAGAGCAGTGGTTCCCAACCTGAGTTACACCACAGACCGTTTGGGGGTACTTGAAAATAATATTGGTAATGGCGGAAGAAGTCTCCGATGGGGGATGAAATCTCCCGTTGCCGTGGAGAGGGACCATGATGCATCACTTCCGGTTCTGTTTGCAGTATCATCAGTGTCTCCTCGTTCTTTTGCCCGACCAGCAATCCACTGGGAGCTACCTGCACTGCCCTCAGACATCAGCGATCATCTGCCTCGCACTGACATGGATGGAGGAAGCAGCGGCATTAATCCTACAGGCGTTGGTGGGAGCCCAGTAGAGAGTAAACAGCCAGTAGCCAAACGCAGAAGAACCCGATTCCTGACCACACACACTACTCCACTACTCCTTAATATAAGGACATGCATACCGCTCACTTCCACTCCACTCGAAAGTACTGTGGATATTTCTAATCGAAAGAAGGGGTACTCATAAATGAAAAGACTAATCAAGTAGGGATGGCCATCGGTGAAGTCGCCATCGATGGATGCCATCGATGGCGATTCTGCACCCAGCCATTGATAGTCAGAAACTATGTGATGGATAACCATCAATAGTTTTAGCTATCGATGGTTATCCATCACCTTTGACTGAATGGCCATTATATATAAATGCATGGAATTTATTTTAATTTTTCAGAGCCCAGCATGAAGAAAAGAATTGAAATGGTGTAGTTTACCAAGCTAACATCAACCTGGGCCTCCTCATTTGGATGAGGAAGATGATCTGGCCACTTTCTCAGATTGTATTTCCACTATGGAGCTACCTGTAGCTGCAGTTCACTCAATTTGAGTTTGAATATAGCATGACTCATGGTGGAGGGACCTTTCTTGCTTACTGTGGGTATGCTTATAGTGCATTCTATGAACATAAGTGCCCGCACCGTACAAGACTGTTGTATCTACTATGGATACGGAGGGAAATTTACTAAGAATACGAAAAATCTTATTCGTATTCTTAATACGAGTGCATACTAATCGGTCGTATTTGACTGATTCATATTTTCCTATGTTGAATCCGTTCGTAATTTTTCCGATAGGAATTTGTATTTTAAATACAAATTCGTATTTTTAAATACATTTTTTTTTTTTTAAATACAAATTCAGATTTTAAAATACAAATTCGTATTGGAAGCCTGCACATATCAGTTAGATCCGTGCAGGCTTCATTGTAAAAAAATAAATAAATAGAAAAATAAATAATTTTAAAAATCTTACCTGCCCAGGTTGAACCCTGGTGCTGTCCCCAGTACCCATGGGCTGTGGGTACCGGGCTGATCTTGGTGTGAAAATAGATTAAACCATTGGGATCAGCTGTGGAACTATGAGTCCCAGCAAGCCTCCCCGCATACTGGGAGAACCACAAGTCCCAGCATGCGGGGAATTTCTGGCCATGCTGAGACTTGTAGTTCCACAGCAGAACCAATAGCCAAATAATCACACATACGCGCAAGAAATGTAGAACTTTATTACACTCCCACACACGCACCACATACATCCTGATATTTTCATTTCCATGGTGTGGATAAGATCCTCTTCTGTCCGCAGTAGTCCAGGTAGTTAGCAAAATAAAAAATCGATCACTCGGCACCATCGCGTACTGAGAGAAGCACTGAATGGCACTATTGGCCGCCTAGCGGCCAATCAGGAGCCGAGTGGAAACCATTCATGGAGCTCCACCATCCCCGGCGAGCGCCATGTCCCCTGGCACAGGATGAGGCGACACCTGACCAGAGGCGGGCGGCGCTGTGGCCTCCCAGGCAGCACCATTGGTCTGGCACCATAAGGCGGTGCTGTGGGCCCCCCCCCCTGGCACCACCATCAGTCCGGGGAACACCCCCAGGAAATAAAGTACACCAGGTACGTCTGGCCGGCAGGACACCCTGCTGTGCTGGCAGGATCTCTGGCCTGTAGCCTCTGGCCGTGGACTGCTGGAGCCCCCCCCCCCCCACCCTCTCCCCATCAATGTTCCTGCTCCCGCTGGAGGACCCCAAGGGAGAAGGTAACAGCTCCAGCAACGGGGGCAGCAAAAATGGACCTCAGCCCACAGAGGGCCCAACTATGGCTGCAGGCCCAACTGACTCTCCCCCCCCCCCCCCCCCTCGCCTCACTAACTCTCTCAGCCCCAGCTTCAGGCAGGGCCCCTGACACGCTGGCCCCACAGAAGACAGCCTCTGGACCCATCCATTCTGGCCTATTTGAGCCCTTCCACTCTGGCCCAGTGAGTGTCGAAGTCAAGATGGCGTCGCTGATGGCTGCCTAGGATCTGTGCCACCCAGCCTAAAATATGTACCCTGTGTCTCCCCTGTAATGTTTCACATCTGTACTGTTTACCTAGCTGGCTTTTGCAATGACTTGGTGGCGCCACTGAATGGCTGCCTGGGTGCTGCTGTGCCACTCAGCAAATATATGTTCCCCATGTCCGTGTCCCCCATCAGGATACTCATATCTGTACATGTGATATATATCAGTACTGTCACTGTTTTACTTGTTCCTATCCTGGGTGTCGCATAGCAATCCATTACTAATTCCTAGTATACGCAAGTATACCTGGCAAAATAAAGCTGATTCTGATGCACCCCTGCACTAGGCACTTTTCATTTTTTGGGTCTGTATCTTCAGACGTGTTTTGGATCTGGATCTGTACCAAAACACCACCCTTCCCGTGTTTTGTGTTTCCTGTTTTGGAACTGGATAAAAAAATAACATAAAAGTTATAAAACCCACTAAAATCGCACAATTTGGGTTTTTTTTCTGCTCCTACGCTATTATTAACCTCAATAACATTACTTTCCACTGATTACCAGGCTATCCTGAACACCTCACAATGGGGGTTATTCTAGTTCATTCTTTCTGACAAAATCCTTCTTAGATGGACAAAACCATGTGCACTGCAGGTGGGGCAGATGTAACTTGTGCAGAGAGAATTAGATTTGGGTGGGGTTTTTCTTCAAAGTGTGATCTATATTGAAGTGTAAAATCAAGCAGTCAGTATTTTCCCTGCACAGAAACAAAATAACTCACCCAAATCTAATTCTCTCTGCACATGTTACATCTGCCCCCCTGCAGTGCACATGGTTTTGTCCATCTAAGAAGGATTTTGTCAGAAAGAATGAACTAGAATAAACCCCAATGTTGTTTTTAGGCCAAAAGGTTGCACCAAGGTAGCTGGACGGTAGGTGGGAGCAGGATCCATAGAGGTGCATGCAGGGCAGCCGAGAGGCAGGGGGGGCGGATACAATTTACCTGGGCCCGGGCCTGCCAGGGGGGCCCGGGGCCGGACACACACTTTAAAAAATATATATTTATTGGGGCTGCGGGTGCGTCGGGAGAACTAGGACCTTTCCGCCCGCCCATGTGTCCGGCCACCTGCCTGTCAGCTACGGCTGCCCCTGCCTTCCCCTGTCTCTCCTTCCCCTGCACACGGAGAGACAGACGCTAGAAGTCATAGTTCACCTCTAGCGTCTGACAGGAAGCACAGCTCTGCACTTCCTGGTAACGCTGCAGAGCTGTGCTCCCTGTCAGAGACGCTGGAAGTGAAAAGTGACTTCTAGCGTCTGTCTCTCTGTGCGCAGGGGAAGGCAGGGTAAAGTAGGGGCAGCAGCAGCTGAGGGGCTGGGGCCGGACACAGACACATATTAACCCCTTGGCAACGAGCTAGAACCCCTGGCAATGGAAATTAACCCCCCCTTGGCAACGAGTATTAACCCCTGGCAAAAAAATATAAAAACCCCTTGGCAACATCCAATAACCCCTGGAAACACATATTAACCCCTTGGCAATGACCAAGAACTCCTGGCAATGGACATTAACCCCCACCTTGGCAATGAGCAAGAACCCCTGGCAACGGAAATTAACCCCCCTTGGCAATGAGCAAGAACCACTGGCAACGGAAATTAACCCCCCTTGGCAATGAGCAAGAACCCCTGGCAACGGAAATTAACCCCCCTTGGCAATGAGCAAGAACCACTGGCAACGGAAATTAACCCCCCTTGGCAACGAGCATTAACCCCTAGCAAAAAATATATAAACCCCTTGGCAACATCCAATAACCCATGGCAATGCATAACCCCTTGGCAACTAGCAAAAACCCCTGGCAACGGACATTAACCCCCCTTGGCAACGAGCAAGAACCCCTGGCAACGGACATTAACCCCCCTTGGCAACGAGCAAGAACCCCTGGCAACAGACATTAACTCCCCTTGACAACAAGCAATAACCCCTGGAAATGCATATTAACCCCTTGGTAATGGACATTAACCCCCCTTGGCAACAGACATTAACCACCTTGGCAATGGACATTAACCCCCTTGGCAACAAGCAGGTAAATTATATTTTATTAGAAGCCTTACTGTGGGGGGCAACGTGGTGTGGCATAGTCAGTGTGTATCGATTTTTGTGTGACATCCCATTTTTTTGGGACGGTCCTGCGATAATTAGACACTGCATGCATCTAATCAGGGAGGCTGAGGGCATGGCCAGCAGTTCACACAGCACTGGCCATGCCCTCACAGCGACAAAACGCACATATATTCCTTTCACCACTGCCAAAGTTGGGAGGTATGCATTAGGTGTGAGGGGTATTGCAATGTGTGGCATAATGTGTCAGGGGCATTACAGTGTGCAGCATAGTATCATAGGCATTGTGGTGTGCTGCATCATGTTTCAGAGAAATGGCGGTGTGTGGCATAATTTATCGGGCATTACAGTGTGCAGCATATTGCGCAGGGGCATTACGGTGTGCGGCATAGTATCAGGGGCATTGTTCAAATTTTAGTAGCTCTCCGGGAGGTTTTTTTTGTCTTTTTTTGTTGCGAGTAGCTCTCGCTCAATTAAGGTTGAAGACCACTAGACTAGGAGAGCGGGCATGGGGTTAGCTGTGCTGGCACGCACGCGCAGTCTAATGCCGGGCAGCATCTAAACACTCGCTCAGACACTGCCCGGCTGTTCCCGACCCGGCGTACGGCCTGCGCTGCGTGATTTGGTCATAGGTCACACTGCGCAGGCCGCAGCGCTGACCACCAATGCCAGAACCTGCTTGCCGCTGGGCCTCCCTCATCATACCCGACGCCGGAACCTGCTTGCCGCCGGGCCTCCCACATCCTGCCACATCCTCCCACATCATACCTGAAGCCGGAACCTGCTCGCCGCCGGGCCTTCCACGTCCTCCCACATCATACCCTATGCCGGAACCTGTTCGCCGCCGGGCCTCCCACGTCGCACATGTCTACCCGACACGTGCCTCTGCACAGCGGCTGCCTGCCCCCCTCCTCAGCTCAGAAAAAGTAAGTCAGTGTGGGGGCACAGGGTGCAATTTTCTTTTACGGAGGCCAATCCCGGGAATCCCAGGATTGAGCATTTTTCAATCTCAGTGATATTGGTGTACCGGCCCCAAGATTTCTGTTGCCATCCCTTACATAGAAATGATCTTCTAGACCTACTGTACTTTGGGGGTTATTCTAGTTCACTCTTTCTGACAAATTCCTTCTTAGATGGACAAAACCATGTGCACTGCAGGTGGGGCAGATGTAACAGGTGCAGAGAGAATTAGATTTGGGTGTGGTTTTACTTCAAAGTGAGATCTATATTGCAGTGTAAAAATAAAGCAGCCAGTATTTACCCTGCACAGAAACAAAATAACTCACCCAAATCTAATTCTCTCTGCACATTTTACATCTGCACCCCCTGCAGTGCACATGGTTTTGTCCATCTAAGAAGGATTTTGTCAGAAAGAGTGAACTAGAATAAGGCCCTTTGTCTCTGTCCCTGCGTCCCCACCATCTCTGTCCCCACCGTCTGGCCCTTTATCACCACCGTCTCTGTCCCTGCATCCCGCTCTATGCACCTTTGTCCCCGCCAACTCTCTCCCTGCATCCCCACCATTCCTCTCACTGTCCCTGAATTTTGCCTCAATCTGTGTGGCATAATGTGAATTTTGGCACAATCCATGTGGAGTAATTTGAATTTTGTGTCATTCCATGTGGCATAATGTGAATTTTAAGACATTCCATGTGAATTTTGGCTTATTCTGTGTAGCATAATGTGTAAGGGGCAAGTATAAGGAGTCTACTAATGTGTTGCATAAAGGGTATATGGTGTGGTACACACCCCTATATCCTTTAATGGCCACACCTCTTTTCTGTAGCTCGCCACTCCATGGGGGCCCCGTGACGCTGTTGTACCAGGGCCCAGGATATCTCTTGGCAGCCCTGGGCGCAGGGTCCTGGCGCTGTAACCTGCGGGAGCCGGAGGGCGGATACAGTGGGAGGTGATATAGTACCCGGGGGCTTTGATTGCCGTGGTGGAGCAGGCAGTCCGCAGTGTCTGGGAAGCACTGAGTGAATGGACACTGTGGACAGCAGCAGCAAAATTAAAAAAAATTCAAAAGACAGGCCAGCTGCTGATTGGCTGAGATTGCTCTCTCTCAGCCAATCACAGCCTATCAGTGCTTCATGGACACTGTGGACTGGCTACTTCACGCTGCCGGGACCCCACACTGCCCAGGTACCACCTGCCACGGGGTGCAAGATGACATTGGTCAACATAAACAGGACATTTCAGCGACAGGCTCCCCCCCCCCCCCCCCCAAAAAAAAAGCGTTGTTCTGTCTGCTGTAATGGATCAGGGGTGCTGCTATATCTGGCGTACAAGCCCAGGGGTGCTGCTAAGTCTGTCATATAAGCCCAGGGGTGGTTTGTATTGAAGCAAATTAAAGACAATCAATAAAAGATCAGGAAATCGATACAAGTGGGCAGCACAAACACACATCTAGCAGTGGCACTGCAGTGACAGACAGGATGGCAGTTTTAAAAACTAGGCCCCAAGCAGGGAGAGAAGCAGCGTGGAGCTTGTGTGGAGAGCCGGGAGAACCGCATCAACATGCAGTCAGCATCTGCAAAGTGGTACAATAGGACTAGTTGTCTAGGAGGACCTGATAGGCAGGTATTCAATGGGGATTCTCGCGGGCGGCAGCGAATCCTGTGTAGGAATCGCTGCACTTTCGCCGCAATTCGCCTGTAGGGCGATTCGCCGGGCAGCCACCCGTCCACCCTATTCAACGCATCAGGGGCTCTCCACCCCTGATGGCGAAAATTACCCCCTACGGCGAATAGCACTCCCGCTCTCTCCCCTGCTTCTGCGGCTATACTGCCACTGCAGGGGGTGGAGCGGAGTCACGGCGGGGGGAGCCCACTGATGCCGCCAGGTGCCCCCGCACAGCTTCAGGACAGGGACGGGTCCAACAGCAGCAGCAATAGCAGACCTCTGGCTCCAGCAGTCCCAGTGTGCTGACATCTGCTATCACCACGCTGGGACTGCTGATGCCGGAGGTCTGCTATTGCTGCTGGAGCGGTCTCTCCCTTCTGTCAGGTCAGTGTCCCACCTGTTGGGGTCGGGGAGCAGAGCGGGCTGCGTGTTGGGTGTCGGATCCCGGCTGAGAGGTGCCCGGGCTGCTGAGCGGCAGCTTCCTCCAGGTGCCCCCCCCCTTTCCCCTCCGCAGAGGTCCGCAAAACACTGAACGGGCGGGGGGCGCCGTTGATCTGACATAAGGGCTGCAGGGACCCCCTGTCCGCTGGTGGGTGGCATCCAGCAGGGTCTGGCAGGAGGTCCCTGCGGTGTATGTGAGATCAGCGGCGGGGTCCCTGCAGTGGATGAGAACTACTAGTTCCCATCCACTGCAGGGACCCCGCCACTGATCTCACATACACTGCAGGGACCTCCTGCCCGCCAGCGCTACCTGACATGACCCTGCGCTGCGGGCAGGGGGTCCCTGCAACCCTTATTTGAGATCAGCGGGGAATCAGCAGCACAGCATATGTAACAGCATATGACCAGCAGCGCCCCCCCCCCTGCATATAGTATGTGGTCGGTGCCCAGTAGCTGTTGTTCTGCTGTGTAATTGGTGCGCATTTCAGGACCTCCTGCCTAGAACCTCAAGGTCACTTGGCTACATTTATTAATCAGACCTACTGCTGGTCTGGTTAATTGGCTGCCTGCCAATGTCACCGTGCGGTCCCGGCTACTAGACCAGTGTGTGCCCTGGAGGTAGGCTGCACAACATCCCTTGCCATAGGGGGTAACCCAACTCCGTGAGTCTACCATTTTAAAAGCACATTTGCTGTACCAAGCAAGTCTGGAAATGGATCTTACACGTAAATTTTGTAGTGTGACATACAAAGTACTTGTAGTGTTGGCAGTGGCCTTGAACAATACAATACTAGCATCGGTCCCTGCAATGTTTTTAGAGTTCCTGGAAAAAATGGATGTGACTTCTGCTGCCCCCTTATCTGCAGATCAGCTGCTAACAAGTGTTTTAAAATATAAGCAAAGATTTCACCCGGTAAAACATCTGGTGTAAACTTTATTTTTATTTTTTTACAAGTGTATTTTACAAGTACACATAACAGTTCTCCATAAAAAGATGACGAATGCAAAATGGGGAATCATGGCGAAAATCAATGGAGAAATCAGTTCTCCATTTCAGCATTGAATACACTCCCAGCGAATTCCACTAAAAACCCCATTGAAAGCCACTGGCGAATCGCGAAGAATCACAAACAGAGAATCGCCAGACATTCGCTCTTCATTTGCAGAGAATTGTGTCCATTGAATAGGGCGAAATTGTTTTTCCTGTGAGAAAATTCCCTGTAAACCCGGGGAATTGCCTGATTCCCCAGAAAATATGGCGAATCAGAGGCATTGAATACTGGCCTTAGACTGCGCATGCGCAGTGTAATGCCAGGCAGAGTCTGAGCGGGTGCTCAGCAGCTGCCCGGCTTCTCCCGTCCCGGGCAGCGCAACTCTGTGTGACAATGTCAGAGGTCACTGTCCTGTGCCCGGCCCGAACACCCACCCACCAACAGACCAGACCGCCCAGCAGCGGACCAGGCTGACCAGCGGACCAGCCCGCTCACCTGCCCACCAGTGGACCAGCCCGCTCACCCACCAGCGGACCAGCACACACACCAGCGACCAGCCCGGGCTCCATCAACCCAGCTCGTCCGCCCACCCTGGCTCCATCGCCCCGGCTCGCCCACCCGGCTCCCGTCCGCACCACGCATCTGTAAGTAAATATGAGGGGTGGCCGAGGCAGGGATTGAAAAAATGCCCCGGGATTGGGATCCCTACTACAATCCAATACAATGTTAAAGGGTTAGCTGGAACTTTTTGAATTTTCTTCAGGTTTAGAAACTGGACTGCTTCTTATATAAGCTTAAAAGTCCCAAAATAGATATTTTTAGAAAATTACATTAATGTATTACTCTTTATTGTAAGATATACTACTTTAACTTATCACTAAATGAACATAAAAGTTAAACATAACTCTCTGTGAAATTCAGCAACGTTAAATCACTTTATGCCACTAGAGGGCATCAATACGCTATATTTGTTCCTACAGGCTCAAGTATTGATGTTATTTATGTCTAGAAGATGTTTCCCAATGGTTGAACTCTCTTTATCAACATTATTCCAATGGAGCCTGCATACGGGGAGATACTGAAGCGTTCTGGGAGATGCTAGAGGAGGCACTACTTTTAGACCAAATAAAAAAATGAGCAAATCAGGGGTAGGGATTAATTATGGGGGACTTTAAATTTCCAGACATCGACTGGACAAATGGCAAACCAGTATGCCTTTTAAAAGCAGTAGTTTCCTAAATTTACTTAAGGATCAATTTATTACATAATCAGACTAGGGACTCAAATGTAATTATGCCTCTTTACAAAGCATTGGTTAGACCGCACCTAGAATACGGAGTACAATTCTGGACTCCACACTATAAAAAGGACATCATAGAAATGGAAAAAGTCGAAAGAAGAGCAAAGCTAATAAAAGGGTTGTAGAAATTAAGCTATGATGAAAGATTAGACAAATTATGATTGTTTATGCAAGAAAAGAGACATTTAATGGGAAACATGGGTACTTGTGAGTTATCCGGGCTGCCGATTTTGTCCTTAACTTAAGGACACCCGACCGACGCGATGCCCGCGATTTAACCGAAATCGGGGGCATCGCGTCGGTCGTGGCCGTTATAAGGAGCCGCGACGCGATGCCCGCGATTTCCCATAGACAGTAATGTTAAAAGACACGATGGACACGATTTCCGACACGATTTCCCATAGACAGTAATGTTAAAAGACGCGATGGACCCGATTTCCCATAGACAACAATGTTAAAATAAAATGACAATGGAAAATTGGCCAATATGGGCATTTCACATTGTATATGTTTTAAAAAAAAATGTTTCATGGCCCCCCACCACCGTTAACGCCACCCCGCTATTGACGCCAACCCGAAGCGTGGCGAGCGCAGCGAGCCCGCGAGGGGCGGCGGTACGCGTCCTCCGACCTTTTCATACCCCTACTATCCACTAGGGCGTGGAGTGAGAATAGAATAGTGTGGCGAGCGCAGCGAGCCACCGAGCCCGAAGCGTGGCGAGCGCAGCGAGCCCCGCGAGGGGACGCGGATACCTTCACAGGTATCCGCATGCCCTTGCGGGCTTCACAGGTGTCCGCGTCCCCTCACGGGGCTCGCTGCGCTCGCCACGCTTCGGGCTCGGTGGCTCGCTGCGCTCGCCACACTATTCTATTCTCACTCCACGTCCTAGTGGATAGTAGGGGTATGAAAAGGTCGGAGGACGCGTACCGCCGCCCCTCGCGGGCTCGCTGCGCTCGCCACGCTTCGGGTTGGCGTCAATAGCGGGGTGGCGTTAACGGTGGTGGGGGGCCATGAAACATTTTTTTTTAAAACATATCCAATGTGAAATGCCCATATTGGCCAATTTTCCATTGTCATTTTATTTTAACATTGTTGTCTATGGGAAATCGGGTCCATCGCGTCTTTTAACATTACTGTCTATGGGAAATCGTGTCGGAAATCGTGTCCATCGTGTCTTTTAACATTACTGTCTATGGGAAATCGCGGGCATCGCGTCGCGGCTCCTTATATCGGCCACGACCGACGCGATGCCCACGATTTCGGGCGCGATGAAAAAATCGGCAGCCCGGATAACTCACAAGTACCGAAACATGCTTAACATGTTCAAATATATCAGGGGCCAATATAACAAAGTGTCAGACACCCTTTTCGCTTTGAGGGTGGAATCTAGGACACATGGGCATGCGTTTAGACAGATTTTGTACCATTACAGTGGCAAACGCAGGATTTTCAGAAGGGGGTTTCCAGAGGGGCGGAGCAAAGCACGAAGATGGACACTTAGGTGACCCAATATATGCCGGTTCAGTTAAAGTATTATAGATAGACCAAATGTATATAAATAATAATAATAATATATATATATATATATATATATCGTCCAGAGATGAGCAGCACATCCTTGACTGACCTTGCTTACATTGGGGTGCCCTCCATAACCTCCAGGGTCAATCCATACACGCAGACGGCGGCACTCACCCAAAATGAATTCTCATAGGCAGTGGTCTTAACAACGTTTCGAACCTTTATTTACGGTTCTTCATCCTGATGAAGAACCGTAAATAAAGGTTCGAAACGTTGTTAAGACCACTGCCTATGAGAATTCATTTTGGGTGAGTGCCGCCGTCTGCGTGTATATATATATACATACTGTACATATATATACATACAGGGGCATCAACAGCAGTGTAGACCCCTGGGCATAACAATGTATTGGGGCCCCTACTGATCCTCCAGCGGTAGGGGTGGGGGAAGCTTTGATGTCCTGCGGGTGGTAGGGGGTATTATATCAACCGCTCAGCATGTAGAGCCTGGATCAGTAATTTCCACTAATTACACCTTTACTGCACAGATGGTGGGATAAGGGGGCATTGGGCTGAATGAAGGGGCCCTGATACATAACATCCAGGGTGGTAGAGGATGTTTAGTACGCAGAGGAGGGGTGTATAGTGGAGTTGGCTTATTATTCATAATTTTCTGGTGGGAGGACAGCTTGCTTGACTGCAGATATCTCCAGTTTCCAGAAATAGATTTTTTAGATTTTAATGGAATTAAAAACTAGAGGATCCCACCTACCAAATGGTACTGGGGACAAGGGAATCAGATTTCAGGAGGCAGAGCAATGTGACAACGAGAATATAAAACTACATACCAGGTGTGTGGAGCTGGAGCAGTAACCAGCTGCTGGAAGGCTGATCTCTCTGGTTCTGGGAACAGTAGAGACAATCTAGTAGTGTCAATCAAAGGGGGAGAGTCCCAGCTTTTGGAATATACTCTCAAGAAAACTCTAAGTCAGACAGAACCTGAAATATCTGACTGGGAAGAGCATTTAACAGGCTTGGATGGGGACCACTGCTTTGAAGTCAGATATCTCTGGTTCCCAAGGGCCGATTTGTAAAATTCTTGCACCCATGGAAAGAGGGGACCCTCAGCTTTTAGGGTAGGGCCCTTAGACTCCTGGGGGGTTTCTGGGTACTCAGAAACCCCCCCCTGCGTGCGCTACTGCATTAGAAGAAAAAAATGTTTTTTACGGTGAGGGGCAGTTAAATTGTGGAACTACATTTAAAATAAGGTTGGACAAACAACAATCATAATCTGTCTATAATTAATTCAGATTACACAGTTTACAGAGATGTAGGAAATAGATCAGAGGTTCCCAATCTTTTTCGGATCGCGGCACCCTAGAGTATCAGAATTTTTCCGCGGCACCCCTAGGCCCCCCAAATAATATATAAAATTAAGTAGCTTGTGTTTATATGTGCTTCTTAGGGTGAGTTATGTGGTAAAGGGCAGGATTTGCTTCTGATTATACACATATTTTATGATTGGCAGCCACCAGCACTGGTTTTGTCCATAAATAATTGACCATAAATAATTAGAATTGGTCCTGGTCCACCAACCCGTGGCACCCCTGCAAGTGTCCCGAGGCACCCCAGGGAGCCACGGCACACAGTTTGGGAACCACTGAAATAGATCATGAACTCTACCGAAAGGTTGAACTCGATGGACGCACGTCTTTTTTCAGCCTTAAGTACCATGTAACTAAGTGGTTTATTCTGTTTGGTACGGTGGGACCGTATACCGGCGGATCATTTTTTTTTTCCATCTGCGTAGCTTTCGCAATGCGCATGTGCGACGACCTCACACCGCTCACGGACGGGTCTCTCCATGCGAAAAACCTGTCCGCAAGAGCACGTCATTGTGGACGGCTTTTGGGAGTTTTTATGGGAGCGGCCGGAATAATCAGGTAAACTGGGCATAAACATGGGAGTACACGGGGGTGTGCACACAAAATGCACGGTGCCACAACCGCCTCGATCGGCGAACGCACCGTACATTTTGGACCAAAAACAGGCGGACGCCAAAGATAGCTCCAGACCACCCCTAGAGATACCGCATGAGAGCGGACGCCTGGGTCTGCTAATTAACGCTGATTACTACTCAAACACATACACCTGAATGTAATAAGCAATGCTGCAGGCTATTAAGTAAAAACCATTATTTCACTACCTGCAAGCCACACACAGCCCTCAAACACATTGGAACCTTATCTTTCTACAGTTCTCAACATGTAAAGGTTGATTTAATTTTAGCTAATATTCATTCTACCTGCTTATATATGTCAAGGTAGTTATTTTATAACTATCTACACCCAATCAGAAAGTGTTTTTGTATACTTTAAAAAGCAGGACACTCAATTCACAGAAGTCGACATGTGTCAACTTTTTCACTGTAACACAAACATACCAGTTTTTTATTATGAAAAATACACATAAACCCCGTCTAAGAGCAACAATGATGTTTTTGGACTCAATTTCTACTTGCAATGTGGCGTACGCTCAGATATACGGAAGGTGTCGGTGGGAAAACGGACAAGATCTTTGGCGTACGCTCTGATGTATGCCAGGTATCGGTGGCTAAGAGGGAGATCTGTCCGTACACGGTGGCGTATGCTCAAGTGTACGCCACTCCCCATTGTTGGTGTCTGTGAATGTCCGTATGCGTCTGTTCTGTGGGCGGACTTACGCTCACCGCGAGCGTACGGAAAACGTACAGTGTGACGGACTGTATGTACGTTTCACCGTACCAAACAGAATAACCCCTAAATAACAAGTGACTAAATAACATCAAGTTGCTGTACATTAATAGTGATAAAATGCTGTACATATCCAGCTTTTATATACACTTATACGAAAAGATGCAGAACAACGAGAGAAAACACACTAAAAGTTTGTCCCTATTTATGTTTTTATTTTTCCCTTACAATAATGAATAATTATACAATACTTGGATTTATGTAAGTCGCAGTGCTCTCTTAGATTTTATCAACAGTGTAATAGTATAAAATATGTTTAGGAAGCGTGCTTATATCGGAATCTCTTCTTCACTATGCAGACAAAAATGATTGGATACTGACTAGTAAAAAGATTTGATTGACGTCAGTACTTTGTAGGTCCAGCACCTGCAGGGAGTACTGCAGACACCCTTCTTGGCAAACTGTCCACAATTTCCTGGATAACAGCTGTGGGTATGATTTACCAAATTTGCCTTAACTACAGTAACCAACTGGAGAAGGTCGAGTAGGCATAGAAGGTAGCCATTGCTCCAATTCATTCCAAAGGTTCTCAATGAAGTTAAGAACTGTGCTCTGGGCTGGCCTGTCCATCCAGGTTACCAAATTTTCTCAATACCAGTCCCTCTACATCATGGAAACATCACATGGGGCTTTGTCATCCTGATACATTTGTCCATAAGGAGCACAGAGATTTCAGTAACATCTTCATACTTATCAGAGTTTATGGGACCATACACAACTAGTGTACCCATGCCAAACCAACTGAAACAGCCACACATCATAATGTAGGTACTGTACATTTTGTCATCAGACATTTTCCTGGAAATCGCCAAATATATCCATCTGATCTGAAGAGCCTATTTGTCCCTCCATAACACTCGCCACCATTGTTCCACAGTTAAAAGGTTTATGAACAGCTGCTTGTGAATAATATCCAAATGTAATGGCCATTAGTGGCCTTATAGTACTCATGTGCAATGCTCCCTGGTTAGCAGTTTCAGGAGTCTTCCAATGCAAGGTGCAATCCTGCAATTACCATTCTTCTTCCAAACATAAAGGACAAAGGGAACTTCCTAACATACCTAATGATTCATATAATTAAACCTTCAATCGAGCAACCTACGATAATATCCTTTTCAATCTTAGTTATCTCCTTCCGGCAAACCATTTCATTAGGAAATGATCTAATCAGTGCCCCTCTACCCATTGATTATATAGAGACAAATGTAATAGGGTGAGAGAATCCGGAAGTGAGAGATTTTGGTAGAGGTTTTTTTTAAAACAGCAATCATTTACACTAAAAAAAAAACAGGTTGATTTTGCATTGTAATTGATTGCCGCTTTAAAAACTCACCCAAAATCTCTCACTTTTTGATTCTCTTACCCTACTAGATTTGGCCCATGATTTTTGTTTTTACTGACATTTTTTATGATATATTTATGGTAATGTCTTATTTTACCCACAGGTAGTAGGTGTAATTGGTAAAGTCATGCACTGCATCACAGTGGTTTTTTAATAACCAGTACTGGAAAAAAACTCTATTTACCTAATCTTATAAGGTCACAAGGAGAAGAGAAAGTACTCTCTTGGTTTGGGGGCACGCTTTTTTATAAAACTTAACGTTTATTTATTAGTTGTTTAAAATAATTTAATAATAGGTACGGACATTACGTTTAAACATACATGACATATAAAACACATACACACAATTCCTTATTGTTGTAAACTCCCGTCTATGACAAGCAGTATCTTCTGCAAATTTGAGGATACTTTGTTAAGTATTTATGTGACAAACTGCTTATCTAGCGGTAGTGATATCCTTTAAGTGTTATAAGGAATTTTATTTTAGAGGACACCTATATTAGGTGAGTGGATAGCGAATTTCTTTTACTGTGTTTTGTCAATATAAAAAATATTTTTTTGACAAGCAATTATTAGTAAGGGAGAGTACCCCTGGTATAAAAGAAAATGATGAGGGAAAAAAGGCTTATATCAGCATACATACATTATCTTATTCTCTATAAGTCAGTTTAGTCGTGTGGTAATTTCACAAAATCTGCTGCACTATATCACTTCAGAGATATAGAATATACATAGTAGTAATAGATTAGCAAAGACTGAAAAAAAGAAAGAATTTAGTTAGGTAGAGGTGTGTCAGTTTATCCCCGCAAGATGGTTTTTGCGCGGGAACTGCTGCTGATTGTCGTAATGGATTGGTTCACCCAATCCCCACAATTGAGCGAGTTTACTCCGTGCTTCAGTTGCAGATCTGGATAAGAAAAAGTGGGTTACTTCTATCCACGTTAGGGAAAGGACCCCCCTGATTGGCCAATGCCCTTGCAGGGAATAGTCCCTTCGATCGTGGGTGGGTATAACCAGAAAGTGGTGATAGAATAGTAGTTAGATTGGTGACACTTATGGATTACCCCACACGCTGCTTTCTCCCATGTGCTCTTGGCATTGATGGGCGATGAGCGGTGTGTCTCGTCTTTTAGTGCCACCAGAAAATGGAAGATAGCGATTTTAGACAATTGAAAACTGCGAGAAAAATCTCTGTATCTAACACCAGACCTCTTGTAACTATAATAGCAAATATTGGATAGTATAGTATTGTAGCAGTCCTGTGCTAATATTTTTAGATAATCAGCAGGAACAAGTTAAATATCTATGCATAGAGATCTCTTGTAACTTGAAATAACAGATGTTAAGCAGTGTAGCTATATAATGGTCTGATGCAAATGTTTTAATTAAACAGCAGGAGCAATCTCTCTATCAGACACCCCAAGATATTTTTCTGTGGTCTCCCACATTCAATGTCTATACATAGAAATTTCTTAGGGACACTGAGGAAGCGGGATTACCGCGAAACGGCCGTTTGTCCATTGACTTACTTACAGATCAGTGAAGAGATACCAGTCCCTCCTGACCTTTTTGAGACCCCTGAGGGAATTTCAGCTTCAGCATCTTTTACCCGGGAAGGATCCTGTGATAGTACCGGTTGGTCCACTCGGGTAGTGGTAAGATCCCCCTTTTAGGGGAACCAATATACTGCTGCTGACATAATCACAGTAGCTAGCATTTGTGACTATTACTATAAGAAATTTCTATGTATAGACATTGAATGTGGGAGACCACAGAAAAATATCTTGGGGTGTCTGATAGAGAGATTGCTCCTGCTGTTTAATTAAAACATTTGCATCAGACCATTATATAGCTACACTGCTTAACATCTGTTATTTCAAGTTACAAGAGATCTCTATGCATAGATATTTAACTTGTTCCTGCTGATTATCTAAAAATATTAGCACAGGACTGCTACAATACTATACTATCCAACATTTGCTATTATAGTTACAAGAGGTCTGGTGTTAGATACAGAGATTTTTCTCGCAGTTTTCAATTGTCTAAAATCGCTATCTTCCATTTTCTGGTGGCACTAAAAGACGAGACACACCGCTCATCGCCCATCAATGCCAAGAGCACATGGGAGAAAGCAGCGTGTGGGGTAATCCATAAGTGTCACCAATCTAACTACTATTCTATCACCACTTTCTGGTTATACCCACCCACGATCGAAGGGACTATTCCCTGCAAGGGCATTGGCCAATCAGGGGGGTCCTTTCCCTAACGTGGATAGAAGTAACCCACTTTTTCTTATCCAGATCTGCAACTGAAGCACGGAGTAAACTCGCTCAATTGTGGGGATTGGGTGAACCAATCCATTACGACAATCAGCAGCAGTTCCCGCGCAAAAACCATCTTGCGGGGATAAACTGACACACCTCTACCTAACTAAATTCTTTCTTTTTTTCAGTCTTTGCTAATCTATTACTACTATGTATATTCTATATCTCTGAAGTGATATAGAGCAGCAGATTTTGTGAAATTACCACACGACTAAACTGACTTATAGAGAATAAGATAATGTATGTATGCTGATATAAGCCTTTTTTCCCTCATCATTTTCTTTTATACCAGGGGTACTCTCCCTTACTAATAATTGCTTGTCAAAAAAATATTTTTTATATTGACAAAACACAGTAAAAGAAATTCGCTATCCACTCACCTAATATAGGTGTCCTCTAAAATAAAATTCCTTATAACACTTAAAGGATATCACTACCGCTAGATAAGCAGTTTGTCACATAAATACTTAACAAAGTATCCTCAAATTTGCAGAAGATACTGCTTGTCATAGACGGGAGTTTACAACAATAAGGAATTGTGTGTATGTGTTTTATATGTCATGTATGTTTAAACGTAATGTCCATACCTATTTTTAAATTATTTTAAACAACTAATAAATAAACGTTAAGTTTTATAAAAAAGCGTGCCCCCAAACCAAGAGAGTACTTTCTCTTCTCCTTGTGACTTCATTTTTACTCTCAGGGGAGCACCTCCACACATTAACCTTGTGCCGAGGCACACAAATTATATATTGTGGATACCAATATACATTAAAACCTGATTTTCCAAATCAATTTTTTTGGTGGGTATCAGTGCATAGGTATACTGTCCCATTCCCCAATACCCCATGTTTACACACTAATCTTATAAGGGCCTGCTACTGGTCTTTTACAGCTGTGTTTTATAGTCCCTTTAAACAATGCTTGTTCGTACTTGTAACATGATGCTAGATTAAGGCTGGGCCTGATACTGGGCCTCTGCAGCTGTGAAAAAGTCTTCAAGATAGGAGCGAAGGAAATCAAATGTTGGCCTCTCCTCAGGACGTTCCTTCCAACAGCGAAGCATCAATTCATAAAGTTCCATTGGGCAACTCTCAGGTCTTGGCATGCGGTACCCACGCTCAAGAAGATCTATCACTTCAGGATTAGACATAGCTGTAGTAAGAAAGTAAAGATTACCAAATGTAGTCACTCCTTTTGATGTGGTGCTTAAAATATGTCACTAGACTCCCTGTTGCCACATTATTACTTATACGGGGTTGATGCTAAATCTGAGAAGCAAAGATATGCAAGTTGATTCTGTGCAGGTCCAGAAACCATCAATGCATATATATACATAGACAAATTCAAACCTGTGATTTTAACACTGAAAAAGGGTGGTGTAGGCCGAGTAGAGCTTGGGATGTCAGGACATTGAAGATCGAGTGTTAGGGGGTATTCAATCTGGCGTCACTGGTTCACTGGTTCTTGGCTGGCTCAACATCAGCTCAGCGGACGGGATTCAATGTTCCGTCTGCTGAGTGCCAAAAAGGGTGTGTGGCCGCGAGATGCGGCTGGAAATCGTCAAGCTGCGGCTGGGAGTTTGACAATTTCCAGCCGTTCTAGGCAGAACGTGCCCAACTGCTTGTAAATTCGGGCATGTTCTGCCGAAATCCCTATTCAATGCTGTCAGTGAAGACAGCATTGAATAGGGTCCCGTCGGGATTAGCAGCGGGAGATTGAATACCCCATATAGTCTGCAGGCCCATCCCTCCTCCTCACCAAACAGCACAAAAAATTACCATATTACTCTGCTACTATTGCGTAATTGTGCATCATATTTGTGTAATGAAAATTCGCCATATTCCAACTGCTATTGCATGTATACACAGTCAGCTGACATCCCTCACAAATTGGCCCTTATTCTGATCGGTGCGGATATTCCCGCATTCTTACGGTGCGGTCCGCACGCCACGGTGTTTTGCCGCGTGCGGCCATCGTCCGTAGAAACGCCCACGTGTCCTCCGCATTCGGACGGACTCACTCTTTAAGAACAGGGCGTGTTTACGGACGACATACAAACCATGCGTGTGCGGGAGAAACACTCCGATTCTGCACGGTATTACTGAGTATTACAGAGTATGCTCGGAAATCCCGCATCCGAACGGGAGCCAAGCGGTGCTACCGCCCGTAAGCGGAGTATTTACGCCAAACAACCCACTATTATGTCAATTCTGCAATACATCACATGACCCACTTATTCAATTACCTATCCTCATAAAAAACAGCTTATTTGGAATTGGAATCAATTAGATGCCAATATATCCTTACAAGCATGCCTAACACATCCATTGCACACATTAACCCTTACAGCAATGTAAGTGCAATGGTTTGTATTACACCCTGTGTAAAAGATTATAAACAATCTACACATATACTGTTTCAAGTGCAAATAAAACCAACAACTGTGAACTTGCATAAAGAATTTATTTTAAATCAACATTAACATAAAAAATAAAATATAAAATATAATAAATCAAAGCAGCAGATCGCGGATGTCCTGCAGGTCTGCTAGAAGGAGCCTTAAATGTTGCTCCGCTCGCAGGACGGCCCCACGCACCCCCTCATCTGCCGGTGTGGTGTCATCTGTGGGCATGTCAAAGGGGCAAAAATTAGTCATGTTATTCATGCATACATTTCACATACTGCGACATAAATTGCACAAATGCTAGGTGACATGTGTGTATATATATATATATATCTATCTATGTAGAGAGATAGAGACACACATAGATAAATAGATATGACACATACATATATACATACATGCTAACTTATTTACTACATACTGTCTTTTTTGGCCTCTACCCTTTACTCTGCAGAAGACATAACAGTCATATTGTTTCTTCTCAGTCACAACCCACCCATGACTAACCAATGACAAGCATGTCATGGCCTCCGTCAATAAGAACTTGTCACAATCTGCTCAGTCTAAGTTCAGTGATGGTTCGTGGCATGGGAGTTATGCAAATGTCAGGAATGCACAGTACACATCCTCAAAATCATAATTCTGTCTAAACCAACCTACAATTCTGTGAGGGCAAAAAAACAATCTGAACTACAGGGGGTGTTTAGGTAGAGGAGGCTCCTGGGACACTGGCAACTTCTGACTCCATTCCAAGGTAGGCCGGCCCATACTCCATTTATAGCATACATCCTATAGTTTAGAAATAACATTCACCAACAATATAGATTCCACTATTTGATGGGTCATAATCAACACTTGCAGCAGGTGAATTTCATCCACAAATGATCCACTCATCCCTTTACTCCAGGATCCTGTTTAACTACTACGGTTATGTGGCAGTCAAAATGGAGCTCCAACCCATCCCACAAACCTGTGTAATTCAGAGGTGTCCTGGATGAAAGGGATGCCTTGGACACCCCATCTAACCCGTACCTGTATCTGTAGCTACCCACTTTGGGGTCTATATGAATAGTATGGGCCAAAAATTTGTTATCACCAGTGCTACATAACAAATACCAGTACAACTACTTCATTAATGATGCATTATGTTAACATACCGATCTGATGGTACTCCGGGGCCTGGCACGCCTCCTCCCCCTCGTCATCAGACTCCTCCGGGGCAACCGTGGCCTCCTCAGCCCCCTCCTCCGCCAGCTCCTCTGCCACAATAACCTCCTCCTCCAACTCCTCCTCCACCTCCTCCTCCAACTCCTCCTCCACCTCCTCCTCCTCCACCTCCTCCTCCTCCACCACCACCACCACCTCCTCCACCTCCTCCTCCGCCACCAACACCTCCTCCTCCGCAACCAACTCCGCTTCCACATCCTCCTCCACCACCTCCTCACGCACCTCCTCCTCCTCCACCACCATCTCCTCCTCCTCCACTTCCTCCTCCTCCACCCTTGCCGCCACCTCCTCCTCCGGGTCTTGGGCCTCCTCCTGGCCCAGGGCTGCCTCCGCCTCTTCACGGGCCTGTCGGGCTTGGGCTCGTGCTGTGTGGTAGAAAAAAAAATCATGGTCAATGTCGGGTCATTGGGGCACATGTATTAATCCATAACAAGACATACATGGAAGGGTGATAATGATGGCAAACGATGCAGGAAAGTAGCTCCTTACTGTTCATGGATTCCAAATTGTGACATGTAAATTATTATGTGATTGTTAGTAATTTGTTCACACATTACAACCCAGGCATTTATCAATGTGTAACACATATTAGATCTGGCACATTGTATGCATCAGAATCCTCAATGCTATGGCATTACATATAAAAGCCACATGACTGCATGTTAACCAGGAAGAAGCACACATAACAGTCTATGGACTTTTAAACCCATGGACACCCAGTTATCATGAGACACATTTTATTGTTTATATATGCTATGTTGTAAGTGCGAAATTTCATAGCTAAAATACTCACAATCAGCAATTTCGCTCCTGAGTTGCTGGAGCAGCTGGGGCTGGCGCCTGCGGAGGTCCGACCACCGCCTCTCAAGCTGCCCGAGGGACCTCCGCACCCGAGTGCGGGCGTAAGTTCGGCGCCCTGCCGCAGCATAGGCCCTCCGCTTATGGCGGTTTGTGATAAACGGCCCCGCACGGCCCAGCCTTGTCTCCATGACGGAGACAAGAACCCTCAGCTCCGCATGTGTGAAGGGTTCTGCCCTTCGTGTCTCCGCCATGTTGACAATGGCATCTATCAACCAATCAGGTGGTGGCATTGGTTGATCACAGTTATTTGTGTTAATAACTTTATTGTTCATCTTTACATGAACAGCGTGTCTGCGCCAACACAAATGGTGACAAATTCGCATGCCTTCAAAACAGTAGTGTTGATGTATGGCAATGAACAAATCTGATATATATAAAACACAGTGTGTATGCACTTAGCAAATCCAATGACGCCTCGCTCCGCCAAGCAATGCGTGCTATAGCTTAGCAATGCCTAGCTGTACTTAGCATTATTTACTCTATGCATCTATGTGTATGCGTACATTTATGTGTAAAAGACACATACACACACTTGCAGGTATCCTGAGACCAGCATTATACACCAGCCCTGCCTGCCTGCCTGCCTGCCTGCCTGCCTGGCTGCCTGCCTGCCTGCCTGGCTGCCTGCTCCTTGAAATGTTGAAACATGTGAATAAATTCTAATAGCATATATATATATATATATATATATCTGCAAACAAATCAGACATCAACACATGAAAAAATCCCAAACACATTACAGAATAAAGCAATGTACTCACCAGTCATCAGGGATAGTATCAACTACAATAATGAAGATATAACAAACACATAAGATCCCTTGAACAAGGTATAATAATTAGCACCTATATTTAACTTCCCCCAAAACTAAGCACATATGATAAATATCTCCTATTTCTTTGCCATTAGGAGGGCAGGCTGGCTAATTTTCGTGTTGTAACACTGACAACTAACACACTGTACTTATTTGAAGGGGTGATTTTTACAATAATTGGTGTGTTCTGTCAACTCGATAACATGTACCTGAAGTATCTTTGCGCCACAGAGTCCCGCATCTGGTATCCCCTCCGGCATTCAGGGGCGCGGGATGGGCGCATGGGCGGATCTTGCGGCTCAGATGGTACCTCCCACTCATCAAAGGGTATCTCACGCCGCACAGCAATGTTGTGGAAAAATATACACAGGCCCACGATCCTCGACACCATTTCAGGCGCATATTGTAAGTCACCACCAGTGCGGTGGAGCACTCTAAATCGACCTTTTAAAAGGCCAATTGAGCGCTCCACCACTTGCCTGGTGGCAACATGCGCCCGATTGAATGCCTCCTGTGGGCCCGGTGCTGGGTAGCTGTACGGCGTAAGTAGCCAGGGCGTACATGGGTAACCGGAGTCACCCAGAACCCACGCATCACGGCCTTCCAGCTCTTGGAGTCTTTGCCATATCCCGGTTTGTCGGATGACATGAGAGTCATGGGCACTTCCGGGAAACTTCGAGTTGAAGGCGAGAATCTCCATGGATGGGCCACATACCACCATCACGTTCAGTGAGTGGAACAATTTGCGGTTCCTATATATCTTCTCACTTCGAGATGGAGGCACAAATGGTACATGGGTGCCATCCACAGCCCCTATCACATTAGGGAAGCCAGCAATTTGATGGAAGGCCTGCTGGCTTCTGCGCAGGGTCTCGGTGGCAAATGTCATGGCCATGAAGTGCCCCTTGCGCCTGAACATGGCCGACGTCACACGCCTCAGGATTCGGCAGAAGGCCGGCTGAGATATTCCAGCAAGTACTGCCACTACTTGTTGGAATGATCCTGAGGCGCAGAAATGCAACACCGCCAGCAGCTGTGTGTGAGGCGGAATTGCTGTCGTGATCCCGTGTAGAGGTTCCAGATCGCTCTGAATTAAGGTGAGCAGATCCAGAATTACATGTGGCGGTAACCGGTACCTAGTAAGTACCTCATCATCGGGCATAGCAAACAGAGTCACCCGTGTGCGATAGATTCTAGCACGTCCTGGCCTCCTTGGCCGACGAGTGGGGAGAGCCGCAAGTGCCCTTAGCCTCCTCTCCATGTAGCGCATAATAGCTTCAGCAACCTATAAAGAAATGAACATAAATACTGATGCACCTATGCACATAATGGCCATATCCCACTACAAATAGATTTGTAGCCTTCAATACGTACAATAGATGGCCGCCCCGTGAAATCCCGCAGATCCATTTGACTCTCTAATGATGACACAATAATATGAACTCAATACACACCGTCCAAAACACACAGATAAAGGTGTCAGCATTTTTTGCCGACATCATGTACTATGACACATTTCATCTATTGCTGGGACATGTTGTCCTGCAATAGATGAACCCACACAGGTTGAAGACCTGTGAGTGAAATAGTGAACATGTGACATGTTGCAATAATGATACACCACTTTGCTGGCCCAACAATCTGTAGTCAGTGAGGCAATGGTGCATACATTCATACACTTACATTGTTAATGGATATCATATCTACAAGGAGCATGGAAGAGCTTACTTTACACCCTGACAAGTCCAGATCTGGAGACAAATGATTCTAGCAGGAAGTCACTATTTATAGGGCTCTCACATGTGTGGTCTATAACAGTAGAGATGAGTATTGCATGACTTGTGGGCTGGATTCTCTAAGGGATTGGGCTACTTTTAGCTTGCACTAAAACGCCACAATACCACAGTAGTCATGAATGATATGTCATGTCATGCTAGCAAATAGCATGTGTATTGTGCAATAGTCACAGGTGTATCAGAAGATTCTATGCAATGTTAGCATTGGTGACCAGTATTTCATGTAGAACTTTCGCCAGGTTTTACACAATGGAATTTCCGCCACCGTATGCGGCGCGAAAAAACAGCGACGTACGCTCACGCACGGAACGCAGCTGCCGCTGATGTCCGCCAAACAGATTACACAAACAGTATATAAAGGTGTATTAGAAGGTGACAATGTTGTTGCTAACATGTCTGGATCCCAACCAGAGGTGGACCCAGTGCTGCAGCAACTATTTGACCAGATGGACTCCAGCACCACCTATGTGCCACTGCACATGCGGCCAGTGGTTAATGAGGAGGCTGCTGCCCCTTCTACAGCAGGGGAACCTGCACCTGACCATTCTACAGCAGGGCAACCTACACCTGGCCCTTCTGCAGCAGGCCAACCTGCAGCTGGCTCATATCCACCATCAGCAGAATTGTTTGGAACACAACAGGGGACTTCACAAGGTAGTACCATGGCCAGCACTTCAAGTGCAGCGACTGGTGCCAGGGGGCGTGGCCAGGGACGTGGCAAGGGGCGAGCCAGTGCAACAGCGGAACCACCCAAAAAAAATAAGGCATATGAAGCACAGGAGCTGGCCATCCTGGTTCCCCGAGCACGTGATTGGATAGAGTGTCCATCCGAGAAGCTGACACACACACGCAGATGGAAGATTTGGGAACAGATAACGGCAGAGATTAATGAAGTAGCGCCACAAGTTCGTGAGACGGACCATGTGAAGAAGAGGCAAGTTGTTTTGTGATACATGTGGCCAGTAATAGCCAAGTAATGATTGAATTGATGCTTAGATGCATTTAGCAAATGGGCCGTGAGGTTGTTACGATACACATACATTATTGCCATGTTATTTCGTTGAGAGTTAGAGTAGGGTGATTGTGAATGTGTATTGTAACGGTGGATATCATAGTTGCATGTAATATTATATATGGGACATTAATCACATGTTGTAATATGTAGCACAGAGCAATGGCTGCAACAGCTAACATTGGGAGTGACATGTATTAATATGTCAACTTACATTGCAGGTGGCAGGACTTCAAAACCAACCTGAAGAGGAAGATGACCAAGCGGTGGGAACACAGCCAGACATCTGGGGCCGGCCCCATGCCATCAGGGCTAGAGCTCACCCCCCTGGAGGTGATGGCCGAGAGCTGTATATCAGTTGAGGAGATCAGGGGGGTGAGCACGATGGATAGCGAGGCCCCAGCTGAAGTGTTTGCGTCTTTTCTGGAAGGTAAATATTGGTCATGCCATAAACTTGTGCAAGTAATTATCGTAGAATGTCTCCTAATTGTGTTTATCTTTTCCCACAGACACCCCACCGCTTGGTGACGACTCTGTTCAGGAGGTGGAGGAGTCCGTGCCACCTGGCCCCAGAGGTAGGCCTGTGCAGCAGCAGGCATCGGGCCAAGCCGATTTGGCCGCCTTGGCCGAGGTGCTTGGGGACATCAACCAGCAGGGAGACTTGGCATCAGAACGGGTGCGTAGGACCGAGGAGATCCTGGCGAGCTTGGTCAGCACCCAGCAGTCCATGGCTGCGAGCATGCAGGCCATGGCTGCAAGTGCTCAGGTGCTGGCCGAGCAAGCCACCCGCCAAAATGATCTCCTCCTCCACCATAATGAGCTTATGGTGGAGCTGGTTACCAGCAACAGGGTCCTAATGGCATCCGTTTCTGGTGCATTACCACCGGCAACACTCCCTGCTGGCAGGAGGGGTAGACCAGCCAACCCCTCCACATCATCTGCTCCACCTGCCCCAGCATCTGGCCGTCCCCGAAGAGCTGCTGCACAGGCCAAGGAGCCTACCAAGGCCAAACGTGGTCGGAAATGAACTTGTGGCTGCATTAATCTCCGCCGTTATGTGTTCCCAAATCTTCCATTGTGCTGTGTGTGTCAGCTTCTTGTGTCCAATCACGTGCTGAGGGTAACCAGCTGAGCCCTTGCTTCATATGTCCTTTGTGGTTCCCCTGTTGCCCTCTTTTGCCTGCCATTACTGTCAGCTGTACTTGAAGTGATGGCCATGGTACTATCTTGTGAAGTCCCCGGTTGTGTTCCAAATGATTCTGCTGATGGTGCATATGAGCCAGCTGCAGGTTGGCCTGCTGCAGAAGGGCCAGGTGTAGGGTGCCCTGCTGTTGAATGGTCAGGTGCAGCTTGCCCTGCTGTAGAAGGGCCAGCAGCCTCCTCATTTCCCACTGGCTGCATGTGCAGTGGCACATAGGAGGTGCTGGAGTCCATCTGTGTGCAATTATATTTGTTTTGTATTATTATTTATTTTGCTGCATTCCTGCCATGTTGTTTATTGTTTGTATGTATTATTTTATGGTCATTGCATCACACTGGCATTGACTGTGACATGAATATAAATAAATGTGTTTACTTTACCCAAAATGTGTGGTTTCATGAGTACATGTCAAATACACATGTGTATTGCTAGTATTAATATTCTGTCATGTCCATTGTTAGCAGTTTGAAAGTGTCTGACAAGTACAGCATATGTGGGGGACTAGTAAGGTTTCCTTGAAGCAGCAATGGTTTCAATTAAAGCACTGACAAGCGGCCTATTAGTGAGTAATGAGTAAAGGAGTAGATTCTATTGGGTTCAGGTGTTAATGGTTGTAGTCATTAGGCGTACGTTCGCCTACCGCATGAACGAGTGGTGTCCGCAAAGCAATAGTACACTTGTGGACACCGCACATTTCTGCCCTTTTTGATCGCGTGCATTCGGAGTGGTTTCCGAATGTACGCCCCCCAACATAAGTGTACTCCCCCGTGTCCGCCCATGTTTCCGCCCCGTTTTGCCCACTTTGAAACTACGCCCATGTGTCATTCCGCATGACGCCCATAATACGCCCCTATTTCCCGAATGATAGCGGTGAACAGTTCTGGACGGGATCTGGCCGAACTGGTACCGAGTCAAGGCGTGGCACATGCGCGTTGCGTTCTCCACGCATGCGCAGACGCCGTAAAGACGCGATCCGAAAGTATGCGGTAAAGTCCGCGTCAATCAGAATAAGGGCCATTGTGCTGTGGGTCTGGCAAGGTTTGCCGAACACCAGAGTTTCTCTCCCCCATTTTTGTGGCCAAGATTTTAATGTATCTCAAAATTATTGCTTCCTGACTTCACCTGGATAAGATGCAAAGCAGGAAGAGCTATAACAATACTTTGGGCAAGATGTAATAGTGTGAGATTTTTTATATGTCTAAAAAATCACACCAAATCTTTAGACAAAATTAGAATTTAATTGCTGGGGTAATTCTGCACACGGAGAGGCGTGTGGCGACTAACCCCGGCTCCTATTGGGTGAGCAACCCTTAGTATAAAAATAATTCTGATTGGTGGTGCTGTGCTCTGTCTGGGTTAGTGCAACTTGATGAGGTGTTTGGACAGTATTAGGTAAAATAATACTTAATAATGATATATGGAGGTAAAAAGAACAGACGTGATAAATAAATACATGTGTAAGGTTTATTTCATAGTGTTGGATAAAACTTCCTCTATCACAAATTGGAAGGGTAAATCTTATAAAAATGTCAGTATTGCCCAGGCTCTTATATGTATTTCAACACTCACCGGTATATATAAAGGACGATTATTTTAAGAATATCAACAGCATTATATCCTCTTTTATTTGGCGGAATAAGAGAGTAAGGATCAAGATGGACACAATGTGTAGAGATAGGGATAGGGGGGGGTTGGCGGTCCCAAATTTTAAGGTCTATTATATTGCTGCCCAGCTTGTCCATCTATGCTCCTGGGTCCGGGAAGGGGAAGCCACGGTAGAGTTGGTTAATTTAGCGCAAAGTGGGGGGGCAGAACTAGCCCCACTTCAGCGTTTGCTATCGAAAGACCTTCGGGGGAATCAGCCTTCAATTATAACTCAAGCAGTAAAAATATGGCAATGGGTATGTAAGGTGACCAACTACACGGGGATAGATCCCGATACCTCAATATTCTCCCTGAATTCTATGAGAGAAATAAAAGAGCAGCAGGGAGGACAGGCCTGGGAAAAATATGGGGTGGTCACAATAAGACAATTTTGTAAAGAAGGAAATATCAGATCGTTTAGTGATCTACAGACGGAGTATGACCTACCGGGACACATGTTCTTCAGATTCCTCCAAGTCAGAAGTGCTTTGATGCAGGAAGGAAGTGGGACACTGGAGAACATTGTTGAATCGCCAGGCAAAAAATTCATTAAACAACTGAGCAGTGGGAAGAGATTGTCTAAGGTGTACAGGTATCTGAACACATATATTCAAAATGAAGAATTGATAGTCCTAAAAAAAAAATGGTCTATAGATATTCCTCGGCTGGTTGAGAATGATTGGAGGGAGGCGCTGTCATTTCCAGGTAGGGCTACCGCAGCAATTCGAACTCAACAGGCACAATTTAATATCCTCCATAGGAGTTATATAACCCCGGTTAAATTGAAAAAAATCGCCGGAGCCCAATCTGATAGTTGCCCAAAATGCAGGACCGAGTCGGGGACCTTTTGGCATCTCATGTGGGAGTGTAGGGTAATTAAAGTATTCTGGGATGAGATAATTGATAAAATGGAAAAGGTGGGAGTCCCTCGAGGGTCCCTTACAGAGTTAAATCTGGTTTTGGGAGTATGGGAGGAGAGAAACTCGGCATGTGAATGGAAGCAATTGGTGACGAATTTGTCTGCCATTGCTAAATTAATAATAGCAAGGCAATGGATGGCCTCCACAGGCCCAAAAATCATGGACTGGTTGAGCATGGTTAATAGCACATGTGAACATGAGCGATATGTATATGCTACAAGGGGAGCTGGCATAAAATTTTGCAAGGCTTGGGGTCTATGGAAACAATCAAGGTTTTATAGGGTAGAAGCTAGGAAAGACGGTCAATGAGAAAGGAGGAGAGCGAACGATAGGAGAACGGCACAAATAATTTGGGACACAATAGCCTAAATATAGGCAGAATAGGGGAGTTCACATGGGATTACGAATAAGTAAATAGAGAAAATTAAGAAAAAGCACTTAAGGAATTTTTGTATTTTAACTGAGTTCTCTGAAGGGAACGGAGGGATATTAATTCACAGGGTACTGCACGGTATGATGAGCCACTAAAATAAGGACATGAATTAGGGGTCAGATTAATATGGGATAAATCAAGGGGAAAAAAAAAATTGAATATGTAGATTTGTTTAGTAAGGAAATAGTATCAAGGATAATCACGAAAAGGGGTATTTAGAAGTGTTAAAAATATAAATAATGTATGAATTTAAAAAAAAAAAAAAAAAATGAGTTCACATTGGGTAAAGGTTGTAACATGTGGCACATATTGTCGCTCTTCTAGTAGTTAGGTTGCCGTTTTTTCAATGCCTAGAGTTTACGGGGAGAAACTAAAATAAAAGGTTATCCATAGCCATGAGATAAGTTAAGATAAACTATGTAAAACCCGGAATTATAACATGTCCGAGATGGATGTAGTAGGGGGAACTATAAGATAGATTGAGGAGCCACAAGAATGTTGGAGGGAGTCGCTAATAATCAATGTGGATTATAAGAGTAGTAACAAGTAAGGAGTGTAGTACGGCGTCGGTAAGAAGTATAGGCCAAGTGTAGGTGTGCTTGTGGTAAGGGGGGTGGGGTGGGAGGGGGTGGTTGGGGGTGGGATTAGTATGTATGTTATTAAATGAAATGTAATTGTCTGTGTAATTATAAATATTTTGCAATTTATTGTATTACATGCAACGTTGGAATAAATAAAACTCAATTAAAAAAAAAAAAAAAAAACTGAAAGAATAAGGTTTATTTCATAGTAAAGTCAACATTTGCTTGCGATTTCTGATGATTTTTAGTAATGGAAATGTGCTTTTCTTTAGACAAGTGCAGATTTTTAGTAACGTGAATGTGTGCAATTCCTTTTAGCAATGTGAGTGTGTGGATTTGTGTAAAAAAAAACAGCATGGAGTCCCCCCTCCATAACCAGCCCTCATTGAGCCGGTCCTGGTTCCCAAAATACAGTGGGGGGGGGGGGGTCCCCCATATTTAAGAAACCAGCACCAGGCTCTTGGCCGGTCCTGGTTCCAAAAATACAGGGGACAAAAAGACTGGGGGTTCAAATATTTTCCAACCAGCACAGGGCTTCAACAGCCAGTGGTGTCATGCCACAGCCGGGGGACACTTTTTATTACAAGGTCCCCTGGCCAAACCATGACTACCATGACTGGTTATCCCTGGACAGGGTTCACCCGTCCAGGGCTGAAGTCCGAGCTGTCCCCACCACCCCTAGGCTGCGGGTGGCGGGCTGATTTTTGTTGCGTAAAAAAAATTAGTTTTTCACAGTAGAACTACAAGTTCCACAAGGCCTCCCCCACATGCTGGGACTTGGTGAATCACAAGTTCCAGCATGTGGGGCATTAAAGGGCCAGCTAGTTTTTGTAGTTCTACTGTGAAAAACAAGGTACAAAAAAAAGACACACACACAGAGAAAAGTAAAACTTTAATATACACACATGCACACATACTTATTGTACCACGATCCCACAACGGTGCGATGGAGACCTCTGTCATGGGGACTTAGCTCAGCTCTGATTGGCTCTAAGCATTTCCATGGAGACGCCTACAGCCATAAATCACACCCTATTAGATTTGCAATTTTGATGTTTTCTATGAGAAAACATCTGGATGCAATTTGTAATGTGCAATTTTTTTTGAGATGACAAAGCATGCGATTATTACAACGAAACGTGAGATTTTTATAACATGTGCAATTTTTGGGAAACATTTACATCTATTACATCTCACCCTATTAGTCTAAATCTTTAAATAGTATGTCTCTCTCCAAACTTTGATAATCTCCCCCAAGGTTGTTTTCTATTCTCACATTTAATCACAACCCAGGAGGATCTTGAATCTTTATTACAACTCACCTGGGTATGGAATTCTCCCATATGTGATGATCTCAGTCAGGAGGACACCAAATGACCATACATCTGACTTAATGGTAAATGTTCCATAATTTATTGCTTCAGGAGCTGTCCATTTTATGGGAAACTTGGCACCTGCAATTAAGGAGGAATTGTTAAAGTAATAAAAGCATACTTGTCTACCCGACTGCTTTTAAAGTCAAGTCCATTCTGACGAGATGCCTCTACAATGCTGTCAGGAAAGACAGCCTTGAATAGGCGCCAGCCGCTATTTCCCCCATCAGACGTAGCACTGGGGATTAAATACATCCCCAAATGCCACAAATAGCAGAAAAAAAGGGTAAATGATGCTTAGTTGGGCTGTGTCACAGGGGCATGCAGACATCATTAATGAATAAAATAATACAAAGAAGATAATTATACTATAGCTTTTTCTTTATATTAATCTAATCATTACCATTTTGCATAGTGTTGATTTTGGAGGCAACGAAAGTGGTGCCTCCTGCTTCCTATTACAAATATCTGGAAGCAGGGGCCGGGGACAAGCAGATGACTGTAAAATGTTTTTAAAAAATAGCGTAAGCGGCACCTTTACAGATGCATCAGTGACAGGGATGTGCTCTCAGCCAATATGAAAGCATGCCCTGTCACTGAAGCTGATGTGATTGGGCACTGGGCACGGGAAGCAGATTTATCACTGACAGTGACTGCGTCCAGCTGCCACTGTCAGTGCTGTAGAGGGAAATACACAAATTATTGAGAGCGCATATGAACCAGTAAAAATTACACATTTATTAAAAACAATAATAGCATTAGACACTTAAATAATATACGGTATATTAAAATGGGCAATATTCCCTTGTGATATGTAGAGAACAAAGTCCTCGGACTAACTAAATCTCCAATGAAGTTCCATTGATTAGGGAATAAACTTTATGTTCCAGATAGAGTTATCTCACCACTCGCGGCAATAGCACATGAATGCCCTTGTAGTTCCACACCGAATCCGCAGCTTACCGGGTCAGAGGTTCAGCGGCTGGGTTGGATGGGCTCCAAAGGGGGGGGGGGGGGTCTGCAACTTGCGGTCCTCGGACACTGCAATCGATGTTGTGCTTGCTGTGTCGGGAGGGGATAGTGGCCGCCTGCAGCTTGGATGCCCTCAGCGTCACAGATGTTAACTTCAGGTCAGAAGGTTCGGCTGCCGGGTTGGATAGGCTTCAAGGGGGGATGTGCAATCTGCGGTCCTCGGACACTGCGATAGATGTTGAAGTCGCTGTGTCAGGAGGAGATGGTTACCGCCTGCAGCTTGGAAGCCCTCAGCGCCGTAGATCTGACGGGTGCTGGGTGTCACAGCCCGCCGTTCGAGTCCTCCGTTTGTAAAGGATTAAGTAGCAATATGGTTTGATCTTGCAGGTGTGGTAAGGTGAGAAAAGGAATCTGGGTTGCCCAAAATGACGAGTGCTCAGCTCCTTGACGCGTTTCTCCGTCAAATAAATCGGACGGTTTCCTCAGAAGGTCTGTGAGCTGGTGTCTTCCGTGGGTTTAAAAAGCAACCTTATCCAATGAAAATGTGATGTTAGTGCATTGCACCTGTGGCTCCATTAGCATTTAATTACGTATACAGGTGGAATTGATCTGTTTATATCTATTACTTTTTCAATAGCAATTCTATTCACACTTTCACATTTCAGCTCAAATATATCATTAGTCTATACCAAGATAGATAGGTGTAATGGAGCCACAGGTGCAATGCACGAACATCACATTTTCATTGGATAAGGTTGCTTTTTAAACCCACGGAAGACACCAGCTCACAGACCTTCTGAGGAAACCGTCCGATTTATTTGACGGAGAAACGCGTCAAGGAGCTGAGCACTCGTCATTTTGGGCAACCCAGATTCCTTTTCTCACCTTACCACACCTGCAAGATCAAACCATATTGCTACTTAATCCTTTACAAACGGAGGACTCGAACGGCGGGCTGTGACACCCAGCACCCGTCAGATCTACGGCGCTGAGGGCTTCCAAGCTGCAGGCGGTAACCATCTCCTCCTGACACAGCGACTTCAACATCTATCGCAGTGTCCGAGGACCGCAGATTGCACATCCCCCCTTGGAGCCTATCCAACCCGGCAGCCGAACCTTCTGACCTGAAGTTAACATCTGTGACGCTGAGGGCATCCAAGCTGCAGGCGGCCACTATCCCCTCCCGACACAGCAACCACAACATCGATTGCAGTGTCCGAGGACCGCAAGTTGCAGACCCCCCCCCCCCTTTGGAGCCCATCCAACCCAGCCGCTGAACCTCTGACCCGGTAAGCTCCGGATTCGGTGTGGAACTACAAGGGCATTCATGTGCTATTGCCGCGAGTGGTGAGATAACTCTATCTGGAACATAAAGTTTATTCCCTAATCAATGGAACTTCATTGGAGATTTAGTTAGTCCGAGGACTTTGTTCTCTACATATCACAAGGGAATATTGCCCATTTTAATATACCGTATATTATTCAAGTGTCTAATGCTATTGTTGTTTTTAATAAATGTGTAATTTTTACTGGTTCATATGCGCTCTCAATAATTTGTGTATTTTTTGCTGTTAGTCTTTGCTGGGAGCAGCATACCAGTTGCCACCTTATCCTACAACCTTCAGATTATTAACTTGACTTTTGGTCTGCGCCTGATTTTTGTTTTTATAGCTGTAGAGGGAAAGCAGCGGTGGTGGTGCCAGTTCTCAGGGCCGTCAGAATTGGGTGGGCAAGGGGAAAACTCACCAGCCAAAAAAATGTTCTGAGACCCCTGCTGGTGCGGAAGCTCAGCCTTCTGATTTGCAGCGGCAGCCTGGCCAGTCCCTGACCTCACCGCATGCCACTGTTGTATCAGCAGGTTACACAGCAATGTTGGCTGGTTGAGTGTAGAAAGAGAACACGTAGGTTTCCTGCATATTGTGTGGAGTGGTGGTAATTGGATAAACAAATACAGTATAGACGTGAGGTAATTGGATAAAGCTATAAAGGTTAAGTGGTTTGCTACAATAATTGAATGAACTTGTCTGATGTGGTGAGTTATTAGGGAATTCTTGAAGTCTTAGGGGTCAATCCTATTAGGTGCAGATGATTCGCACTCGCAAATCATCATGGCACCGGGCGCACTTTACGGTGGACTGAATTCACTTAAAAAGTGCTCGCACCTCCATATTAGCAATTTTCCCAGGGGTGGATGACTTTCCATAGCAGAACTACCATCCACTCTGTCACTGATCTGCTGGTAATCAGATGAGCCGCAGCAGATGAGTGGTGGGCCATCGATGATGCCGGATCGCACATCAGTGCTCAGCTCATCGCTGCTCTGTACACACTGGGCGGCTTTCGACCTGAAAGCCACTCGAAAGAGTAAACGGAGCTGCTTTCAACTCAAAGTCCCCAGAGTGTATGGGTCTTAAGTCTAATACACTTGTAGTGCCCCCTGTAATGCTGCTTACCACAGAACACTGGGCCTGATTCTGATTTGTTTGCAAATCCTATGTTCGTTGGTCTGACTTTGTGCACCCTCACCTTAGCCGCAGCATAATTGACATGCTGTGGCATTTGACCTTTGTCTCTTGAACTATGCAGTCAGGTACCTTCTCGTGCTGTGTACTCATTGTTCTCTATCACACGTGCCAGACCAAAATCTGCTATTTTGCAGCATATTGTTTCCGAGACCAGGATGTTGGCAGCTCGCAAGTCCCGGTGGATGTAATTTTTACGTTCCAAGTACGCCATTCCTTCTGCCACCTATAGATATTAATTATATAAAAGAAACATAATACATGTATTGTTACATTTTGAGTCTGTATAAAGCCTTAACTTAATATGATGTCATGTTCCTTTCTTGGCTCCTTTGCCCTTTATTTTATGAACCTGAATACAGAGGTTCTCAACTGTGATCTCCATTTACATGCACTCACCCAGTGGCACTGTCAATCACCCGCACACACAGCACGATGTGCCGATATAACTTTATTATGTAACAGTTTCTGATATAGCACAGCAAATACCATTGCGCTTTACAATTTAGCTATATCAGCCAATGGCTGTGCTACATAACAGGCGCTGTGAAAGCTGCATCATGACTTTGCTGGTTCTCCCTTACCTGAGCCGACATGTCTATAAGTTTATAGATAGTAAGTCTGAGGCCTTCTGGTGTTTTCAAATAATCTACCAGGCACCCTGCAGAATAAAGGAACAAATTCCTGAAACATTTCTTACTACATTTAATCATCAGCAATAGTGTTTAAAAGCATCACATATATTATTATCTTAGGTGACTGCTTGTAGCTGAGGAGATAGGAGGGATGCAATATTATTCTGCCAAGTATTCAGATGTCTATTGAAATATCCCCTCTTGTCTTCTCATGCTGCTGCTAAATGATTACACTTTTTAGCATTTTTTTGTCGGTTTTGCACGTTTATGATGCCATATAAATGAGTTTATTGCTTTAAAAAGAATGCTGCTGGCTTTATTTGTGTTTGTACTGGTGGAACTGTTCTGAGCCTTGCACTCTGTCTGCAGATTGTTTGAGCGAGTGCAACTTGGTCTAATACAAACTATACTATGTATATATATATATATATATATTATATAGTTATCGTGGATATACATTGTGAGATCTATTACAGTGTATATGACATAATATCAGCACTCTGCCCTCAAGACTTTCAGAGCATGCACTGCGCAATACGGCTGACATGACACATTGAAAATATTGAATTAGAAGGATATGCCTGACGAGCCAGCATATCCAACTGAGTGATATTTTAGAATTGGTTGCCTGCATAGTCACTACAATTATCTGGTTGATAATCGTTGCATGTATGCCCATCATTAATTACCTTTCTCAGAAAATAGATGAGAACAGAGAACGCGGTACTTGTTTCCTAGCACGGCCACTACGATTTCTATCGTGGTGGTCGTGTCGGAAAAAATCGTGTCGGTCGCGTCGGGTGCATACCAAAACGCACACGACGCGACCGACGCGATGTACCCGATTTCTCCATAGGCTTCAATGTTAAAATAATTTAACATTGATGCCTATGGAGAAATCGGTTACATCGTGTCCATAGGCTTCAATGTTAAATTATTTTAACATTGAAACTGAGTCCATTTAACATATTAAAAAATGGGTATAGGGCCAATATCGGCCATTTCTCATTGGGTATGGCCCCGTCAAGTGTGTAAAAAATAATGTCCCCCCATTGTGGCCGCCACTCCCACGATTGGCGCGAACCCGAAGCGTGGCGAGCGCAGCGAGCCCGCGAGGGGCGGCGGTGCGCGTCCTCCGACCTTTTCATTCCCCTACTATCCACGTCGGCGTGGAGTTGAGAATAGATTAGTGTGGCGAGCGCAGCGAGCCACCGAGCCCGAAGCGTGGCGAGCGCAGCGAGCTCCGCGAGGGGACGCGGACAGCTGTGAAGCCCGCGAGGGGACGCGGATACCTGTGAAGGTAGGGGAATGAAAAGGTCGGAGGACGTGCACCACCGCCCCTCGCGGGCTCGCTGCGCTCGCCACGCTTCGGGTTCGCGTCAATCGTGACGGGGCCATACCCAATGAGAAATGGCCCATATTGGGCCTTTTCCCATTTTTTCCTATGTTAAATTCAATGTTCAAATATTTTAACATTGAAGCCTATGGACAAATCGGGTCCATCGCATAGGCTTCAATGTTAAATATTTTAACATTGAAGCCTATGGAGAAATCGGGGGCATCGCGTCGTGCGCGCATAGGCTTCAATGTTAAAATAGTTTAACATTGAAGCCTATGGGGAAATCGTGGGCATCGCGTCGGTCGCGTCGTGTGCCTTCTTAAGGCACACGACCGACGCGATGCACCACAGTTGTGGTTTTTTCAAGGGAAATCGCGGGCATCGTGTGCCTTAAAGTTAAGGCACACGATGCCCGCGATTGTGGCCGTGCTAGGAAACAAGTACCTAGAACGCTAATTTCTACTCAACCGCCCAGCAATGCATCTGAAGTTCTGTTCGCCTAGTTGAAATGTACGCTGTATATCTTTGACTGCCATATGTGGCTCTTTTGTATAAAGAAATGTGGAATTGAATTGAATTATCATTAACAGTAGTTCCCAGCTCCAGGAACTGTAGGTGATGACTGCACTGTACTATAAAGTATACTGTACATTATGTAATTCTTGACGGTAAGAGAATTATAGGAATGTAAACAGAGTGTAAATGACATTGACAGCAGGACTGGGCTAGTTTCGTTATTTTATTCCATAGGACAACATGTTTGTTATAATATCCAGTCATGATTCCACTTTCACTTTCCCCGACTCACCATTTTCCATGTATTCTGTTACAATATATATAGGTTCCTGGGTTACTACTGCATGTAAGCGGACCAGCCGTGCATGCTGCAACTGCTTCATTAGGTTGGCTTCTTCAAGGAACGCCCTTGTGGACATAGTTCCCTGTTTAAGGTTTTTTATGGCAACCTTGGTGTGCCCATTGTAGTATCCTGCTCAGGAAGACAAAGTTTATTGCATAAGGATGAAAAACATGAAAGCATTTGCGGTGTGTGTCATCTGTATAAATACCATAGATATTGCTAATATTGTTTAATGATATACTAATGCAAAGAAATGACAAAGTCTTGACTCTTGATTCTGTATTTTATTATTGAGCCTAAATGTGGAAACTGTATATATGAAAATGTATTTTGAGCTGGTTGCCCTCTTTTCTAATACTTTTTTCTGCACCACCCGCCCACATCTACAATCTGAGCGCTGCATGCGAAGATGCAGGAGCAGATCCCGAGATGGACGCTGACTTTGGCCAGTCTGTCTAACCCGAACCCAATTGTCAGTGTTATATAGAGTCACCCATGGTGAGTAAATGCTTATATTATAGGTAAGAAAAGGTCTGCTCCTTCTTTTTAGACTGTTGACTCTGTATTAAATGAAAGATAACTTTAAATCACAGAGTAAAAGTTCAGGGATTACTTAATACTCAGAAACATGATGGAGTAGTACATTCTAGGTGAATAAGAATTATTCATTCATTTTCAATAGAAGTCAATTCAAAACCGATTTACTCACCCATCCACACCTCTCCAAACTGTCCAGCACCAAGCTTCTTCACTAGCTGCAGCTTGTTGCGTGGGATTTCCCATTCATCAGACCACCAGGGTTTTTTTGGTCGGTGAGTCTGGCATGGCTCCTTTAGCTTTGTACATAACCCATCCAAAGACACTACATGGAATACAACATATGACTTTATATTTGATAGTAGAACAGCATAAGACAGTTGATCTATGAACCGATGACTAGATTGCTATGAGGCTTGTTCATGAACATATCTGTTCTTTTATGGCTGCATAATTGTTATTATTAATAGTTATTTTATAGCACTTATGTATTATACAGCTCTATACAGAGAATATGTTTTTACATTGGTATGTGTAGCATACAATTACTATATATATATATATATATATCCTGCCACATGGACATGTGTGATAAATGGTTACAGATTGTGATACACAGACAAGAAGGTGCATAGCTAGAAATAAGAGCTCATGGTTTATAACATTTTAAGGAGGGTACACCATCATTGGGCTGGAGCATGTGCGGGCAATATAGTTACTGATGGGACCTTGCTATGTTAACACTAAACTTTGTGCACAATTTATTGCTCTCATTCTGTGCAGTGCAATTACTCCACAATATTTCCATATGATAATCAGTCCTCTGTTTAACATGCCGGGGGTCCGGATTCTGGCAGTCAAAATCCTGGCACCAGAATCCCATCTGGTGGACACACAACAGCCCAAATCCTTACATTCAGCATCCTGATCATAGGTACGCTGGGGACAGTTATCGTAGGACGGTTAGGTTTAGGCACTAGGCCGGGGGAGGTTAAGGTCAGGGGGGATTGGGGGTTAGGCACTAAGAGGAGAGGGTTCGGGTTAGGCTATGGGGGTGAGAGGCATAATGATAGGCATTTGGAAGAGAGGGTTATGGAGGTAGAAAAGTATACTTACCGAGCCCCTGTTGGGATTCTGCCAGTTGGGATGCTGCTGTCAGTCTTCTGACCACCAGCATCCCGACTGCTGGCCACCTGTATGGCTTTCCTCTACGATCCTGCTGTACCCGATGATAAACAGACCCAATAGCTGCTACATGGCCTACAGTGCAATTGGGATGGTTACGTTACTGCACAAGCTACACCCTATAACCCCCCTGTTGCTCAGGTGCTTCTGCATTACTTTTTTATGGTATACATAGAACCACCATCTTCCATAGTGATGTACAGAGTAATTGTACTCATTCCACTCAGTTCCTTGACTTCCTGCACAATCGAGTCTTAGTGGTTTATTTACTTAAATGCAGGTTTGTAGAAGTGGAGATGTTTCCCATAGCAATCAATCACATTCTACTTATTATTTATCTAGCACTTTGTACACGATAATAGCTGGAATCTGATTGGTTGCTATGGGCAACATCTCCACAACTGAAACTCTGATTTTAGTGTATATATATATATGGGAAAGAAAGGGGGGTTTCAGGGTGCGCTTAACCTTTCCTGATTGAACAGAATCTTTCAAGTAAGTAAAACAATTTAATATAAAACTGCCCTAAGGGCATAGCAGTGTACAATAAAGGTTTGGTACAATTACAGTGAATCACAATAAAAATGATATCTTTTTATACAAATGATGTACAATCACAACAAGTGTTTCAATACGCCCATAAGCCATAATCAGGGTTTATGGGCGTATTGAAACACTTGTTGTGATTGTACATCATTTGTATAAAAAGATATCATTTTTATTGTGATTCACTGTAATTGTACCAAACCTTTATTGTACACTGCTATGCCCTTAGGGCAGTTTTATATTAAATTGTTTTACTTACTTGAAAGATTCTGTTCAATCAGGAAAGGTTAAGCGCACCCTGAAACCCCCCTTTCTTTCCCATTTCTGTACCGGGTCCCATCTAACAGGGGACCCTATCAGGGTAGCAGCTCCCTCAAGTATCATTGTGCGCATAGTGTGGTCCTTTTCGATATATATACCCCTTACAGTCTACTAACTACATCACTTGGTCCTTTTTATTGTCAGCCAACTGACCTATCAGTATGTTTTTAAATTATAGGAGGAAAACCAAGCACATAGAGCAGGGGTGGCCAAACCGGTCCTCGAGATCTACCAACAGTCCATGTTTTCCAGATCACCTAGCTGTAGTCATTACTAATGGTCACATTTTCAAACCTGCTGCATTCATTCCTACTATAGATCCACAGGTTGCCTGGAAAATATGCACCGTTGGTAGATCTTGAGGACAGGTTTGGCCATCCCTGACATAGAGGATGCTCATGTTGTGTGAATATACCCTCTCCATAACAATAGTGCCCATAGGCCCAATGTTAGCCACTGTATTCCTTTGCTGTAAACATGTATAGTAAATACTGTAAAAATAAAATGGCAGAAGAACATATTTGAGCACTGTGGTTATGAGCCCTGCTGACAGCCAATGTACTGTACCTGAAGTACATTGCATCCCACTGCTATGTATGGATGACACAGGCAGCATTACATATACAGTACTTAGCACAAATCCTGTCCTCGACTAACCTTCTTGGTCAATAAGTAATGCCAGACTTTAAGCCAGTGGAGTGTATGTCTATGGAGCATGTTTCAGGGACAACATGAGAGCCATTGGGGGAAATTTACTAAGACGGGAGTTTTATTTCACATGGGATGTTGCTACGGCCAACCAATCAGAATCAATATTTTTATTCATTTAGCACCTTCTAGAAGATAATAGATAGTATGTAATTGGTTTCCCATAGCAACATCCCAGGTGAAATATTTTAGTAAATTTCCCCATTGTATGTTCTAGTTCTGTTTCCTCCTACAAGAGAGGCTATAACAGCCATGCTCACCAGAATAATGTTGCACAAGTTCCTGAAGGTTGTTGAATATGATCCTGGGTGAAATATAATATCCTCCATTGTCCATATTGCGAATCTTATAATGTTTCACCACTTCTCCCTGATTCCCATCCAGATCACGCACAGATAACGAGTAGGAGCCTGGAATGGTAACAGGGTGGAACTCTCATTAAGTGAGGTCTACAGTACGCAAAAACAAAGCATAGAATACAAATGTAGGCAAGGTTCAGAGAAAGAAGTAAATGAGTGGGAAGTAAAAGCAACAACACTTATGTAGACATAATAAATACAATACCTTTATTGGTCTCGCTTTCTCGTATTAGGAAAGATCCTTGCTGGTTTCCTGGAGCTAGAAGCTGACGCTCTGCATCTTTCCGACCCAGATCACTGAAGAACCAACTGGATAGAATGTATTGGAACACAATATTGTTGCATGTTGTGGTTTGTGGTTATGGAAAATGGATACAATTGCTATATCGTGTAAGAAGGAAGTTAACTCAAAATACTATTTTGGGCGGGATGTTCTAACATCCACAGCCCAGCTCCACCGCCCTTCGCTGCCCATCGCCAACATAATTATCACATATGCTCTAACATATGCGATAACTATGGCAAAAGACAGCTCTTGCGTTAAGTGCTGTCCTTTGCGGTGAGAGTCAGTAGGTCCGGCGGCTCCCTCCCTTACCCGGCCGGCTTACAGTTTACACTGGCTGTACTGTGCTGCTGTGCTGGGTTCTCCTCCTCCCTGCACTCGGAAGAGCATCACAGTGCAGAGAGGAGAAGGTCACAGGTCCGGGCTGCCCGGACACAGGAGAGGGCGGTGGGTCGGTGTGGGAGGCGGTGGGTCACGATAACGATGCCCCCGTCATGGTGGCGATGTCCCCATCACGGTAACCCTTCGGGGGATGTTTAGAGCATCCCAAAATGCGGCAAAACCCCGATAACGGGGTTTTTACCACATTTTTAGTTTGGAAAATCTCCACCTTCATCTGTTGTTAACAATGTATTTTTTTTTTTTTTCCTAAATGGCTGAATTGCTGCCACCGGACTCTTAAATTAGCTTTTGTCTCCAGCTTCATGTCCACCAAATACAGTGGAGAAAATCTACTAAGCTCGGCCGTGTTGGGCAAGCGCCTGTACGAATGGGATCGGCCGTATTTTGAGCCTGACAATTCACCAAATATATCTAGCTGCGGAGTTCTCAGGATTCCTATTTTCCAATTTCCCTGTGTCGCAACATTAAAGTATTTTCAGTGTTTACCTGACTTGTGAATTCATGCTGGTTCTACTCTGCATTCCTCTGCTCCATGCTGCTAACTAGCTCTGTGTTAAGCCCCCCATACACGGTCCGTTAATCGAATCCGTTGTGTGCTTAAACAGCACACATCGGATCGGATCGCATTCCTAGTGCATGCAGTGTGCATGCACTGCGATCAGATACGATGTGTACCTAGTACAAAAAGTATGTGCAGCACATACTTTTTGTACCGTACTATGTGATGCGCGGGAGCGCGCATCGCATAGTACAGAACGGATGCCGGCGAACGGCTCCGTGTATGGGCAGCTTTAGTTTGAATACTGCAGGCTGATTACAGCACCTGGGTGAGAACTTGCACAGTCTCCTTGATTAGCAAACCTGTGAGGTAATAGCCCAGTGTCTGACAGATGAGCTCATTAGCTCCTTATAAAATGCACTTCCTGGCAGGTATTCCCTGACAGAGTATATAACCTGCTCCAGCGTCCCTTGTACTTTATTCTCCAGACTTCCAGTAATTGACCTTGGCTTTCCCGTGACAACTCTCCTGCTTAATCCTGTACTGCTGCTAGTGTTTTCCTGTTAGTGACCCGGCTTCATCTTGACCCTTCTTGTGCCTGCTCCCTGTGTACTGCATACCTCCCAACATGACCCTCTCCAGGAGGGACACAATGCTCTGCTCCTGCACTTCCCTCTTAATGCAGGATTGCCATCACCTGTTTCACACAGGTTAATTGATAAGAAAGGTGCTTTAACACAGGTAATGGCAATCATAAATTAAGGAAAAGCCCAGAAACAGACCAGTGTCCCTCCTGGAGAGGGTCATGTTGGGAGGTATGGTACTGCATCCATGACATCCTGTGTATGACCTTGGCTTGTTCTGTGACCATTCTCCTGCCTGCTCCCTGAGTACTGCTTCCTGTGAACTCCCAGTGTATGACCTGGCTAGTCTGACCATGAGCATTCCAGAACTTACCCTGCCTTACTCCCAGTGTTTACCAGCACCATGTGGGAAACCTGACCAGGGGATCATAACCGGTGTATCGTGTGCAGCGAAGCCCAAATCGCGCTTGGAGGGGTCACTGGCAAAAACCACTGGTACGCTTAGACCCGCTCCGAGTCAGGTCAAGCCAATTCCCGGTCTGGTATTCACCATCCGGAGTCTAAGACCTTGACACCCTGAAGCATTATATGGATCAGTCATGTGCATCTTCTCAGCATGTCTTTCTTCTCCAACCTAACTTGATAGGATGTGCCCCTGAGTATGTCACTGATCGGAGACAGTGCACATTACAAGAGAAACCCTTCCAAGTACAGGGTATTACTGTATCTTGACCACTAGCTAGGGTTGTCCATCGACCATCAATGGTTGTAAACCCTCAATGGTAGATGGCTTGTGATGGTGGAGATCTAAATTATTCTCCACCATCAAAGGTACAGAGCCACACAATGTTTGTTTGTTTTTTTGTCATAATTCTTGTCAGAACAAGGAGCTCCACCCCACTTTCTGCAAAACCCCACCCCCACCAGTAAGGGAAAGAGCAGGATCAGTGAAGGTTAGTGAAACCATCACTAACCAGTGAAGGTTAGTGAAACCATCAATGGCCCACCATTATAATCAATGGTCCCTTAAAGTTACGCCATCAATGGTAACCATCGACAGGGAGCACACCGATTGCCATTGCCATCGCCAAAGCAAGCTATAGCATATGCTCCCTTGCAACAACTGGCTGTATATGTGTACATGTGTGTGCTTTACCCTACTGCACACCACCTGCACTAACCCCACACATTCCTGGCTGAACCTTTTGCACCTGTATTCTTGCAATGTGTATCTATTGCATTAACCTTTTGCTAACTTACTGTAGATTGTATGCTCTGCCTGGTTATTAATACAATCCAGGTTACGTCACACACGCCAAATTCTTATACTGACCCCATACCGGTGGTTATTTGTACTTTTGAGTAAATATTGATGATCACTACTGACACTGCACTTGGAGTGAAGATAATTCATTATCTATAAGTAGCCACACAGCTGCCTAGTGCACCCTAATGTCTTCTGGGTGCTATGGATACATAGAAACATAGGGAAAAAATTAAAGAGAAGTTCTATTGAAGATGGCATGTTGCCCATAGCATACCTCCCAGGTATCCCGTTTTTCGAGGGATGTCACATTTTGAATAGATGCTGTGCGTACAGCATCTATTCAGTGGCGCAGTGGATGAAAACGTGGGCGTGTCCATCATTTGCATACGCCACACCCTAATTTACATAGGCCACGCATAGGCCATGCCGCGCACGTGTCCCTCTTCTCAACATGAAAAAGTTGGGAGGTACTGTATGCCATAGCAACCAATCAGCAGTAGAATCTGATTGGTTGCTATGGGTATCATCCAACTTCAATAGAACTCCCATCTTAGTAAATGTACCCCATAGAATTTGATGGCAGATAAGAACCACATGGCCCATGCAGTCTGCCATATAGGTTGCAGTGTGTCATAGGCACACTACATGTTTTTGCTATTTGTCTCTAAGCAAATACTCACGGTTCTTTTACTAGTCCATTTACAGCTGCCACAAAGTTAAATGGCACAAGTCCTACTTCTCCTGTGCGCAGTGATTTAGCTTTCCACCACTCGCCAGTTCTACAAGCAAAGAGAGAAGACACTGAAGGATAATTACTATACAATGGTTATCTTTATGCAGTAACAGTCGGTTTAAAAACAGACATGCATATATGGGCAGGATGTGCTAAAGGGTAAGGGGCGCATTTATCAACCCACAGCGATGCCGGCGTGGTGACATCGCCGGGCATCGCGGTATCATGTGATACCACCTGGATGTATTATTAGAAGGGCGCAGGGACAGGGCTCCGAAAGGAGCCCGTTCCTGCGAAGCCCTGACCCAGAAGCCGGGATGTCTGCGCATGTGCGGTTATGCGCTGACCCCCGCCGACCCCTGTGACCGCACTGCCCTGCTCGGCCGTGCGAACCCGCAGCCATAGGCTGCAATGGGCTATCGCCATATCAGAATGGCAATAGCCCAGGGATGCGAAGCCGGGCTGCAAGATGTTAATACATCGGGCAGCTTCGCATCCCCCATAGAAACCTATGGGGGATGCGGCCGGCGGTGGTGCAGGGGGGATCGCAGCAGGGATCAGAGATCCCTGCTGCGGTCCCCCTTTGATACATTTAGGGGATACTTAATATTTGCGGCTAAACCCCGAAAACTGGTGTTTTCGGGGATTTAGCCGCAAATATGATTTGATAAATGGACCCCCAAGTGTGGTAAAAACGTTGAAAACTGCAGTTTTGAACTTACCCCATATGTACTAAGCTCCAGAATGCAATGCATTCTGGGGATTAAATGCATTGGGTAACGTCCGTTTTTGCTGGTATTGCCCACATGCCACTATATGCATGTGCAAAGGGACTCCCAGGGCAGAATCCCTTAAGGCCCGACAGCGCAAAGGACAGCTCTTTTATGACCAGATGTACTAAGTATCAAAAAGTGGAGAGTGATAAATAACCTGCTCCTACCTGTTATTTTTCAAACACAGCATGTAAAATGGTACTTAGGGGCTGATTGGCTGGTTGTTTATCTCTTTCTACTTTATCACTTTTCGAAGCTTGGTGCATTTAGCCCATAGGGAGAGCAGTTCTTTGTGATACTAATCACATTGTAAGTATGGATACAGTAAGTGGTGGGAGCAGAGGTGAAAGTATGGTGGTACGGGTAAGTACGGAGTACCGTTAATAGATTGGCGCCGGTACGCTGTACCGATCGTCCCACCCATCCCACAGCTGCATTGAAAACATTAAGATTAGTAACCATGGCACAACAGGCCGCTGGTTGGCTGAGAACTGTCTCTCAGCCAACCAACGGCCTGCTACCATGGTAATGGGCGGTGACGAGGTGGGGAAGCAGCGATGTTCCTGGCTGTGCCTTTCCTCTGCGTCCGGCCCCAGTTCACTCTCCACCGCTGCGCCTCCCACATAGATGTGGCGAGCGAGCAGCGCTAATTAGTGTGCACCTTTTCGGCTACCATAGCCCCAGCTCCCCCAGTCCCCTCTGGGCATTGATAGTACAGCGGCATCATGGCCGTGTCGGTCTTTTCTGCTACCAGTGAAGGGAAGCCACCCAGCGCCCAGAGAGGGCCGGACCCGGGAGAGGAATCACAACAGTCTGAGGGGCCCCAGCATCAGCTCAATGATGGTAAGAGACTCCAAACATATGTCATCTACATGTTTGGTAAGGTGATAAATGTATCCACTCCAAAGACACAGACTGTGACAGCACATTGGAATTTCATACATGGAAATGCTGAATTAGTAAAGGATGGCCTCACGTTTGCAGAAAGTAATCACACTCTGCTCCCTGTGTCCCGCACTCTCCCCTCTGGGGCCCCACTCTCCCCTCTGTGGTCCCACTCTCCCCTCTTTAGCCCCATTGTGCCCCCACTCTCCCCACTGTGGCCTCACTCTTCTCCCCGTGCACCCACTCTCCCCACTGTGGCTATTTCACATGGCCATGCCTCTTATTCCATGTGGCCATGCCGACTTTTTGGTGCACGCCAACAGTACCACTAAAAAAAATGTTCCTACTTGCACCACTGGGTGGGAGGAACTGCATTGCGGAAGCGACGCTTAGTACATACAGCCCTGTAGGTTGTGGAAAAAAAACTAATTTGCTCAAATGTCTCTGCCCATACGTGTAACATTTGGGTGAAGGGTGTGCTATGGGAGCTGACTCCATACTTATTTGCACCAGCAATGTCTCTACACTTTCACTGTGCATTGCTCCATTTATTTCCACATGGCTGAGCTGTGCACCTTCTACCCTCTCTATGAGGCCCATTTAACAATATACAATGTGATCTGGGCAGAATATTATGGCACAGGATAGCACTGTAATATGCAATCCTATTGATGGTATGTATCTTTCTGCACATGCAGGGACAGTTCTGGGGTGTCTGTGCACATGAGGTTAGCGCTGACCCCCTGCTGACCCCCTGCTGACCACACTGCCCTGCCAGCAGTGTGATTTGTAGCCCATAGGCTGCCGCCATCCTAAAATCGTGGCAGCCCCAGGACCTGATACGATGCTACCTGATATTCATCTAGCAGCATCACATTCCCCATAGAAACCTCTGGGGGATGTGGCTGGTGACGACAATGAAGAGATCGCAGCAGGTATTGGAGATTCCTGCTGCAGTCCCTCGGTCTTACATTCTGGGGATGCTTACTGCAGTATTCAGTTGTTATTCATCAGCATTTCACCTCACTATCCCCAAAGGTGGTGAGCTGAAATGTGTGAATGCATGGCTAAACCTGATCATAATGAGTGCAAAATGCTACAAAAAATCGATCAACTGAATATCGCCCTATGATCTGCCAGCATTTTAGACAGGAGATCTGGTGTCATATAATTGAATACCACACTTAATATTTGCGGCTAACCCCTGAAAGTGAGTGTTTTCGGGAAATAGGCTGCAAATATTTAATAGTAAATATGCCCCTATTACCACTTGAGGCAATGGAGATAACAGAATCCACAATCACCACCCCGCCATGTGATAGTCTCAAGAATGCCAGCACAAAGCTGATGGTACCTATAGGTCCTGATTCAATGAGCGAGTACTTGCACTTCAACAAGTAATGCATATTTCCACCTTCCACATGTATCTTATGAAGGTACAATCAGATGCATTAGCTGCTACGCACCGGTTGATCAGAGGTCTCTAATTAAATAGCTGGCACATTCCCCTATAAATGGGCCACACAACTCAATCTGCTGCTAATTGAATCTGCCCCATACAATATTTCCAAGAACAGTGATTTTATAAATACAGAGCAGAATGGCATTCTGAAAATTAGCAGGCGAACAACAGATACCATTTTCACACTGCCTAAACGTTTTAAAAACCGGTATTTTGAAACGGTATTTAAAACGGGTCTGAGCCTTCACATTGCGGTAGATTACCGTTTTAAATACCGTTTAAATACCATTCACATCAGTCAACCCGTTTAATCCCCTGAACGCGTTTCAAGGCAGAATGCAGGGGACCTGCCTATCACAGGTATTTAATCTGTTGTTTTTACTAAATACTCGGTAGGACTCTGCTTTCTAAACATTTTGAAATACCGTTTATCTTTAACCGGTAAATGAACTCTGGTGCTTTCCCACTGCAGTCTTAAACATTTAAAAAAAAAAAAAAAAAACGCAATATACCGTTTAACAGGTGCGGCGTGAAAGGGGCAGGGCAGGCGACAGGGGGGGGGGTCAAGGGGGACAAGTGTGACGGGCCCCAGAAATCTGACGGGCCCCAGAGCTTCCATGCCCCGGCATAGGCACTGCCTGTACTAGCTGCCCTGTCAGTGACCCTTGCGTCCCAGCCTTACCCGCCGCTGGTGCTGTGGCCTCAGTCACTGGCTCCTGTACATTTACTGCGCGGGTCGTCTGTTCTGCACTCTGCGAAAGACCTGCCCTGCCTGCACGTAGTGCTCAGCATTCTTTTGTGAAAGTGACAGGCCATCAGTAGCCAGGAGGCAGCAGGAAGCAGCCAGGAGCCAAACCAGCAGGACTGAGAATGAGAGAAGTCCGCACCTGAAAGCAGGATCTGGAGCAGCGAAAGGTTAAATGAAGCTCATGCAGAAGAGCATTGTGTGGATTTGGGATTAGGTGGGGGGCCCCATAAATATCAATGTACAGGGCCCCAAGATTTCTGTTGCCGGCCCTGGAAAGGGGTAAGACCTTGAATGCTGTACTTGCTATGTGGTCTAGTAAATATTGACAAATGTGTTTTGGTTGGCCCAATCCTTAGAACTTTATGCACTATGGGGGTTATTCTGATCGTAGCGGCCAAACGTGCGTACGTTCGCTATTAACGTACGCTATCCGTACGCGGCCGTTGGGGTTAAGTCCACCCACAACTCAGCCGCATACGTACGGCCAGAAACAACGTCAAAGGGGAGTGGCGTACAATTGAGCGTACGCCAACGTACACGGACGGGCCAGCCCTTACACTCCGACAACTGGCGTACAATTGCGCGTACGCCACCGTTTACGGACGTCTCTCGTCCGTCTTCCCACCGACTTCTTGCGGCTATCTGAGCGTACGCCAGCTTGCACGGACGGGTCCCTATTGTTTTCAATAGAAAACTCAGCTTATGTCACCGCTCGTGAGAGTGAGCGTACGTCCGTGTACGCTGGCATACCCTTCACATATATGGACCTGCAAATCTTGCCTTTGAACTATAATTATGAAAATTAATTAATTGATTGAATTAATTAATGTGCAAAATAGTGGCCATGGGCTTAAAACATTGCTGAAACATCCTTTGTAGGTGTTAGATGTGGTTTATGTTATTGTATCATAAATACAAAACCTATGTTTGTATTAGAGTGAACACGTTGACACATGTCGACTTGTGTAGATTGAGTGTGCTACTGTGTAAAGTCTATGAAAGCACGTAGTGAATGTGTATAACTGTTTAACAAATACCTACCTTAGCATATATAAGCAGGTCTTAAAAAGATTCTTACCTTAAATTAAACAAACCTTTAAATGTAGAGAAGTATAGAAAGATAAGCTTCCAATGTGTTTGAGTGCTGTGTGTGGCTTGCAGGTAGTGAAATCATGGTTTGGACTTAATAGACTGCAGCATTGGTTATTACATTCAGGTGTATGTGTTTGGTAGTAATCAGCGTAAATTAGCAAACCCAGGCGCACGCTGGCATGCGGTATCTGTAGGGGTGGTCTGAGATGGCGGTTGGCGGCCGCCTGTTTTGTGTCCGAAATGAACGGTGCTTTAGTCGATCGTGCGGTAGTAGCACCGTTCATTTTTGGTGCACACCCCCGTGTACGCCCATGTTTACGCCCATTTTCCCTCATTATTTCGGCCGCTCCCCTCATCACGCCCCTATGCCGCCCCCAATGCCCGTACACTCGCGTACAGGTTTTTTCGCACGTAGAGACCCGTCCGTAAGCGTTGTGGAGTGTTCGCGCCTGCGCATTAGCGAATGTACGCATGCGCAGATCATAAAAAACCCCGGAACGTACGCGTACGGCCCGGCCGCACCAACCAGAATAAGGCCCTATATCTGCCCAGTTGGTATAATACTGCTAAACATTCATACTTACGATTCTAGTATATATAGTGTCTCTCCAGCCTCAAAACCAAGATCTCCGTCATGTACTGGTTCATAACTATACAAGGTCACTACTTGTTTATCTGTGGAATAATAAAGAATGTCCATTATATGTGGCAGACAAAATACTGTGAACCATGAATATGTCTGCAACATATGCCACAGGTAATCAGTTATAGGTTATGTTTTTTTAAGTGACCAAAAAAAGTACAATATTTTTACTGCAGACAGCATATGATTATAATGATCATAATAATATTAATTATAATAATATTATGTCAGGGCATACAGATTATATGTCGGTAAAAATCTTATAGACATTTTGGTCAAATCTGATTTAACAGAACCTAAGGGGCCACTTGGTGGGATTGTGCCTCGTAAGCCAGGATGTTTTAAATGTCCAAACTGTACGACATGCAACCACGTGATTAGTGGGAGTTCTTTCAAACATCCTAGAACAGGAAAGGACATCCAAATTAAGCACTTATTGATGTGCACTTCCAAATGTGTTATCTATTTAATGACCCTGCAGTAAATATTATGTGTGAAAAACTGATAGGCGTTTTCAAGAACGCATGGCGGCATATAGAAGTGCGATCAAGGGTGCGATGGCGGCCATGAGTCACAGTGATCAACCTGTGGCCAGACACTTCTTTGACCCCAAATACTCTGTGGCATTCTTGCACTATCACATCATTGATCATGTCCCTGCCAGTGGGGATAGGTCTAAAAAATTACTCCAATTGGAGTCCAAACCCTTCAAACTCTTGCACCATTGGGACTCAATGAAACATTTGTTCTTATTGTTTTTCTATAATACATCCAATACTAAACATAATCTTCTCTTTGAGGTTAATTTGTGCTTCTTTATGATGTGCTTTCTTATACTACAACATATATGCTTGTATTTCCATTGCAGATATCAGGCTGCATTTTCTCATTGCTAACAGTAGGTGTCACTAGAGAGTTATTCTTTGGTGCAATACACTGTTGTGTATCCACTTCTATAATCATGGAACCGCTTGTCATGGACATATTCCTTTGTGTGATGTTATTATATATATTTTTCACTCTCTTTTTTACTATGTTTGTATGTATACTATGTATTTAATATGTGTATGTTTTGAATATAGTTCTTATGTGAATAAAATATACACAGGTGCTATGACACTGATTGTAATCTTCAGTCAGGTGTTGGCCTGGGAAGAATCTTCTGACTTCACATGTGATAAGGCTATTTAAGCTTGCACTTGTTCACTTGTGTGTATCCCATACTTGCCTACCTGACCCTCTCCATGCGGAAGAAAATGTTCTGTTCCTGTGCTTCCCTGGTAATGTATGATTGCCATCACCTGTGGTGAAACGCCTTTACCTAGCTCCCCACAGGTGATGCCAATCATACATTACCGGGGAAGTCCAGGAACAGGGCATTTTCTCCCGCATGGAGAGGGTCAGGTAGGCAAGTATGGTGTATCCTGATGACAAGAATAAACTTCTTGAAACTTTGAAGTACAACAGTTTCCTGTCTTCATTTTCTACTAGTCACCAGCTAGATATTGGCATTCCCATGTGCTTGACCAGGGAAGGCACCTGGTGCTGCTGCATCTAAACGGAGCTGTGGAGTGCTGCCCTTATTTGACTATATATCATGCATCATATTGTAACGATATATGGTAATGTGTGCTATTTAAATGCTTCTAAACAAGCAAAATTACTATTCAAGTGTTTGTAAAAGCGGCCATACACTGCTTCTCACAGAAATGTAGCGCCATCCAATCCCCCTTGAGCCGCCTGCAGGGGCGTAACTAGATATTCATAGGCCCCATAGCAAAAGTTTGTAAGGGCCCCCTATTTAGCAACTGATGGTAATAAATGTATTTAAAACCTATTAAATAGACAGTAAAGCTGGGTCCCCTTCAGCTCTGGGCCCATAGCAGCTGCACCCCTTGCACCTATGGTAGTTATGCCATTGGCCGCCTGGGACCTTCCCGAGTGGTGCTTTGAAATGTGATGTATTGCATGCAATGCCACCCGCTGCCAGGACGTGCAGGACATGCAGCAGGTTCACCTTCTGACTCCGGTAGTTTCTTGGTCTGACCATGGCCTCCAATGCTTGCCGCCACATGCATTAAAGCTCCAGTAACACTCCCATAACATGCACATGACACAGTTTTTGGTTACTTCAAGGCACGTTCCAGTCACCTCCCAGGATCACCAATCAGTATTATTGCACATGCGTACAGAAATAATTAATCAACTAATCCTGTTGTTGATGACTTGTTATTGCATTCCTGATGAATTTCTTTGAAACTTATAAATAAAATATGGCATGTAGCAGCCATGGAGAAAAAAATATTGGCTTATTTTCATAATATTTCAATACATTTTTAAAGGTTTGGTGTGCTTGGTTCCTGTGTAATGACACCACCCCCTATGGTGCCCTCCCGTCTGATTTTTTTGCATCTTTTGTTATAACTAGAGAACATCTTTCTTTTGCTTCCTATTCAGAGTAGCCACTTATGCTGTGTACACACGGTCCGATTTCCTTTCCGATGTTGACGATATCGTCAACATTGGATCGGCATCGGATCTGAATCGGATGTAGATCGCAAGGGTTTTAACCCTTGCGATCCCGAACCGATCCCGATGCGCGTTCACGTATCGGAAGCCAGAAAGTCTTGGCTGCCTTGTCTATATAGTGCAGATCTGCACTATACAGTCAAGATAGGATGCAAATCGGATGTGCCTTAAGATCCTATCCATGATCCTATCTGATCAGATCGTGGATAGGATCTTAAGGCACATCTACCGTGTGTACACACCATTACAGCCTGATTTATTTATTTAATTTTTGGTTTGTTGTTGTTTTTTTTTTTTATTCGGACCCAGACTCGACCTCTTCTTATCTCTCCCCCTTATCCACCTCTTCTTCTTTCTCTCGTTTTCTCTCTTTCTTATCTTGACTCGATCACTTTTTATCTTTCCATTTACTTGACAAATTTTTTACGTATCATTTGCACACCTGCTTTTTCTGCATTTGTTCCTAATTGCAAAACTATAAATAAACTTGTTAGAAAAAAAAAAATAATCATAATAATGTTAAGGTTATGTTTGCAGTTGTCTCTTTCCTTACCATGCAGAGGAGAACTGGGAGGGGCTTGTGACATATTTGAAACCAGTGGATCGTGTATATCATACCGTAAGATCATCTGCGAGAACACAGAAGTCAGAAATGAATTTGCATTACTTGATGCATTACTTTTTTTATCTTTGTATCTTGTACAGTTATAGGTAATGTCATACAATGGAATATAATCTTTTTGTTTTCAGAAGAGGTCTGACTAATTATTCTCATTTGATCAAAGGAAAGATACATACTTGCACGATTCAAGTCAACTTTTCCATGTGACTATGCAGGCATGATAGAACTAAGCATACATACCCTGGGCATACACGCTAAAATGATCTGCCTGATATTGACCAGATAATTGTAATGTGTAATAGTTTGGAAGTTGGTGACATCAGGCTTCATATACACTATGACAGATATTTCCTTTGTTCCTTCACAGTGAAATGTCTCCTCCTCAGGGGGGGAACACAAATGTTGGGTAGTGTACACTGTGAAAGATCTCACAGTGCATGGCCACGATAACTGCAAGGTGTCAGGATGCCAGATACATTTCCTGATGGTATGACAGGAATTTTATCGCACCGGTATGGCCAACTTTAGTAATACATTTTTCTTCTGCAATTAATAAACTGACCAGGGCAGCCGAGAGGTATGCTGGACCCTGGTGAAACTGGGGGAGTGACCTAATCGCGGAAAGCGTGGCCACCTCCTGCTATTAGGCCATGCCCCCAAAATTATTACGGGGAGAGTGAAAAAACCCTCTAAAGTCAAGGGGGCGGGGGGGGGGGTGTTATTATCCCCCCACCCCACCAGCAGCAGCACACAAATACAGTATGTGCTGTGCTGACAGCAGGATCAGCATGAGATCTCACGCTGTCATTGAGACGCTCATGCTAAGCCTGCTGTCAGCACACCACATGCTGTACCTATATGCGGCCCAGGAAGGATGGAGGGGGTCAGACCAGGGCCCCCGCTGGGCCCCTCCAGAAAGCCTTGGCCCAAGTAATTAGTACCTGCTCCCCCGCCCCTCTCTCAGCGGCCCTGCAACTGACAGAAGTTGAATATTTGTCATAGTACATACTCTTCAATGCATAGGCATAGCTATCATGGCTGCAGGGAGTGCAGCTGCTATAGGGCCTGCCCAGTCTTACTAGGGCCCGTCTCTTCCCATGCACCCAATAATGCTGCAGAATGCTTGAGTATAGCAACCAGTGGAAATGCCGTGCCTCCCAACATCAGAGGTGACAGATAATCAAGATGGAGCTCGACGGACAGCCCTCTCCTGACAACGTCTCCTGAAAGCATATGAAATAGTGTATTCATGGAAATCACTGTAACATAGCATTCAATATGCTGTATTCATTATGTGCAATAGTGTTCAGCATATGTGTAAGGGGCATTATGTGTGTCATGTACAAAGTTCATTGATAATGTGCGACATATATGTAACAGGCATTATGTGTATCGTGTATAAGGACATTAATAATGTGCAACATATCTGTAATGGGCATTATGTGTGTCAAGTGTAAAAGGGCATTAATAATGTGCAACATATGTGGAAGGGGCATTATTGTGTCATTATGTGTATGAAGGGCATTAATAAAGGTTTACATAATGTGTAAGGGGCATTATGGTTATAAGGACATTAATAATGTGTGTCATGTGTAAGGGGCATTACTGTGTGGTATTATCAGGGGTGCAGAGAGAAAGGGGTAGGGGGTACAAATTACCAAGGCCAAAGTCTGATGGAAGGGCCCAATGGGGGCCCCGGACCCCCTCCCCTTAAGTGACAGCAGCAGCTGCAGTTCTTCTCTGCCCAGCACACACTACTTTGTGCTGAGTTGCAGTGTGGCCATGGAGGTGGTTAAAATACAATATTTTCTCAGCATTTTTTTCTAAGGCTATATTGTGAATAATGTGAGGAGTAATGTATATAAGGTAAAGTGGTACTACTCTGTGATGTAACGTGAATAAGGGACACCATCGCATGATATAATGTGAATAAAGTTGCACTACTGTGTGGCATAATTTGAATTGGGGGTACTATTGTGTGGCCATGCCCCTTCCCAGCAAGAACACACCCCTGTTTGGGCTGCGCACCGAATGTGTGCACTGTTTCTATTTAAAATATTTCGGGTAGGAGCACCAAAATGATGACTGCTATGATGAGGGTTGATGGTGCTGGGAAAGGGGAGCATAGTCAGAGGCGGAACTAGTGGCAGTGCTAGGGGGCACCCTCCAAAATCTTGCCTAGGGCGTCATTTAGGCTAGGGCCGGCTCTGTTAAAGCACACATGGTTCCACCTGGCTAGTGCCTGTACTTCTAAAGCTTCATGCTCATCTTTCTTGGTCCTGTTGCACTCAGCATCTCTTTGGGCCTTATTCAGAGGTGGATGCACTGCACTGCGCATATGTGTCCCAAATGTTACCGCTCCGAGACACAGTACAGATTCCTACATAGGACCGTATTCAGTTTACCTTCAGATGGCAGTATACGTTTGCAAGGGGGCGATGTTATGTGTCTGCGCTTGCATTTCTGCACATGTGCAGACACTGGATGCGTGCGCCCATGGCAAACAAACTGTTCGCTAGGTGCAACCTTGCGGCCGGTGGGGGGCAGGGGTACTCGCCCATAGCAATGGCAAGCATTTCATGGACGTTCCCATGAAAACGCTGAGCATTCCCATGGTAATTGGGCAGTGACATGGGTGCCGGGGGTGGGCAACCTTAGATATTCGTGCAAGTTCCACATCATTCCATGGCCAGTGACCATCAAATGATATGGGTGTTCCCCCGCAGCCTGCGAAGGGATGTTTATGTAAATCATCCCTTCATAGCCAGTGCATGCGAACACATGCTGCAAATGGGTGGCGGCCAGGCCCCCATTCTCAAGGCGGGGTTTAGTTTATTCACACGGTTGCAAATTTGCAACCAAATGAATCAGCCAGAAGAGCCCCCATAGTGACTATACATTTCAGTGGACATACCTGTGAGGTAACCGGGATGGTTTGTAACAAAGCTTCCAGGCTGCTTATAGGTTCCTGCTGTAAATGCTCACATTGTAATCCCAATACATTTTATCATTCATTCTTAGAAGAATTACTACATTAGTAACAAAAGGTCACTGTCAATGCTAAATTCTAAATATATAGAACATTGATATACAAAGAAAGTTCATGGCATTCTGAGGACAATACTAAACACAGAATCATATATAAGCAGCAGTGCACACCAAAGAAGTCAGGGGCCGATTTAGGATTACTCTGTGTGGTCCGAATTCGGCCTCAGACCCCATGGTCGGGGTTTGCGCATGTTCATTATGGAACTCAACCAAAGTCACTTGAGTGCCATCATTTTCTATAACTACAAGAGAAGTTTGTGACACCAGGAGAGTTTTTAACAACTGCAAGCTACTTTTGGGGAGGAAACACCCAGTGGCGTAACTATGAAAATTGCGCCCCCCCCTCGCCGAATTTTGGCAGCGACCAACCCCCCCCCCAGTAAAATATAACAAACCCCACCACCATCCCCCTGCCGCCCATGCCCCTGTGCCTTACCCTCCGCTGCTCAGCTGTGCTCCCTCCCCGGGACCACTGCGCAGACGTGGGGTCTGCGGGCCTTTTGTTACGCAACTGGAAACACCATCTCGAACCACTGTCTTTGAGTGGTTTGCAGAATTTTGGCAAGGGAAACAATCTTTGAAGACAAAGTGTGTTGCTGCTAACCTGTGTCCATCACTGAGGACAATGTTGCTGCCATGCGGCCTATAGTTGAGGTGGACACCAGGGTGACCAAATCCTAGTTAGAGAAGGAGATAGGCATCTCATCGAGATCCACCTCCTTCATATTCCATTGATTAAGCAATATTTCTGCACTCTGGGTGACTGAGCTGACTCAAGAGCAGAAGAAGGCTTGTGTGACTTGGTGCCATTACATGCTGGCCAGATTCAGGCAGCGACTCAAAAGTCTGAGAGATCATCAGTGGCGATGAATCTTGGATCTACAGTTTCAACCCAAGACCCAACAACAGTTGGCCCAGTTGACCACAGCTCAACGTGTGCCACCATGGAAGTTCCAACATGAGCACAACATGGCCAGACAGATGGTGGCTGTTTCTGCGGCCATGACTTGTGCAGCAGCACATGTTACTGGGGACCGGTCTGCTAACCGATGCCTGCCGTAAGTGCTGGAAGCCATTTCTAGGTGCCATCCATGGTTCTTTTCTTCATCATGACAGTCCAGGAAAGAGGTTGCTTTTCTCATCCGAGAATGCATCCAGGAGCATGGTCATCCATCATACAGTTCAAACCTGGCCCCCTGTGAATTCCTTATGTTGCCACAAATCAAGCACAAGATGATTTAGATCTGTTTTGAGACTCCATGGGTGAGATGTAATAGGATGAGAGCTACAGAAAGTGAGAGATTTGGTAATGAATCTGAAGAATTTTTTAAAGCGGCAATCATTTACACTGCAAAATCAAGCTGGTTTTACAGTGTAATTGATTGGCACTTTAAAAAAACTGGAGATTTCTTAACAAATCTCTCACTTTCTTTTTTTTCCACCCCAGATGGTAAAGTGGAGACATGCATCCAGCATGTAGAAGGCATACCTTTATGTTTGAATTCAGGCAACTTTGATTAGACTCCATTGGCAAATACTTTGAAAAAGTGTAGTGTTGATTTTGTAAATATAATACTTTTTGTGCATCTGGAATCTTATTGCACACTGCACATATTCATTTAATTTAATATTTGCAAGATCTATTATATGACCCTCAATCCCATCTCTGACAGAAATATTTGTTGTTGCCAGAGTGTGAGGCTTATCTAAATATCTTATCAACGGTAAATACTATAATTGTATTCACAGGACCTGAAAGTAGTGTCATACTCAAAATAATGGTCCATTGATCACCCTGATAAATGCTTTTGTCTAGTCTCACTGAAAACATTGCAGATCCTAATGTAATTATTCTGTTTTTGGTGATGCGTGAAGATAATGCATTTAATTTCAAAACACCTTTTAATATATATAAATAAATAATAATAATTCAAACACACAAAATGAAAATAAAAAATAAACTATCTTTGTATATAACTGAATCAGTTCATATAAATAATACGTTGTTTTGCTGTCTTGCAGTCACACCGTGGACTGAGAAATGAGTTGTGTGAGTCTCACACAGGGTCAGCTTCACACTTTCTCTGAATAATCATCTCTCAAAAAATCTTATGCTGACCTGAGTCTTTTCTCTTGGCAGATGACAATTTTCACACACATCAAAGTTTTCCATCCAATCCTCATCATAGTCAGAGCTGCAACCACACCCCATTGTACCTGCAAACACAAAGATCTCCATAGTAAAAGTACGATATTTATAAGTAGTCAAGAACATAGTGCTTTATTGAGACCCACTCGCTCTGCAGCGAATTTGCAGCCCAAGCAGTTATCAAATGAATGCACATGTACACGGATCATAGTGCACATGCCTGAGCCGTCTGTACCTTGGCCGGACGGACGGTCGCAAGTTGATTGACAGGAAATAGGCATTTGTGGGCGGAACGCCAGCGTTTTCTGGGAGTTCCCCTGGAAAATGTAGGCGTTTCCCCGGCTGTTGGGAGGGAGGGCCGCTGACGTCAGAGGCTGCACATGGGAGGGGGTGGGGAATTAATTAGATGGTGAGTGATTGTGAATTAATTTCCCCCTCTTCTCACGGCTGCAATCGCAACAGTCGCAACTCAGCAATCAGGTCTGAATCAGGCCCATTATCTTCTTTATTTCGTTGAACACCACAAATATAATATTTTTTATCTCTTTGTTTTTAGTACCTGTACATATTTCTGATTTTTCTGATTTTCTCTCAACAACAATAAACAAGAACATGTTTTTCTATATAAAATATACTTTCATTTTGCTGTAACAAAGGCCACGTCCACAAATATCATCCTCTACGATAAATGAAATTACCCTGTGAAATAAGTAGATGATTTAACATGACCCATTGTACCCAGTACAAAATGTTCTGCTCCCAAATGTCCCATAGAATGACCTCTTTCAGTTAGCTGTGCTGAGTTACTTAGGGGGGTAATCAATTCGGGATTCCGACTGTCGGAACATCCCCATAGTCAGAATTCGGTACCTTTTTCCCGGCTTCTGGCACTAACACGACAGTTAGAACATTGAATATCAGAAAGTGTCGGAAAGTCTGAGGATTGTCGGTAAACGGCCTATTCCATCAGAAAAAGTTGAAACTGACTCTCGGAAACAGCAGCATTAAATAGGCCAGAGACGATATTTCCATCTGTTGGAAACATTGGCACAGATTGAATACCGCCCTTTGTGATACTTTCAAAATACTGCAATAAAAAAAACGTACATTTGGGAGAGCACATTATAGGTAGTGGAAAGGTCATCTTGCAGTAGTGCACGTAGGGGGGGGGGGGTTCTGAGTACGCAGAAACCCCCCAGGAATCTAAGGGCCCTAGATTGAAAGCTGAGGGTCCCCTCTTTCCATGGGTACAAGAATGTTAAAAATCAACCTTGGGGAACCGGAGATATGTGACTTCAAAGCAGTGGCCCCCATCCAAGCCTGTTAATTGCTCTTCCCAGTGAGATACAGTATTTCAGGTTTTTCAGTTTTTCTGAGGATATATTCTAAAAGCTGGGACTCTCCCCCTTTGATGGACACTATAAGTTGTCTCTACTGTTCCCAGAACTAGAGATATCAGCCTTCCAGCAGCTGGTTACTGCTCCAGCTCCACACACCTGGTATGTAGTTTTATATTCTCATGGGCAGATTGCTCTTCCTCCTGAACTCTGATCCCCTAGTCCCCAATACCATTTGGTAGGAGGGATTCTCTAGTTTTTTATTCCATTAAAAGCTAATAAATCTAGTTCCAGGAACTGGAGATATCTGCAGCCAAGCAAGCTGTCCTCCCACCAGAAAATTATGAATAATAAGCCCACTCCACTATACCTCTGCGTAGTAAACATCCTCTACCACCCTGGATGTTATGTATCAGGACCCCTTTATTCAGCCCAATGCCCCCTTCTCCCACCTCATCTCCCACCATCTGTGCAGTAAAGGGGTAATTAGTGAAAACTACTGATCCAGGCCCTACTTGCTGAGCGGTTAATATAATACCCCCTACCACCCGCGGGACATCAAAGCTTCCACTCATAGCACCCCCCACCCCTACCGCTGGAGGATAGGTAGGGGCCCCAATACATTGCTGTGCCCAGGGGTCTATACTGCTGTTATGTGTATATATATATATATATATATATATATATATATATATATATATATATATATATATAATAATCATTATTATTATTATTATTTATATACATTTGGTATATAATATCTATAATACTTTAACTGTCCCGGCATATACCCATCTCTGTGCTTTGCTCCGCCCCTCTCTGGAAACCCCCTTCTGAAAATCCTGCGTTTGCCCCTGTCTTGGATACCTGCTTTACAGTGTACCGATATAGTATTTGCCCATTGAACAGCACCATTTTAAAGTATATTCTTGCCATATATAAATGATAAACCTGTGCAAATAAATTATTTGTTACCATTGTTCCATTTGATAACATTGGCCTTATTAATTAAGTTGCAAAGAGGACCTTTAATTAATTGCATGATCAATATAATACAAATATAATAAAAAAGACAGTAACTGTGTATAGATCATGTCACTGAGGTTACAGATATGTAAGCTGTATACAAAGCATCCTGTCTCAGCCATGTTACAAATACAAACAGGGCAAGCTGTCACACCGACCTGCGCCATCTCATACAGCAAGTCATACCAAGTGCTTAGTAATGCAGTAACTATACCTTATGGGAACAATATGTATGTTTTTTATACTTATAAGATGTGCCCACATTCCTTGGCACTTCTATTACAAGTGATCATAAAGCAAGGACTACAATGCACAGCCTAGGACACACAGATAAAAACGCCACAAGTCATATAAAGTAAAACACATATAAATGTACAGAGGGATCACATTTGGATTTTAAGTTAAGGCCCATACACACACAACGATGTGTGAGTAACGACACATCGTTAACTACCATCTTTCATTTTCACCATTGAAGTGAAAATGAACGACCTCAGCATTGCAGTGATCGCTGGTGCACGACGGCTGACAAACGACCACAAACGATGCAGGACCTTTTCTATTGAAAAAACAAACAATGTTAACGACCATAGCCAAATTAACCTGCATGCATTGACGATGGCTATGGTCTTTAACGACCCACGGGTACGCGCATCGTTGGTAGTCGTCCGTCATTCACAGCATAAACAGTAGATGATGTTAAAAGATTCACCTCCTAAACGACCCTGAACTAAGTTGTTCTGGGTTGTTCAGGAGGTGATTTATAATGGGGGCGTTCATCATCATTAAGAAGACATCGTAGTGTGTGTATGGGCCTTTAGGCACAAAGGTTGAATTCTTAAAAAGAAAAAGTTGGAGGTTCGCATGCGGGAAATAGGAAAAATAAACATGTATATATATACAGAATTATTTGCACAATATTGTGAACGGAGATACAACAACAATAATTGTGGACATTATACACAGGAATTAGGCATAAGTACACTCAACTATCACCCTGCCCTAGATTACTGTATGTGAATTGCCAGAGGATTGTTACCTGTGAGTAGAACGCTGTATATTAGTTTCTCTGGTTATCTTCTGATCATCATTGAACCTATAGCTATTATTCCTTTTAGGTGTATTCTGTTTGTTTCTCCTCTTTTGTCGCCGTCCTCCTGCGTTTACCCCCTTCTTTATATAAGGATGAGTTTGTCACAAGCTGTTATTTGTCTGGATCGTTTTACCTTTCTTCTTATTATGTTTGCCCCAGGTTCCAACCCCTTGTTGCTTTTTGCTTCTCTCTACTGCATTCTCTCTTCTTCTCTTTCTTGCTCTTTTCTTATTGCATGTGTGTGTGTCTCTCTCTCTCATTGTTACCTGACTTCCTGCCCAAGCATAGCTTCTAACACCCATGGTATAACCACAAACATAAGCCGACTGTTCTGTAGCTGAAGTCATATCCGCAGTATAGTCATGGATAATATATACATACACACACACAAACATACACACCCTGGTTTACCATGTCTATGTGCCACTAACCATCTACAGTCCACACATGGGCCCTTATTCTGATCGGTGCGGATATATCCGCGTGCGTTCGGCCCGCCGATGTTTTGTGTCTGCGCATGTGCAGAGGCGTCTCTGTGCATGTGCGAGCGGAGCGTACGGCCAAATCCCGCATGATATGTGAACACTCCGAACAGGGGGTGGAGAGGGGCGTGAAGGGCTATTTGGGCTCATTACCATATGCATACTCCCCGCGTTTCATGGGAGTTCCCATGAAAACGCTGGGCGTACGTATGGTAATGCGGCCGTGACGCACGTGTAGGGGGCCAATGGGATGGATAGGCATGTGATACAAGGGCCCTTGTATCACATGCCTATCCATCCATGGAATGGTGTTGTACAGTCATGTACCTAAAGCTAGATAAACCCATATATAATTGTTAAGCCATTCTTTTGACTCCCAAACTGATCATGCAATATCTTAAAAGTGTGTTCTCAACTTCAGTAATGTTTTTATTGCAAACAGGATGCATCTGAAGATCAGGTTTTATGGGCAGTTTCATTTTCATCAGATTTGATGATTCAAATATTGTTCAAAAGTGTGTATGCTTTTTTTCACCGTCTGACCAATGTTTCGCCGATGTTCCTCCAACATCAGCAATGCCTTTGTTGACAGTGTTAATTCAATCTGTCATGTGGCTTGCTACATACTCTCGTTAAAATGTGCTGACATCAGCACATCAAGAATTAGCCCCTTTAATTGTCATCTACATGTGTATGTAGCATTAAGACTGTGAGACTTATTTCTTAATTACTTAAATATTGGGATTATGATACTATGGGGGAAATTTACTAAGATGGGAATGAGACCTAACATGGGATGTTGCTATGGCCCGCATTGTGAAGTCTTATTCCCAGCAAATGTCCCCCTTTTTTCTTTTTAATTCCTAATTTATATATGCTGTTGCGAATTTGTATATGATTACTTATAACACTGCTGTTGGGGTCGTGGGTATTAATTATTTGAGTCTGGAGTTGTTGTACCTGGGTCTTACACCCCTCCCCTCAACACCCCCTATAAGTATACCTACCTTGTGATAACAAACATCCTCCTGCTCTGTAGCACCATCTTCCTAATGACATCTTTGGGAAGATGGCACCACTTTATGCCAGAGTTTTGGCCCCATAGTAGGAGGGACACTCTTCCTGAAGCAAGGTAAAAAGCTTATGCATACCCCCCTTCCCTCCTACCTCCAGATTTGCCTGTGGCTGAGTGGTGTGGATAGGGTGACCAACTCATCCCTTTAATCCGGGACACATATTAATTACACAGGTTCTGTGGCAGTTTAAAACCAGGTGAAATGGAGTCTTGAGGTGTGGCAGTTTAAAACCAGGTGAAAGCCAGCCATAGAACTTGTGTAATTAATATGTGTCCCGGATTAAAGGGATGAGTTGGTCACCCTAGGTGTGGATGCCTGTGGAGCGAGTGTTCAAATATTTTTTGAAGGGGTTTGTTAATGGAATCAGCAAATTGAGGATTTCCAACTTGCATGATTTCCCTGACACCCCTACTTAGAATGGAGGATTGTCCCAGTACCTGCCTGATTTCTAAGGTAAAACCTTCATCTGTGGGAAAACATTTGGAGATGGAGATGTTCAAAGGTCCATGGAGAGGAGACGGTTCATGGCAGACTCTGTGTACGCCCCCTCCTCTCTGGCATCGTGCCACTCTACTGTGCATCCGCAGGTCTCCAGGGACATGAAGCCTAATTCAGACCTGATTGCAGGATCATTTTTTTCTCAAAATGGATAAAACCATGTGCACTGCAGGTGGGGCAGATGTAACATGTGCAGAGAGAGTTAGAATTGGGTGGGTTACATCTAAATTGCAGTGTAAAAATAGCCAGTATTTACCCTGCATAGAAACAAAATAACCTAAATCTAAATCTATCTGCACGTGTTACATCTGCCCCACCTGCACCAACCATTTTGAGAACAAATTTGTCCTGATTTAAATTAGGCACATGGTACCCACTCTACCCACAGGACTCTAAAGACTTAAGTATGGGTGTAATGTGCCCCCCCCCCCCATCCCCCTGGACCCAGGAGCCTGTGTGCCCCACACACCCTCCACAAATTATATATATGCCTATCAGAAGTACTGTTATATGTGACAACTTACTTTAATATGCAAATTAAAGGGATGCAGTTACAATCCCGGCGGTCAGAATCCCGACCGCCGAAATGCCGACACTTTCTCCCTCCGTGGGTGTCCACGACACCCCTGGAGGGAGAATAAATTAGTGTGCCGAGCGTAGCGAGGCACCGGGCCCGCTGCGTGGCGAGCGCAGCGAGCCCACAAGGGGGGGGGGGGCGATCCACGTCCCCCCCTTGTCGGCATTTCAGCTGTTGGGATTCCGGCGTCGGGATTCTGAACGCCGGGATCCCGACCGCCGGGATTCAATACTGAATCCAAATTAAATGCATGAATAAAGGAATAGGGTAGTGAGCTATGTATCACTGTTACTGGCTTATCAGTCTTTTTACACTTGCACCTGGTTGTAGTATTTGTACCTATGTCTTTTTCTCCTGACATACTGTATATCTTTCTCTGACATGTACAGAGAACTTTGATCAACAACTTCCTTCCGCTGTCTTGTGCTAATTTCTCATTGAGTAGGGGCATAGCCACAAAAACAGTGACACACTCTTGATAGAAACAGTCATAATTAACCATAAGAATACAAAAATAAGTACCACTGTATTGTAATGCAAGAAGCTTACTAAACCTTCATTTATAAAAAGGGAAAGTAACAGGGGCAGTTCCCAGCTCCTAACACTACTAGCTAATTAATAATCCTGACTGGTTCATGAGCTTCTATATTTCTCATTATGTATTTTAAAGAATTCAAGTCCCAATGTCCTCTCGACTTTGACACTATATATATATTACGCTTTGACTTTTTTGTAAATTAACTAGAAGCCCTCTTCAAAAACTATCCCTACATGATATTAAAAAAAGGGCGCAGAAAGTGTAAATAATGTGAATGATGTGCACATATACAAAGTGATTAACATAAAGTAAAAAAACAACAAATTTATTATTTACGGTGTTCTGATTATTGATTAAGACAATGAAAATTCTGAAGTAGTCCTATATGTCTCCCATTCGCCTCTATAAAAGGGGCTGAAGAACGAGTGATGGTATGGGACTTCACGTAGAACTAAAGTAGCGTACCCCACTCACACTGAATGAAGATTTCACCAAACACATAACGGTTTCTTTATACCAGTAGGGTGGTGAGCCACTGTTAGCATACTTTTCTCACCTCAATAAGAGGAACCTTAAACATGTAAAGGTATCTTTCAAATGAAGATAGAAGAAGTGGGTGGCGTACCCAACTTACAGAAAGCAATATGTAAACAACACTTATAACGGTTTCTTTTCTCTTTAACCCTTTATTAGGAAAAGACCATATGACACTAAGATGGAGATGGCATACCCCACTTACTGGGACAACAACAGATTAACACATGTAGTGGTTTCTATTCGCTCCTTATTCACAACTAAGAAAGGGATGTAACATCCAATAGGTGTACCGTTTACTCACTCAGGCGCAGATTTATTAAGCTTTGTGAAGTGATAAAGTGTCTGGCCAATCAGCTCCTACCTGTTAAGTTGCAGGCTTGGTTTGAAAAATGACAGATAGGAGCTGATTGGCCAGTGATAAAAACCAGGCACTTTATCACTTCACTGAGCTTAACAAATCTACCCCTCAGAGTCTAGTTGTATGCAAGCATATAACGGTTTCTTTGTAACTTTAACACCCAGTTATCTTTCACGGAATTTGTCTTGATGTCTTGATAAAGGTCCAGTGGACCGAAACGTGTCGTCAGATCCAGCGTGTGAGCATGAATCTCCAAGACTAATAATAGAATGCATTGTGAATTCCCACATCATAGATCAATTGTGAATCAGGCCCTTAGATTGCAAAGTGGTTACAAGGATTCTCAAACTTGTTCTCAGGACCCCACACAGTTCGCATTTTCCGGGTCACACGGCAGGTGCACAGGTGTACTCATTACTCATTAACATATTTTTAAAAGATCCACAGATGAAGCTAATTATTTCACTTGTGACTCTGTGGGGAGACCTGCATAACATGCACTGCAGTATAGAATTCCTGACTATATTGTTAATGACAGCTATACTCCTGATTGTGGCCACTGATGATTAACTCCATGAGCGATATCGTCAGTGATTTCCCTTAACCCCCGGCCAAATAATATAGTGCATAATCACTGAACGATATCATTAACATTTAGTCCCCGCTCTGTACATGAAGTCGATGATATGGTCAAATTGAGCTGCATGTACAATCATTGTTATTGATATGGAGAATACTCAATATCCAGCATTACAAACAATATTGCTCAGAAGGACCAAAATATTGCTTAGTGTGAATGGGGCTGGTCCTGGATAACTGTATAACCAAACAAAGGATTTTAACCTAGTTAATTTCAGAAGTTTCTTAGCGTGGCAGATACAGAACACAAGAGCTCAATGGAATTGAAGATGAGAAACATTGAACTAGAACAGGGGTGACCAAACCAGCCCTCGAGATCTACTAGCAGTTCTGGATCTGCAGAATGTGATGGTTCGGAATAAATGCAGCACATATTTGAAAATGTGACAGTTAGTAATGATTACAACTGTGCACCAACTATGATAGTCTGGAAAATGTGGACTGTTGTTAGATCTCGAGGACTGCTTTGGCCAGCCCAGACTAAAACATTGCAGGAAACATTGAAGTTTATGGCACAAGAGAAATTTAAAGACCTTCAGAAACACTGATCCAAAGACAGTGATAATGCAGCAATGAATGCTGGGATTAGGCAGACCGAATAGCCAATTATCAGGTGCAATCCATACATAATCGAACACCTGACACCTGGTTGCAATGCATTGTCAGACGAGCAACACCTCTTGCAGGATCCCAAACTGCAGCTCACATTTCTGAAGAATATAAGTAAGATATAACCTTCTGCGCAGGAGTCATATCAGTGTGTGTGTGTCGAGTCATTGTTAGGGAGATACATCGCATCGTGATGTTTCCCAATCATTGTCGGTTTTGTACCGATGGAAGTGGTGTTACATTTTATGGAGGCATTCCGATGGTTGCTGACATCAAATGGTAAATATTCAATCATGTTGCGATGCTTGTATTGGGTCCTACCCCAAATGTCAATTGCAAATCAAATAAATATTTGTTTCTATAATTCTGTTGATCCAATGGTTAGTTATCATTGCATTTAAAAAAAATTGATGTGTGTGAGTATGTGTATAATATATATACTAGTAAGCCCGCTAGAAGCGAAAGCTTCGAAAGCTAGTCTGCTACCTTCTGTGTTTGTGTATGTGTGAGATGGAGCTGTAGTTCCACTCTCTGCCAGCAGATGGCAGTGCTTCAGAGACTCACAGACACCAGACATTTTGTGGGGCCCGGGACTGACAAAATCCCACCCCCCTTCCCCTACCTGGTAGCATCTGGCGAACATGGTGTGACGTCACCTACCCTCTGTCAGAGTGGCCGGGCCCAGGACAGTTGTACCCACAGCACCCCACTGTCGGTGGCCCTGTGTGGCACTCCGAAAATACTCCCACTACCTCAGCGTGACAGAGGAGTGCTGCACCTTGGGGACCTTGCATTACCAATTTATGCAGACACCTGCTTGTTATTACCTACATAAAGGGAGTGCTGGGCCACGCAGAGACTTTATATCTATAGACACAACTTGACACTTGTTTAGTGTTTATTTGCTTGAAAGAATATTGAGTGCCAGCCAGCAGCTGAGATATAGATAGGACAGCCTATCAAAAAACTGAAAAGTCTGCCCAAGGGAACTACTTCTCCAGGACAGCATATTAACTGTACCACTCTCCCTGCAGTGAGAATAAGGAATGGATTGTGATGATATTGACTGAAAATATCTAAGCTGATACTGTGATTATTGCTAACTAGACCCCATAATAACAAAAATCTGCAGCAAACATAACAACACACCTTTATTATTTTAAATTTTAGATACTAAATTCAAAGATAATTTTAAATGATACTTTATATCAGCCACAGCAAAGAGTCAGACTACAGCTACTGGACACAGCATGTGAGTTAATCACTATATTTTACCCCGAATATTGGCTGGTAGTTTAGTTAATATACATTCAAATGAAGTAGTGAATGTGAGTTTATTTGACAGGCAGTGACTGTTATTATGGCCCTTATTCTGGTTGGTGCGGTCGAGCCGCATATGCGGCTCCGACCGCACCAGACGAATCCCCGCCTACAAGACGGATCGGCACGGCCGTCCGTACACGGACGGCTGCCGATCCGCATGAAAATGGCGGGGCGTACGCCTCCACCATGTTGGGAGCTGCCCCCTGCATTCGATGGTCGATGACCATCGAAGGCAGGGCCGCACGCTCCCCCCGCTCACGCAAGCTTAGAGCACACGGACAATCGTCCGTGTGAAAGCTTGTATTGGGGCGGGCAGCTGACATCCGGCGATGTCAGCTTTCCGCCCCCATCACTGGCGTCATAGCCTCATTACCATGCATACGCCCCGCGTTTGCATGGGAACGCCCATGAAACGCTGGGCGTATACATAGGGTAATGAGGCTATTAAGCCCCTCACACCCCTATACGCCCCCTTTGCGGCGTCTAAATTTTTTACACGGCGAATTCCCCTGCACATGCGCAGAGTGACCTCTGCGCATGTGCAGACGGAAAACATCGGCGGTACGGCCGCACGCGGGCCGTACCGCTCGAATCTGAATAAGGGCCTATGTCTGGTTGATCCTTAGCAGAGGGAGAATCGTCGTGAATTAATGTTCATGCGAGTGACTCCAATGTGTTTGAGTGGCGTTGATAGAGAGAAGGCTGCTCGTGGGGGAATGTTACAGAGCAGGTCAGAGTCTTCATCACAGTCCTCTAGGTCAAAAGTAGCATCATCTAGCATCTCCTTGTGTCTCTCACAGGTCTGCTCTATTTTCAGCTGGGATATCCGTGATCGCAACAGCATGAGCTTCCGTGCTAGAAGGTGGTCAGAGGACTGCATCTCCCTCTGTTGAAAACAAAGGTACACTTCAGAACATGATCATGAATATACTTTTATTATTTATTAGTATTTATTTATATGGTGACACCAATTTGTATGGTGCTGTACAGAACAAATTGCCAAAACAGTGTAGACAGAGTAACAAAATAACATCATTAATTACATGTGTAGCATAGTTACAGCATATATCTGGAGACTATCTAAGGAACCTTATGGGAGAGGATGGAATAAGAGGTTGGCGGGTCCAACACATGAAAGCTTACATTCCATAAGGAAAAGGGAAGTCAGGTACTGGGGAAATACAAGGTATTTAAGGGTGTTGGAGAGAAAGAATAGATCATGCAGAGATAGGGTAGGGTGAAATGTTTTAAGCCAGTGGTTCACAACCTCAAGGACCCCAACAGTGCACGTTTTCCAGGTCTCCTGGCAGGTGCACAGGTGCACTCATTATTCACTGACACATTTTAAAAGATCACAGGTGGAGCTAATTATTTCACCTGTGATTCTGTGTGAAGACCTGGAAAACGTTCACTGTTGGGGGTCCTTGAAGACCGAGGTTGAGAACCACTTTTAAGCAATTAAGGTTGATATACAGACTGATAAAGGAAGGGAGAATTTTTTTAGAGATATGGGGCGGCACGGGAGGAGTCCTGAAAATGGGAGTGATAGTTGATGAACAGAAGCGGAGAAGTAGGATGCGAAAGAGTATAAAGAGAAATGATGGTGTACATGTAGGAGGTAGCAAAGGTGAAAGCTATATAGTTCTTCCTACACTGTGAGGGTTTAGTATTTAAAACTAGCTCTGTAGACAGATCGGGGCATAGAGGGGAGGCAGGGATAACACAGCAGAATGAGGTGTTTACAAAGGCCTGGCTGATGACTGAGGGAAGCTGCTGCTACTCCTAGACTGTACTCCAATCCGTCGCATCTCCTGTCAGCCATTCCTGCCTCTTACTCTATGCAACCCAGTACAACTCTCTCACCTCACTTGAGTGGACGCACAGCCTTAGAAACATGTGAGCTTTATAGAAAAGGAGGGATGCAAATCACATAGCACTCACTCCCTTCTCCCATTAGGTGCTGCATCCTGACAAGTCGCAGAGCTCTGCAGTGTAATCAAAGTAGTAATGATGGTCATTGACAGCTCCTCCATTGACCAGCAATGGTTTTAAACCATAAGTATAAACCCATCTATGGTTTGCATGTGCAGACCGTGGCCATTGGAGTGTCACACCTTGGATCTAAAAATTTCACATTTTATGGTATACTGTATACGTACCAATTAGTAGTTTTAAAAAACCTTAATACGTGTACCTGAGAAGATATATTTAGTAATATAAGGTCCCTGTTTCCTAAAATATCTTACTGTCCCTAATTCCAGTCTGAAATCATAGCTTGTCTTCATAAATACAATACATATAGGAGTGCAGATGTAACATAATCAATAGGAGGTGGAGAACGTTAAATCCATTTATTTAGAATAAACTTTCATTGCTATTGTCACTATTACAGTCAGTACAAGTGAGAAATGCTTATGAGTTGTAGCATTAATACAAACATATTAACATTACAGCATCTAATATAAACTGAATCTCAAAAATTCTATTAAACAAAAACTATATTCCAAACCGTTGCATTTTCAGATACTACTAAACATTATGAAAAAAAAGTAACATATGACATTTAGAACATTTTCCCCCATTTCCTCTGGTACTACTGTATATTTTAATGCTCTGTGTAATGTACGTTTATGAATTTCTTGTAACTCTGCTGAATGTAAATGTGTCAATAAAGGTGTGTCCTCTTGGCACACCACCTGGGCACGCCAGGTTGGGTGAAACTCCTCTAGATTGGAGCATCTTTTTGGCTGGAAATGCATCGTAGTCACAATGAGAGATGACTTGGATGCACCAGGAAATTGTGCCGATTAATTTGGTGCAACCCCTGTATGCGTGTCTCTGAATATATACAAAGTTCTACAATGTACCAGACACAACTTTTTTCCAATACAAGTTCTGTTCTGCTCCATATACAAACTCAGGCACCTATTTATCAATATTATTTTACTTAAATAATGTAAAACAAGGGTGTATTCACACCATTATTGCATTATTTTAGTATCATGTAGATGCATTTAAGGGCATTTGGAGCTAAAAAATTGGGACCCACAGCAGATATTGTTAATTATTTCGACTGTAGCCCATATCATCTAGTGTGTATGGGGCTTAAGACAGGGGGTGACATTCTATGGGATGAGATTTGTGTTTTTTGGCGAAATTTGCGCAAAAAAAACGGCCAAAATCCCGTTTTCGCATATTTAATGGGATGCGAAAAACGGCAAAAATCGCATCCCATTAAAGTTCCGGCGCAAAAGTTTTACTTTTCTGTGTGTGTGTTTTCTTTTAACATTCTTTTTACAGGTGGACTACAAGTCCCAGCGGGCCCATTAATGCCCTGCATGCTGGGACTTGTGGTTCTCCAAGTCACAGCCTGCGGGGGAGGTCTGCTGGTACTTGTAGTCCTCCTGTATAAAGCAATGTTAGGATTGAAAGATTTAACCCTATAAGGCTGGCGTCCACTGGCCAGGGACGCCGGTGACAGCCCCGGGCTTCAGCCCTGGATGGGTGAAGCCTGGGGGGGGACCCCTTTATTGGGGGGGTCCCCACTCCTCCAGGTACCCCGTCCAAGGCTGACCAGCCACGGTGCTCATGGTACGGCCGGGGGACCTTATGTAAAAAGTGTCCCCCGGCTGTGGCATGACACTGCGGGCTGTTGGAGCCCGGTGCTGGTTTCAAAATACGGGGGACCCCCAGATTTTTTGTCCCTCCTATTTTTGGAACCAGGACCGGTCCAAGCGTCCGGGGCTGGTTTCAGAAATACGGGGGACCCCTACGCTTTTTGTCCCCCGTATTTTTGGAACCAGGTCCAGCTCAATGAGCCCGGGGCTGGTTATGCTCAGGAGGGGGGACCCCACGCAATTTTTTTTTTTTTATACAAACCCAAAATCGCACATAAGCTCAAATTCGCACATTTTCATGCCTAAAAATCGCACATTTTCATGCCGAAAATTCGCCCATTATCGCACTCTATCGCACTTTTCTTGCCGGAACACACACCTCATTAAATATGCGAATCCAAGGCAAATGCGATTTAAAAAAAGTGCGATAATGTGCGAAAAACTGACGTGCGAAAAACTCTCATCCCATAGAACGTCACCCTGAATGTCTGGATCTACACAGTAAAGCTGGGTACACATTAGACGACACTGCAAACTATACCATGTCGCTCATGGTTTTCCTTGAACTCATGGACAAACCATATAGTGCAAACACGCTGCATGATTACACAAAATGTCAGTGCTTACATTTAGTTGTCATTGGTAATATCTTCGGTTTGAGCTGCATGTACAGACAACAGAGTACATCACTAACGTCCCGCAATGATATATACCGAAATGACGTTACAGCTGTGGCAATCCTGAATGCTGCAGTGCATTTTCAGGGGTGCCACTGGCTGGTGGTCCAGTTCCAAATCGAATGATTTATGGTCAATATATTAGCAAAACTAGTGCTGATGGTTGCCAACGAGAACATAGGTGAATTAATAGAAGAACATCTGCATAACTGAACACAGTTTTACTGGTTTGAGAAAGTTTGGTAACCACTGGTTTACAGAATATAAAGGAGAATTACATAGTAATGCTTGTGACTATAAGGCACACATGAAGCCTTGTGCATAAGTAAAATCCCTTCTGGTATAGAACCAGAAAAATATGTAAGGCCTTATTGTAAGGAAGCTGAATGCACAACAGCAATAACACTGATGTAGTTAAACTGAAGGCACCAATGCTGTCAGTTAAAATGTCGACAGCATCATGTCAATGGGAGAGTGCCAACATGTAACTAATGTTAATGTATGTTAACAATGTTGGCAATATAACTTTAAACATGATGCCCCATTCTCTTGTTGAAATGATGCTATCAACATTTTGAGAGATGACCACACCAGTCATGACAATCGTATCAAACCTGAGGTAAAACAGTCACATTGCCTTTAGTTGCTACGGTATACAAAGCTTTATTCCTTCTTGTTGTGTGTTGCTAACTTAATAAATATCTCAAGGAATTCTAAATAAAGGAAATAGTTGGCAATGGAGATAATTAAAAACACATACATATTTATAAAATGTTCCCAAACTTGGCCCTCGGGGTTCCCAAACAGTGCAGGATTTAAGGATATCCATGCTTAATCAAATAGTACCACAGGCAATTTGATGGTGCCATGTTTGCAGAAGCATGGATGTTCTTAAAAGCTGGACTGTTATGCTGGGTACACGCTTAGCGATTCCTGCAGCCACTGATATAGTGCCATGGGAGAATGATATAGTGCACACACACGGACCGATATTGTCCATGATATTGGTCGGTGACATCACCTGACCTTTGCTTCGTACACGCAGTCACTGATGATACTGTCAGATTGAGCTGCATGTACAGAAGACAGGGGGAGTCAATAACGATTCGCGGGTGCACACATCGTTCATGATATTGAGCGTACACATTGATGAGGTATTACCTATATTGTATCGTGCATATCGTTAATGATAGAATGCCCAGTGTATACACAGTTTTAGGGTGCCTTGAGTATTGAGTCTGAAAACCATGAACTACATATATTATTATATTAAAGTCGATAGACAATTACACACACACATGCACGCACGCACACACTTTGATAACTTACCAGCTCTTTCCTAAGCCATTCCAATGCTTCATCTACGGAGCTGAATCCACATACACTGTTTTTTGGGGTGTCTTCCTCCCAATCAGAAGTTAGTCTATCTTGGGTAGCTCCTTGATTTCTTGCCCATGGTCGTGCCTGTACTCTCTGTGTCCACTCCTGATAGGATGGACGCCGAGTCTGCAGCTTCAGTCTGGCTGTCAGTGCTTTCACAGAATCTAAATCAGGAGTTGCCTCACCCTCCTCTTCCTCACCCAACTCACTGAATATCACTGGACTGAAAGACATTAGTGAGCAAACTTAACACCGTGGGAGATCAAACTGCACCAAAGATTAGGAGACACCACAGCAGAGGAACTTGTTCTTCACAGGAAGTTTCTGTGTATGTGAAATAGATCCTGAATGTAGATCAGAATCCATGCAATAGGTAAGCAAGTAGGAAAATTCCCCCCAAAAAGAATGTGTAAACAACGACCTTGGGAGGGTGTGCTACTGTATGTACAGTTACTTAATGCCGCTTGGCTCAAGATTCCTGGGCTCTCCTTTTAACAAGCCCTATGTTTTATTATTATTATGATTGCAGGATCCTCCCATTTCTGCAGGAAACTGCACCCAGCAGATTGGCTCATCCAGTGTTCTAGAGAACAATAAGAGAATCTCCTGAGCTCCAATATGCAGAGGAAAGGTCATTAACACTCATAAACTGTAATCTATTTAAGGATGCCCTTGCTCCCTTGTACGCATTAGTATGGGGCATTGTGCAGGAAAGGGAAGGGATGGACCAGGAGAAAGAACAGAACAGCACATGGCTACCAGGATCTGAGCTAACTAATAGATGTAAGGGGACTAGGGCGACACATGAAATAGGTCCACATGCTTTCGGTCGACATGGTCATTAGGTCGACACAAGTATTAGGTCAACTTGGAAAAGGTTGACATGAGTTTTTCATGTTTTCGTTTTTTAAAAAGAGGTTTTTTATACTTTACTACTCGTGCCCGAAGCATGGAGAGCAAAGTGCGCCTGAAGGCATTGCACCCGAAGCATGGGGAGAGTCCATGCCAACTTAAGTCAACATAGACACCAAAAAAATGCAAAACTCATGTCAACCCTTTTCATGTCGATCTGATGCTTGTGTCGACCTTATGACCATGTTTACCTAATGCATGTCGACCTATTCATGGGTCAACCTAGTGACTGTCAACCTATATTGGTCGACCTAATGACCTAATATGTTCTTTCGCCCCTATAACCCATACCCAATGTAAGTGCATAAAGAAATCAATTACAGGACTGCAGATATGCTACATGGCCCTGACTGAGATACTCATTGTAATGCGGAGTCTAAATAACTATCTACAAACCGGTGTAAAAAGAAACACTAACATTAAATACAGCATGCGCAGGACAAAGTGGCCTGCAAATGTTAGCATTATTAGATCACTAATCATGGAATGTTCTGCCCCATTTGCTCCACAGTGTTCTACATTTCTCCCATGCTGTATGGGCACAGCCATGACATCAGGGATCAGTTGATTGCTGATTCTCCAATCACAGCTTCAATAGCAGTCTCATAATTCAGGTCAGATCTCTTGATCCAATCCTGGTCCCTGGTCTGGTCATGTGTGGCAATCCACTCTGAGTGCCCCTGTGCCCTCAAAAAGGCTTAATGGCAGCCAATGCTGCTATTAGGAAAGACTGCAGCTTCATAGACACTGCAGGGATGTGAGGGGTTAACAGACCCAGCTCACATCCACGTGCAGAGAACCTGACATTCCCCTGATTGGCTGCCCTGGAGTGTGTGAAGACAGGAAGCTGAGAGGTCAGGGGTCAGCCAGCAGAACGGGACAGAAAAAACTTGCTGCAGTGGAGAGAAGGCAGAGATTGTGCACAGAGAGAGAGAGTGAGAAGACATGCTTGGAGCAGGGAGAGGCTCAGGCAGAGAGAGGAGAAAGCCCAGCAGCGTGTGTGCAGTGAATGGAGAAGCTGTTCCCCTGTCCTGCACTGAAGAGGAGATCAGGTGCTGCTGATAGGTGCAAGGCAGAGTGAGAGACCCAGAGAGGAGTGAGAGACCCAGAGAGGAGTGAGAGACCCTGAAGAGTCATGACCAGCAGGAGCTGGCATCTGCAGCTGAGAGTTAAGGTACAGGAGCTCCCCTACCCCCAGGCTGGCCTGCACCCCACATTGGCCCACTTTACCCAGCTATTGAAGTGGCTCTCCACTGCATAGGGGACAACTGTTATTGGGGTGCTGATCACCCTGCGACATTACCAGCCCAGAGACACCTGCAACGCCCCTCTGGCTGCATGCCAGATTTGCCACCACTGCCAAGCCTATATCTACAGCCTGTGTTGTATGTCTAGCAGGGAGTTGCCCTAGGTAACGGGGACTCGCCCGTACCCCGCTATAGGGGACCATTAATATTTTCTGGCCTTTATATAGTAGTGTGCACACTAAGGTAGGGCCTACCCTTGTACTTGTGAGGATCTTCCTGCGTGGGACCGTTTCTTCATTGACTGTTTTCCTTGCACCAGGGACTATAGTTCAGTATAGTGTTGTATGTGCAGTATAGTGTTATATGTGCAGTATTGTGTTATATGTGCGGTATAGTATTCTAGTGATGTCATATTATTGTCTTTAATATTGCTCTGTTTGATGTCATTGTCTTTGTGTTTTTTTTATCTTTCTTATTGATGTTTGCATATGTGTACGAGTATATCACAGCGACTAGTGCAGTTGTTTTCCTTTAATAAATATTTGTCGCTGCTAACCAAAGTAGCGTTGTCTTTTGTGGGTCCCTTGGGTTGTGCCGTTCCCTGCCACAGGTTCTCCAGCAGAAGCCGCAAAGAATCCAGAAGCCGCCGCCGTCACCAGCTCCAGATTAAGGTACGCCATCTTGCACCACACCGAACAGGGGCACTGTCACACTTGGCGTCACGAACAGGATTGCACAAGACCCCTGTGAACGGCAAGATGTGGCGATCGCAGTACACAGAACCGCAGGAGATGCGAAGAACCGCCACTCCACCAGCCCAAGCCAATCAGAACGCGATTGGGGCCATCATCGGAGCGATGACCGAAATGACCAGGATGATCCGTGAGATGCGTCAGGAATGGGCGGAGGATGAAAAGGAAAGACAGCGACGTGAATGTGGCGGAAGGCGCAGACAGAAGCGGAATCCCCCATGGAGGTCAGGACAACTACCCACTGACCGAACCAATGTATGCCCACAGACCGTGAGAAGACACAGGACAGGAGGTCCACCGGCAGTGTTTCAGAACACGGCAAGAGCATCCGGTGTGATATCGTCGAGGGGTAGACCACGAGCCAGCCCAAGAAGAATTGCAGGTCGTGTCCTGTGGTTTGATGTACCACGCGGGTATGGCTTCATTAAACGCGCAGATACAGGCCGTAGCGTGTATGTGCACTATACCGCCATTCAGCATGCCGATCCCCAAAATAGCTTCCGGAGCCTGAGCAACGGTGAGGCTGTAGAATTCGAATTAACAAGCGGAAAAAAAGGCACCAAGGCTGCAAAAGTGACGGGGCCGAATGGAACGCCGGTGCTACGCAACAGACATGCCCCAGAACAACAGTGGCACTACCCGCACCGTAAAGAGCCTCCACCATACCGCCAATACACCGGAAGTACAGCTGAACTGAGAGAGGTCAAGCTAGAAAAAGAAAGAGTGAACAGCAACCCTCCTCGACCAGGACAGATGACCCGCCCACCAGAACCTGACATCACGAGGTCAAGCAAGAAACCGGTCGTGCGGAGTGAGGCAGTCAATCAGAACTGGCAAGAAGCGACCAGGCCTCAACTTCCAGAGCCGACGCGGGAGTATGTGCCCAGGATGGATGATGCCGGTTACCGAGCGGCGAACCTAGGGCCAAGAAATGTCAGAATGGCTGAACCGGAGAGAAACCCCAAAATTGTGGTCCATATGGCCGTGACAGAGACCGTGGAGCCATCAGAAGTGGAACCAGCTATACCGTTGCCTGAACCCAAGGCCAAGATAGAACCAGCAGAGAGAGTTGAAAAGGCTGAGACCTGTTTCATCAATGGGAAGCCTGTAACGGACGGCGAGTACACGACCATCTCCGGGGAAGAATTTGCCTTCCAGATACAGCAGGCGATTCTGCGATCGAAGAGGCAAGATCGAGAGGCGAGACATGCCTAAAGCTGAGTGCAAGTCGTGAGAGTGGGCGCCATCCGTTGACAGCAGTGGAGAAGCTGGCCCGCAGAGGGATGGAGTCCTGTGGCGGAGGGATGGTTGACTCAGGGTGCCCACATTGGATATCAGGTGATAGGGAGGCAGTAATTTGTATTTGTGGTGAATGTATGTGTACTCACCTGTTTTCTTTGTCACCGTTAAATGTCTTGTCATGGACATTGAGAGGTTTTTGGCAGGAATCTACTGACCCAGGTTAAGTTGCCTGCGGACAGGCAAATTTCCAGCAGGGAGGTATGTGGCAATCCACTCTGAGTGCCCCTGTGCCCTCAAAAAGGCTTAATGGCAGCCAATGCTGCTATTAGGAAAGACTGCAGCTTCATAGACACTGCAGGGATGTGAGGGGTTAACAGACCCAGCTCACATCCACGTGCAGAGAACCTGACATTCCCCTGATTGGCTGCCCTGGAGTGTGTGAAGACAGGAAGCTGAGAGGTCAGGGGTCAGCCAGCAGAACGGGACAGAAAAAACTTGCTGCAGTGGAGAGAAGGCAGAGATTGTGCACAGAGAGAGAGAGTGAGAAGACATGCTTGGAGCAGGGAGAGGCTCAGGCAGAGAGAGGAGAAAGCCCAGCAGCGTGTGTGCAGTGAATGGAGAAGCTGTTCCCCTGTCCTGCACTGAAGAGGAGATCAGGTGCTGCTGATAGGTGCAAGGCAGAGTGAGAGACCCAGAGAGGAGTGAGAGACCCAGAGAGGAGTGAGAGACCCTGAAGAGTCATGACCAGCAGGAGCTGGCATCTGCAGCTGAGAGTTAAGGTACAGGAGCTCCCCTACCCCCAGGCTGGCCTGCACCCCACATTGGCCCACTTTACCCAGCTATTGAAGTGGCTCTCCACTGCATAGGGGACAACTGTTATTGGGGTGCTGATCACCCTGCGACATTACCAGCCCAGAGACACCTGCAACGCCCCTCTGGCTGCATGCCAGATTTGCCACCACTGCCAAGCCTATATCTACAGCCTGTGTTGTATGTCTAGCAGGGAGTTGCCCTAGGTAACGGGGACTCGCCCGTACCCCGCTATAGGGGACCATTAATATTTTCTGGCCTTTATATAGTAGTGTGCACACTAAGGTAGGGCCTACCCTTGTACTTGTGAGGATCTTCCTGCGTGGGACCGTTTCTTCATTGACTGTTTTCCTTGCACCAGGGACTATAGTTCAGTATAGTGTTGTATGTGCAGTATAGTGTTATATGTGCAGTATTGTGTTATATGTGCGGTATAGTATTCTAGTGATGTCATATTATTGTCTTTAATATTGCTCTGTTTGATGTCATTGTCTTTGTGTTTTTTTTATCTTTCTTATTGATGTTTGCATATGTGTACGAGTATATCACAGCGACTAGTGCAGTTGTTTTCCTTTAATAAATATTTGTCGCTGCTAACCAAAGTAGCGTTGTCTTTTGTGGGTCCCTTGGGTTGTGCCGTTCCCTGCCACAGGTTCTCCAGCAGAAGCCGCAAAGAATCCAGAAGCCGCCGCCGTCACCAGCTCCAGATTAAGGTACGCCATCTTGCACCACACCGAACAGGGGCACTGTCACACATGTGCCAAGACAGCCAATCACCAGTCACTTTTGGGTATATAAGGAGAGCTCCCACAAGTCTCCAGTGCCTTGAAATATTTGACAGATAGTCTTCCCAGAAACTGCATTCGAGACTTCAGGCTTCAGTTCCTGTTACCTGTCTACTGTGTATACCTTTGCCTCACTGCTCCACCTGCTGACCAGCCTTCTCCACCTGCTGCCTGATACTCTGCTACTGTGATTCCAGCTTCCAGTATTCCATCAGGGTTAACTGTTACCCAGCTCAGGATTCTGCAGCACAGGCTACACCAAGACTATCTGTTTCCATGCCCATATTCCAAGACCATCGGTTTCCAGGCTGATACATCCAGACCATCGGTTCCCAGGCCGATATTCCAAGACTATCAGTTACCAGGCCGATACATCCAGACCTCAGTTTCCAGACCGTTATCTCAAAAACATTGGTTCCCAGGGCCGATACTTCAAGACCATCGGCATAAGCCGTTACCTCAAGACCATTGATTTCCAGACCAGTACTCTCAGTCCATCGGTTCCTAGGCCGGTACATACATACCATCGATGCACAGTTAGGTACAAGGAGACCCAGAGAGAGGGCAGCGACCTGCCCATCGGTCACAGAGAAAACCATATACCCTTGCGGTGGATATAGGGAAGACATACAGCGGGTTAGATTCCTTGTCTCTGTTCTGGGTATCTGCCAACCTCCTCTGTACTAGATGTGCCCTCTGTTTTCATCCGCTCTCAGTCAAACTCCTTCTCTCCAGTGTATGCATCTACGTTACATTAAACCTCCTAGGTTCCAGTTCTCAAACATCCACCGCTGGCCCATTACGGTTACAGCTGGGAACACAAGAACCACCTGTCCTAGCAATTTTCTTTATACGGTAGGGTAGTATATACCTGCCACACTTCTATTTACTGTACTGGGAGGAAACTACACACACATGATGAGTAATGCAATGTCCAATCTTGCATGTCTGGCATTGTATTGTGGGTTTCTACTGGGTGCTGCAGTTTGCTCCCACAAGATGATACTGGCATGTGAATTGTCTACTAACTTATTGGATCCCTGTATATTGTAAACTTCAATAGGGCGTTAACTGATGTGAATGAGTAAATATGTTCTGTAAATGTAAAGTACTTCAATACCGCTACCGAAATTAGTGTAATGAGTAATTCATTACATAATTACAATTCATTTTCAGTGTGCATAGAATGTAGTAACAAAAGGACTCAGGGGAAGGATTTGTTATTGGTTGGTTCTTTATTATATGCATGTCATAATTTATAAGTTATATGCCTACAGCAGCACCTTACAGAACATATATCAATTAATCATATAATTCTCTGCCCCATTAGGCTTACAACCATAGTCCCTACCACAATGACAGACACACACACAGGGCCTGGTTAACCAATAGCCTAATTAGGCTGCAGTCTAGGATGCCAGGACAGGGGGAAGGGGGGGGGGGGGGGTATTGTGCCATGCAGGTGACAGTCGAGGAAAAAAAATGAAGGCCTAATTTATTCCATGTTTGTTAGCTATCACCGTCTGATGTACTGTGAGGGGGGGATGGAGAAGAGTTCTTAAGGTGACTGTATACAAAGAGGAGTGAATCTCACACGAGACACTTGCAGATTGACAGAATATTTGAAGGACCAGAAATATTAGTAATTTTAGTCTTATCATTGAGTGTAATGGGTGCAGGGGGTGCCCCCATAAATCAAATAATGAAGTACTCAAAGCATAAGTTTGGGGTGGCAGAGAGCAGACCTCCACTTACACAGAGATTTCCTTTTTTGGGGCACACTTTTGTTTAAGAAGTGTTATTAATGATTTATGACAGTGGTAGCCAACTCCTGTCCTCGAGAGCTACCAACAGTTCACATTTTCCAGTGAACTTAGCTGCTGCACAGGTGCACTCATTACTCACAAATACATTTTAAAATATCCACATGTGGCGCTAATTACTTCACTTGCGATTCTGTGAGGAGATCTGGAAAACATTAACTGTTGGTAGCTCTCGAGGACTGGAGTTGGCTACCCCAGATTTATGATATGGTTGGTCACTTTAAAACTTAGCTTTTAATAGTTTCCTTATTAAGATATAACAGCTACCCTCGGGTAGCTGTGACACATACATACATAATACTTCCGGTGGGGCCGGGGATAGTCGCACGCATGCAAGCTACCATCCACCGGAGCTTTCATCCCCGGCCCCCCTTTCCACCACCACCCACGCTGGCCTGCTGAGCCCCTCCACTGCTGCCCTGTGAGCAGCAACATAAAGATGGCACCACTGAAGGCTGCCAAGGATCTGTGCCGCTAGCCAAATATGTACCCTGTGTCACCCCTGTCATGTTTCATATCTGTACCACCCCTGTCGGGTTCCATATCTGTACCACCCCTGTCGGGTTCCATAGCTGAATGGCTGCCTGGGTGCTGTACAGATCAGTAATATATGTTCCCCATGTCCGTGTCCCCCATCAGAATACATCTAGTGCATATCTGTACGTGTTATGTTATGTTTATCTGTACTGTGTTTTTTACGTGTTCCCACCCTGGCTGTTGCACAGCAATCCAAACCAAATTCCTAGTATACGTAAGTATACCTGGCCAATAAAGCTGATTCTGATTCTGATGAAAGAATTCTGCAAAAAAAGAAGAAAAAATATCCTTTGCAGAAGCTTGATTCTATATACACAAATCTGTGACTTTTGAAACAATTAGTATCAGTTTTTCACACTGTTAAGTTTGACTTATGCCGATGAACATTAATAATGTTATATTAGGGCATTACAATGCTTCACAGTTTTAATCGCTTTTGTCCCATTCCGCTCCGGTATTGTATATAGACAGAGAAAAATTAAAAAACGTTATAAACACTCTTGTGATCGTGGTGTTACTAATGGAAATAAGTATATTCAAATAAGTTGATAAGGAAAAATCCTATCTATTGAAATAGACTGTCAGCATCAGGGGCGGATTGGGCCGCCGTGAAACTGAGTCATTTCCTGGTGGGCCGGACCAGATTTGGCTGCTATTACCAGCTGGCCGGGCTGCCTCTTCCCCCCCTGGGCCGCCGCCTGGCTGTGCTGCCCACAGAAAATATGGTCGCGGCCGGCCGTGGCTTTGACCAGTTTGAAGATGTCTGTGGCCGCCCGCTGGTCGCTCTTGGTTGACGTCATCACCTGCGACGGCACGGCAGCGAAGGTGGGTAAGCAGTGGTACCACCCGCCCCCGGGTCAGTAGCGCATGAGACGCGTCAGTGGCAGTGACTGATAGAGTTTTTTCTATAGAGCCGAGAAAGTCGGCTCCTGATTGGCCGCCTAGCGGCCAATAGAATCATTCATTGGAGAGGCACGGAAGATGAAACATCTCTGCGCCTCTCATCAGTCCGATGCGGGGAGCTGCAGGAATCGCCAGCAGGTGCCAGAAGATGCCAGAAGACCAGGACTATGGTGGATCAAGATGACAGATCTTCACAGGAGGACCTGGGTGAGTTGGATTTCCTTCCACAGGTCCCCCATGGATTTCTTCGGACCCGGACCAGACGCCGACAGACGCCGCCAACATGGACCTGGACATCGACATGGAGCCGAATGTCGACATGGATCCGGACCAGGACAGGACACCGGACCAAGACCCAGGGACCTACCTACGGGCTCAAGATAGGTAAGTATCAGTATGTATGGGCTTTGGATGTATTAAAGTTTTATTTTTATTGTGTGTCAGTGTGTGTTTATTTGACTATTTTTTTAACTGTGGAACTACAAGTGCCAGCGGGCCCTTTAATGCCTCGCAGGCTGGGACTTGTGGTTCTCCAAGTCCCATCTTGCGGGGGAGGCTTGCTGAGAATCATAGTTCCACAGTAAAACACAATAGTTTTTATTCTATTTTTTGACACTTCAATCAGCCGGGGACCACCGCACAGGGTCACCGAGGACAGCACCAGGCTTCAGCCTGGTCAGGTAAGTCCTGGAGGGGGTCAGTAGGTGATGTTTTGGCCGCAGGACCTTATATAATAAGTGTCCCCCGGCTGTGACATTACCCTGCTGGCTGGTTTGGCCTGAGGCTGGTTCTTAAAATACTGGGAACCCCTACTCCTTTTGTCCCCTCGTATTTTGGGAACCAGCCCTGGACCTGGAGCCTGGGGCTGGTTTGAAAAAATCGGGGAACCCCTATTTGTCGGGTTTCCTGATTTTTTATTACCGGCCCGGCTCTTTTAGCCTGGTGCTGGTTACAGCTGTTTTTATTTATTTATTTCTCTATTTTTTAACACTGAAGCCTGCACGGATCAGTCAGATCCGTGCAGGCTTCTGCCAAATATGAAAGGAAAATAAAGTGTATTTTTCTGCCGTATATTCGTGGCCGTTTCACACTAATTAGCGGCCGTATTATCAATACGGCAGCTTCGTAAATCAGGAACCACCATTCTTTTGAATGGTGATTCCTGGCGTATTCTTTCGATTGTGTATTCATTCGTATTTGTAAATACAAATATGAATGTCCCATCATTAAGAATACGAAAATACGTATTTTTGGCATAGTAAATGCCAAAAACACGTATACACCTAAAAACAAAAAAATTTTGTTCACGATTTTTTTTTTTTGTAAATTTCCCCCATAATCTGTTTAATATTAAGAACAACAAAACATGGAAGGAAGGGGGAGGGGGTATTAACTAATGGGATTAGGTGAGGGAGGGAAGAAGGGGGGGGGGGTACATGGGTTACTTCCGTTTATCAAGTCCAAAAAATGCTTGGTCATGTCAGTTGCATATGGGTGATTCCTACACTAGTACACCATCAATTCAACAAGTCTGGTCTGAGATTAGGTATTCGCTATCATGGGTGGTCTGACGTCTAGTATGTTATATATCTGGCATTGCACTATCTCTGATTTTGATCGTATGAAAGGGTCCCATCTATGGGAGAATCTGGGGTGATCGTATGAGAGGTGATGATGGAGTTGTATCTATCAAAATACATATATTTCAGCAGTAAGCCATCTAGTTCCAGAATGTCGCAGAGTGAAAACCACATTTTAAGCATTGCCCCGTTTCATTCGGGTCATAGTAACTGCGCAGCTTCTGGGACATATACGCTCTGTAAATTGTTTTTATATGTATTTCTTGTAGGATAGATGATTGGATAATTTTAATAGTTTCTGTGTAGTATTTAAAGATTATTGGGTACTTGTTTCCTAGCAGGGCGCCCGTCGGGTCCCATCGCATACCATAACTTAAGGTACAGTATGCGATGGGACCCGACCGACCCGATTTTCATGCTTTAAAGACGTTTCCCGTACAATTAAAAAATTGGTCACATCGCATGCCATCATAATGTAGCAGTTGAGATGATCTTATATAGTGTGGTGAGCGCAGCGAGCCACCGAGCCCCAAGCGAGGGGACGCGTAATACGTGTGAAGTAATGCGCGTCCCCTAGCGGGGCTCGCTGCGCTCGCCGCGCTTCAGGCTCGGTGGCTGGCTGCATTCTCCACACTATATACAATCAACTCCACGCTGATGTGGATAGTGGGGGTATGAAAAGGTTGGAGGACGCGTACCTCCGTCCCTCGCGGGCGCGCTGCGCACGCCATGCTTCAGGTTGGTGTTGATCGTGGCATGGCGTTAACAATGGGGTGGCATTTGACCCCATAGTAATTTCCCATCAGGGTGGGTATACAATTAAAAATCGGGTCTGTGGGGGCATTTAACATTGTAATCAGCCTTGAGGGTGGCTGTACAATTAAAAATCGGGTCGATTTGGTCACATCGCATGCGATTTGGTCGCATGCGATGCGTTGGACCCGATTTTTCCGACCCGATTTCATACAATTAAAATCGGTGGCGCCCTGCTAGGAAACAAGTACGGATTATTGTCTTGTCTAATAAAGGTATGTCTGATAACCAATTTTGTCTAGTTCAATGTCAGAGGTTTTGGTTTGTAGCTCACTGTATACCATGACAGATTTGAATCTGTTTTTTCTGAATCTGTTAAAGGATTCCAGCACCAAGATAATTATTTTGGAATATAATCTGGAGGGAAATGATAGTTTTTTTTAGTTATTAAGATTTCTTAGTTAATAAGATTTATTGTGATTAGTATTGGTGCCGTCCAATGGTTTTAGAGATACACAGTCATATAAAAAAAAGAAAAGAAAACCAACTTTTGTAGATGCACTCGTCCCTCCACAGACAAAGTATATTTAAAATATAATGCTTTATTAACGTAATTATTTTAATTTATTTAAAATATCTCCTTGAGTTTCATTTGTCATATATGATTACTAGATAATAGGTGTTCAAACCCTATACTTTTACTCTTTATTTTACTTTTTATTTTATTTTGTAGAAAGTGCCCTTATAGTAGGGCTAATGGAGCGAAATATAATGTAAAAACAGTTATAGAATGGTTAGAAAAAAAGATTAAGTGTTGAAATAATCAAGATTAAAACCAATCCCTCTATGCATGTTGTTGCTAGTCCAGTGCCCCTATTCACGGTTTGTAGCACTCGGGTGTGATGTTTTGCTGTTAAATTAGTTATTGATTAGGTTATACTGTGTTGGAAGGTGTGGTCTACCTCCAATCGACAGAAAAATATTTTCCAATTGCTGTATTCCCTACTGAATCCTGCTTGCACACATGTACTGCAATATTAATATTGGTTTGTCAAATAGATGTTAATTATATCAAAATTATTATTGTAAGGGTAAGTACGGTGCTTAAAAGCAGGCTGTTGTTGCTGGTGTCTGTGATCACCAAAAGAAACAAATGTTGCAGTTTATTTATACAAATGTATCAAAGTGCCTTCTGCAGTTAGGGCGGGATGTATTAATATACATTGCCGCCCTTCGCCGCGATGCCAGCACATATGTACTAACACATGCGGCTGGCATCGCAGTGCGGTGACGGAGCCCCCCCCCCCCCCCTGCGATACCTGTACTGTGGTGTGTGGGGGGTCTACGTCAGCTCCCTGCTGCCTCCTGCTCCCCTCACGCCGGGGACAGCTAAGCAGGCTGTCCCCGGCGCCTCCTCCTCACCCCTGCAGCCGAAGCTACGTCCGTCTGCGTTACTAGGGGGAGGAAGGGTTTGCCTTCCGGTTCCAGGAGGACCTGGACTAAGGTAAGCCAGAGGGAGGGGGAGAGGGGGGTCAGCAGGTTTGCGGCGGAGGCGGCGGGCAGCAACAATAACCCTGGCGATACCCTACTATGTGGAAACGTGGTGGCAGGTTGTTAGTACATAGGAAAATGCTGTAAAACAGTGGTTTTACCGCATTTTCCCCTTAGTACATCCCACCATAGCTGCTGTAACAGCTTACAACTCCAGATACTCGGGCAGATCAAATGTCATTGCTGTCATATAGTGAGTAGCCTTTGGTCTCACAGTTTATTCTGTGATGATGATTTCAAAGAATAAAACTGTGAGGCCACTGGCTACTCACTATATGACAGCAATGACATTTGATCTGCCCGAGTATCTGTTACAGCAGTTATGTAGGGTACACACCAGAATGATTGGGGCTCAATCCTATCAATGTGGATCCAATTACGACCGATTGGATGTAGATTGTATGTAGATTGGGCATGTTTTTGCATGTTTAGATCCGATTCCGATCCGATTCCAATCCAATGCGCGTCCCCGCTGTCACTTGGTTGTTTTGCAGATCCTACCTGCTGCAGATAGGATCTGTAAGGCCCCATACACACCAGAAAGATCAGGATCGTCTAACGATCGGCTAACGATTTTGTGTGCACTTTCCTGCGGCGCTCTCCCGTGGCCTTTTAACGATGTGCTAACGATCGTGTTCTATGTTCCATGCGATTTACTAACGATGTACTCACGATACGACATCGCACATGATGGTCGTACGACAGTCGGATGTGCGGATCGTGAGTGCATCGTGAGTGCACTGGTCACGGTCGTTTTTGGAATGTAAATAAAGGGCCGGGCTACCAGAGGGGAGACAAGGGGGGGACAAAAGAACACAAAGAATTATGGGCTGGGCTAGCAGAGGAGGGTAACAAGACTAGGAGCCATTTTGCAGGACCTCATTTCTGCTTTGTGACTAGTGAGGCTTGGTGTATACCTGCTGAACGCTGCACATTGCTATTTTTGCCTGCTTTGTTTTTGCATTCCTGCAGAACGCTGCACATTGCTATTTTTGGCTGCTTTGTTTTTGCATTGCTGAACAAAGTGTGTTTTTTTCCCCCATTTTGCTTTTTTGAATTATGGATTCGTTCCAGCAAGATTTCCTGCTTTCCTACATTGTGCTCAGGGTGAGGAGGATGAGGGCCCAGCGTAGGAAGGCTCGATCCTGCTGGACCAAGCAGTGGCTCCTGGGACGACAAGCGCGGTCTCATATGCCCCTGCTGATGGAGATTCGCGAGAATAATCCCCAGGATTATCGCAATTTCCTTCGCATGGACGATGAGACCTTCCAGGAGCTGCTGCGTCTGGTCACCCCCCACATCCAGAAGCAGGATACCAAGTACCGGATGGCTATCCCTGCTGAGGACCGGCTGGTGGTGAGCCTCTGTTTCCTGGCTACAGGACGATCGCTGGCGGACCTCAAGTTTGGATCCATCATCTCCCCGCAAGCGTTGGGACTCATCATCCCGGAGACCTGTAAAGCCATCGTGAAGGTCCTGCAGCATCAGTATTGCAAGGTAAGGAAAAATATACCACACACTTGTAGTGAAAAGATAACCTTTTTTATTTAAATAATGTAACTGTGAGTTTCACAAATACTGATAATTTTTTTTTTTTTTTTACAGTATAAATATAAAAATTGCCAAAAAAGTTATGCAAATATCAAAAATATAAAGCAAATGTATTGTCTTTGTTCGGACATGAGGTAGATCTCAGTATGACACATGGTGCTTGTGCAGATAATGCATGTCCCCTCCACCTCACGTGATGCATAGTGCAGATGCAATAGTCCTGGCACCATTGATATGCACTATGTGCCACGTGGCCATGTCCTTTGTCTGTACCACAAGTACCATGTGTCATACAGCACATTGAGTACACACAATTTTTAAAAGTGCTTTGTGTTGATTTAAATATTGTTATCCTAAATGCTTATATAGTAATGTTGTTTATTGAAATATTGCAAGAACATTATATTAATTGACTGGAATGCAGCAAGGGGGCAGTATGGCAGACGACGCATGTAGCGCGGACAACAAAAGCACCCTCATGCATCCATGGCGCATAGTGCAGAAGTAGTGGTCCCGGCCCCATTGCTCTGCACTCTGCGCCACTGTAGCATGAAGGTCCTTTCATTGTCTGCACAACATGCACCATGTGCCATACTGCTCCAAGCATGGACCTATAGAAAGAACACACATAGCATATAAAACATAGGCAAATTGCCCTAAAAATAACAAGGCATTTCAAATGCTTCATTGCCGTGCGGCAAGGGACAGTATGGCAGACGACGCATGTAGCGCGGACAACAAAAGCACCCTCATGCATCCATGGCGCATAGTGCAGAAGTAGTGGTCCCGGCCCCATTGCTCTGCACTCTGCGCCACTGTAGCATGAAGGTCCTTTCATTGGCCCTTATTCTGATCGGTGCGGATATTCCCGCATTCTTACGGAGCGGTCCGCACGCCACGGTGTTTTGCCGCGTGCGGCCATCGTCCGTAGAAACGCCCACGTGTCCTCCGCATTCGGACGGACTCACTCTTTAAGAACAGGGCGTGTTTACGGACGACATACAAACCATGCGTGTGCGGGAGAAACACTCCGATTCTGCACGGTATTACAGAGTAGTACAGAGTATGCTCGGGAATACCGCATCCGAACGGGAGCCAAGCGGTGCTACCGCCCGTAAGCGGAGTATTTACGCCAAACAACCCACTATGATGTATATTCTGCAATACATCACATGACCCACTTATTCAATTACCTATCCTCATAAAAAACTTCTTATTTGGAATTGGAATCAATTAGATGCCAATATATCCTTACAAGCATGCCTAACACATGCATTGCACACATTAACCCTTACAGCAATTGAAGTGCAATGGTTTCTATTAAAGCACTGACAAGCGTCCTATTAGTGAGTAATGAGTAAAGGAGTAGATTCTATTGGGTTCAGGTGTTAATGCTTGTAGTCATTAGGCGGTCCGTTCGCCTACCGCATGAACGAGTGGTGTCCGCAAAGCAATAGTACACTTGTGGACACCGCACATTTCTGCCCTTTTTGATCGCGTGCATTCGGAGTGGTATCCGAATGTACGCCCCCCAACATAAGTGTACTCCCCCGTGTCCGCCCATGTTTCCGCCCCGTTTTGCCCACTTTGAAACTACGCCCATGTGTCATTCCGCATGACGCCCATAATACGCCCATATTTCCCGACTGATTGCGGGGAACAGTTTTGGACGGGATTTGGCCGAACAGGTACGGAGTCAAGGCGTGGCACATGCGCGTTGCGTTCTCCACGCATGCGCAGACGCCGTAAAGACGCGATCCGAAAGTATGCGGTAAAGTACGCGTCAATCAGAATAAGGGCCATTGTCTGCACAACATGCACCATGTGCCATACTGCTCCAAGCATGGACCTATAGAAAGAACACACATAGCATATAAAACATAGGCAAATTGCCCTAAAAATAACAAGGCATTTCAAATGCTTCATTGCCGTGCGGCAAGGGACAGTATGGCAGACGACGCATGTAGCGCGGACAACAAAAGCACCCTCATGCATCCATGGCGCATAGTGCAGAAGTAGTGGTCCCGGCCCCATTGCTCTGCACTCTGCGCCACTGTAGCATGAAGGTCCTTTCATTGTCTGCACAACATGCACCATGTGCCATACTGCTCCAAGCATGGACCTATAGAAAGAACACACATAGCATATAAAACATAGGCAAAGTGCCATAACTACTAAAATTATTTTAACTTAAAACCAAACCAGTGCCTCATTGCCTTGCAGTATGGAGCAGTAGAGAGACGGCGCTTGTAGCGCAGATAAAGAAAGGGACTCATGATTACCTGCTGCATACTGCATATACAATGGTCCCGGCCCCATTGTTCTACAAGTATGCAACAAGTCAGCATGGCCATTATCTCCGCCACAAGCACCGTGTTACATACTACTCCATGCCAACTGCGAAATAATTGTATGGGATGCGGTCATAAATCTTGCAAAACCGGTGTATCATCCAGGTTCGTGCTGTCTCCCAACAATGTTGTATACATGTGACTGTACCGGGGTGGGGTCTGAGGTTGGGTACAGGATTGTCTAATGGGCGGGGTATTTAAAGGCAATGATGCAATGGCTGGTGAGGGTACGGCAGGCATCTGTTGCAGCGTCTGGTGCAATGGAAGAAGCCCCATCAGTGTGGTTTTGATTGACAGGCGGCCCTGTCGGCCCATAAACAGGAGTTCGCTTGTGACGCGTTCGAACGCCATCTGTTGGTCCGGATGTAGCTTCCGTAAGCCATCAGCCATGTACTTTCCAAAGGTGTCAAACTGATCAGATGGCCTACGCAGCACCTCTTCGGCTCGAACCAGAATATCATCGGTTTCTTGTTCAGGAACTGCCTTGGTTCTGCGTTTTTTCTTTTTGCCAATTAGTTGAGGCGGGGTGGGGGTTTCCGGAACTCCATAGATTGTTCCCGATAAGTCTTGTGGCTCTGGGGTTGGATTAGGGGTTGAGGTGTGGACCACCTCTATCTCTGTACTTGTTGTCTGTGGAAAAGAAAACAACAACAATTAGTTAACATCACCTTCTCTTTTTTTCAGTTCCCCAACACCGTTCAGGAGTGGCAAAACATCGCTGCTGAATTTGATGAGGCGTGGAACTTTCCTAATTGTGGAGGAGCCATCGATGGGAAACACGTCCGGATCAATCAGCCACCCCACAGCGGTTCGTACTACTTCAACTACAAGGGGTACTTCAGTATTGTGCTGATGGCTGTGGTCAATGCGAACTACGAGTTCCTCTTTGTGGATGTCGGCAGGAATGGTCGGGCCTCAGATGGTGGAACTTTGAAGGACACCAAGTTCTACCACAGGCTCGCCTCCAACACCATGCACTTGCCCACAGCTCAACAAACCAAGCATGGGCTGAACTTTGTATTTGTTGCGGACGAGGCATTTGGGCTTCATGAACACATCATGAAGCCCTATGCCAAGCGTGTACTGGACCACGACAAACGGGTGTTCAACTACAGGCTCTCCAGGGCACGCCGGCTTGTGGAAAGTGCATTCGGGATAATGGCCAGCAGATTCCGCATTTTCCACACAGCCATCAACCTCCGGCTGGATAAAATTGACTGGGCCGTCATGGCGTGCTGCGTCCTGCACAATTTACTTTGCCGCAAAGAAAGGGCACATCGCCCGGCAGGACCAGCACCGCCGGAGGACCCAGATGATCCCAGGGAGGTTGCCCCAATTGTGTCCCTGGAGATGCCGGCCCAGCAGTACCGGGGGACAGCACGAGCCAAACAGGTCAGGGACCAATATAAGGCATATTTCAATGGTGTTGGTGCTGTCCCCTGGCAGGAAGACCACATTTAAAATCTTTTTGGATAAAGGAACAAAAAAATGATTGAAAGAAAGAAATGGGGCAAAGGGGTGATATACACATTGGACCAGTACTTACTGATAACGGCTGGAAACTTTCATCCATGGCCGCTGTCACGTCATCCGCCTCGCCTTCCACCATCATGCAGAGCCCTCGCCTTGGCACCTCCTGGCTGAGTGTGAAGGTCAGCAAGTGGTAGTACCACAGCGACGTCTCATAAACCTCTCCTGCACCAGCACCGGACCTTTTGGAAGACTGTATTTTTTTATGTTCTTTAAGAAACACAGTCCGCAAATTCTGGATCTTTTTACGGACCCATTCCGTATCAGCCTCTGGGTTGTAGCTCTTGCTAAATTCAAGGAGATCTTGCAGCGCTTGAGCTCTTTTGATTTTATTACTATAGTCTTTCGACTTTGTCTTCCAGAGGCATTCAAGTTCGCGGTATTTCTCTATGAATGCCTCCACAAACTCCTGTTCTTTGACCAGTGCCTGGGACATTCCTGCCAAAAAAAAAAAAAGTTGACAATAGTCTATGTACATATTTTTCAAATGTCAATAGTTTGGTTAATATAAATAGTAGTTAAAATTATATGTTTCATTAAACTGTATATAATTAATACAAATAAATGTTTTGTTTTTATACATTTAAGAAATTTTAATAAATCATATTTCTATACATTTATCATCTTTACATTACATTTAGTGGTGGTGGCATAATATTTGGTAGGTAGGCCGCAGGGGAAGATTGGCGGCTGGGCTGGCATAATACATCTGGGCACCTTTATTGGTGGGCAGCGGGGACCCAGGTGGGGTGTTGAGGTCAGAGGTGGCCTGGTATGGGCAGCGGGGACCCAGGTGGGGTGTTGAGGTCAGCGGTGGCCTGGTATGGGCAGCGGGGACCCAGGTGGGGTGTTGAGGTCAGAGGTGGCCTGGTATGGGCAGCGGGGACCCAGGTGGGGTGTTGAGGTCAGCGGTGGCCTGGTATGGGCAGCGGGGACCCAGGTGGGGTGTTGAGGTCAGCGGTGGCCTGGTATGGGCAGCGGGGACCCAGGTGGGGTGTTGAGGTCAGCGGTGGCCTGGTATGGGCAGCGGGGACCCAGGTGGGGTGTTGAGGTCAGCGGTGGCCTGGTATGGGCAGCGGGGACCCAGATGGGGTGTTGAGGTCAGCGGTGGCCTGGTATGGGCAGCGGGGACCCAGGTGGGGTGTTGAGGTCAGCGGTGGCCTGGTATGGGCAGCGGGGACCCAGGTGGGGTGTTGAGGTCAGCGGTGGCCTGGTATGGGCAGCGGGGACCCAGGTGGGGTGTTGAGGTCAGAGGTGGCCTGGTATGGGCAGCGGGGACCCAGGTGGGGTGTTGAGGTCAGCGGTGGCCTGCTTACCTGCTGTCAGGTGCGCGCAGTAGAAGTGTGCTCCCTCGCTGCTGCATCCACGGGGCAATATGGCTGCGGTAGGAGTGTCCAGGAACTCGCGCGAAAACACGGATCGGATGGATGGTCGCGACGACGGAAGCACACTCAATGTGCTAACGATGTGCATATGATCAACACACAATCTGCGGGCGGATCGGCTGATTCTGCTGCAGGAGGCAAAACCGCCAATGCGACATACGAGCTGACGGGAGCGCGCATCCAATCGTTAACGACCACAATCGTGAGTAAAAAACAAACGATAGTGATAAGATTCATGCACAACCGTCGTTACGAACGACGAATTGTACCCTAATCTTGCATTAATCTTTCTGGTGTGTATGGGGCCTAAAAGTTCCATTCAACTGGTTACAGACTCAGATCGGATCGGATGCAGATCGTTAGCAGATTGTTAGCAGATCGTGTGCTCCAACAGATCGTGCGACCATCTCAGATCTGCTAACAATCAGGATGGTTCTGGTGTGTATCAGGCATAACTGCAGAAGGCACTTTGATACATTTGTATAAATAAACTGCAACATTTGTTTCTTTTGGTGATCACAGACACCAGCAACAACAACCTGCTTTTAAGCACCGTACTTACCCTTACAATAATAATTTTGATATAATTAACATCTATTTAACAAGACAATATTAATATTGCAGTACATGTGTGCAAGCAGGATTCAGTAGGGAATACAGCAATTGGAAAATATTTTTCGGTACTCTTTACTTAGAAGGGCGCCCATCATGGCCATCTTGGGCATTGAATGCACTAAAAAATCGGGTGCGATGCGACCGACGAGATGCCCGAGATTTCCCATAGGGAACAATGTTAAATGTCTCAATTGACCCGATTTTCCTGTTCAATGCCTCAATTGACCCAATTTTTCCATAGGAAACCATGTTAAATGGGCCACAGAGGCCAAATAGGCACCCTGAAGTGAATAATGGCCACCCGAATTGTTAACGCCACCCCACGATCAACGTCAACCCGAAGCGTGGCGAGCGCAGCGTGGCGAGCGCAGCGAGCCCGCGAGGGGCGACGGTACGCGTCCTACGCCCTTTTCATACCCCCACTATCCACGTCGGCGTGGAGTTGAGAATAGAAAGTGTGGCGAGCGCAGCGAGCCACCGAGCCCGAAGCGTGGCGAGCGCAGCGAGCCCCGCGAGGGGACGCGGATACCTTCACAGGTATCCGCGTCCCCTCGCGGGCTTCACAGCTGTCCGCGTACCCTCGCGGGGCTCGCTGCGCTCGCCACGCTTCGGGCTCGGTGGCTCGCTGCGCTCGCCACACTTTCTATTCTCAACTCCACGCCGACGTGGATAGTGGGGGTATGAAAAGGTCGTAGGACACGTACCGCCGCCCCTCGCGGGCTCGCTGCGCTCGCCACGCTTCGGGTTGACGTTGATCGTGGGGTGGCGTTAACAATTCGGGTGGCCATTATACACTTCAGGGTGCCTATTTGGCCTCTGTGGCCCATTTAACATTGTTTCCTATGGAAAAATCGGGTCAATTGAGGCATTGAACAGGAAAATTGGGTCAATTAAGACATTTAACATTGTTCCCTATGGGAAATCGCGGCCATCTCGTCGGTTGATCGCACCCGATTTTTTAGTGCATTCAATGCCCGAGATGCCCGAGATTTTTTACTAACGATGCCCACGATCAAAATCGTGGGCGCCGTTCTAAGTAAAGAGTACCTATTTTTCTGTCGATTGGAGGTAGACCACACCTTCCAACACAGTATAACCTAACCAATAACTAATTTAACAGCAATACATCACACCCGAGTGCTACAAACCGTGAATAGGGGCACTAGACTAGTAACAACACGCATAGAGGGATTGGTTTTAATCTTGATTATTTCTGCACTTATTCTTTTTTTTCTTCTAACTATTATATAATTGTTTTTAAATTATATTTCGCTTCATTAGCCCTACTATAAGGGCACTTTCTCCAAAATTAAATTGAAGTATAGGGTTTTAACGACTATTATCTAGTAATCATACATATATGACAAATGAAACTCAAGGAGATATTTTAAATAAATTACGTCAATAAAGCATTGTATTTTAACTATACTTTGTCTGTGGAGGGACGAGTGCGTCTACAAAAATTGGTTTTCTTTTCTTTTTCTTGATTTTTCTGAATCTGTCCAACCATTGATGCATTGGGGATTGGGGGGAACCAATACTATGGATGTAGCTTGGATGGATGGATGGTGGATAGTGTTGCTGTTGTATTATGGGGAAAAGACAGTTTCCAGTAAGGCCATATTTATCTTTGAGTACTTGGAATGTAAATGGCTTGCCCCCGGATCAAACACCTGTGTAATCATATTTAGGCCTTTTGCTTTCATTCGGTTGAATATTTTGTTATTCACTCCTGCTGGAAATAATAGATTTCCACTTATGGGAATCCATTCTGTGCTTGCATGATCTATTCCTAGCTTCATTGTGATGTGAGTCCATGCTTCATATGTATCTCTGAATAAGCAATTATGGTAAATATGAGGGGGTATGGATTTTTTAGGGGAATGGAATAGTGCTCCAGGGGAATAGGGGAAAAATAGCGCCTTGTCCACCTCATATAAAGAGTACGTGTTATCTTCTAATAGCCAGCCCATGGCGTAACGGGATAAGAGAGATCTAGAGTAATTGGCCACGTCAGAAAGCCCCAGCCCCCCCTCGGACCTTGGGAGTTTTAGCTTGGAAAGTGACATTTTTTTTCCCCTTGCCAGATAAATCTACAGCAGGCCTGTGTTATGATAGTTATATCTTTGGATTTCAATTTAATGGGTAACATTTGAAGTGAGTACATCAGTCTAGGAAAAACAACCGTTTTCAATGCCTCTATTCTCCCAAGCATAGATAAGGGTAAGTCTTTCCAGCCCTCCAGTGTTTTAGTAATTTTACTTATAATTTGGTGGTAATTAATTTTGTATAGATTGTTTACATCGGTAGGGATGTGGACACCTAGGTATTTAATTTGATGAGGTTGTACTTTAATGGTGTTATAACCTCCCGTTGCGTCAAACGTTGGGGGATTTCCCTTCAAAACCAGCATTTCAGATTTATCAATATTCCCCTTATATCCCGAAAAGCTGCCAAAGAGTTGGATGTCCTTGAGAGCTAAGGGAATGGCATGGTGCAGGTGGGACAATAACAGCAGCATGTCATCAGCAGACAGAGATATACGTATATCAACTTGTCTTAACATGATGCCAGTAAAGTATGGGGAACTTCTCAGAGTAATTGCCAGTGGCTCCAGAGCCAGGGCGAACAGAAGTGGAGACAATGGGCATCCCTGCCTCGTACCTCTAGAAATAGGAAAAAGATCTGAAAGTGTTACATCACATATAATGCGAGATGCGGAGCCATTGTACAATGTTTGTAACAGTCCAATGTTACAATTTTCGGGAAAGGAGAAGCGACACAGGGTGTCATATAGGTGGTCCCAATGCACCATGTCGAAAGCCTTTTCGGCGTCTAATGAGAGTATGGCCTTTGGAACATTCGACATAGCACATTGGAAGCCCCCAACCACCGCCAACACTCGTCATATATTGACAACAGAATTTCTGCCCATTACAAAACCAGTCTGGTCGATAAGGATCAATTAAGGGGACGAATTGTTTTCAGTTTATCTGCCATAATTTTGGTTAAGATTTTATAATCGATATGCAGTAAAGATATCGGCCTATAGGACCCTGGCAATGACAGATCCCTGCCCGGTTTGGGCAAAACTCGGAGTGTAGCTAGATTGAATTGAGGAGAGGAGGTGTTTTTGGATAATATATTACTATAAACTGCTGTGAGGGTGGGTATCAATTTATCATTTAGTATCATTTGTAATAATCGGTGATAAGACCATCCGGGCCCGGGGCCTTTCCAGCCTTTAGTCCTGCTATAGCGGATGAGACATCTAGATTAGTGATTGGACTAGTTAAATATGTGTCTTGGGTTTGGTTCATTTGTAGTGTAGAGATGTCACTCCAGAATTTTGCAGCGTTAAGCTTGTTAGAGCGGGGTTTAGAGAAAAGGTGGGTAGAAAAGTCGTTTAATACTTGGGCGTTCTGGGAATTATTCTTGGATAGGGTTCCATCTTTTTCACGCAAGGGGTGGATAGTTGCTGGAGCCCTCTGACCCTGTAGCAGGGAGGACAGTAGCTTGTTCGACTTATTATCGAACTTGTGGAAGCGGGAATTTCCTACAAAGGAGTAAATGGACTCTAATTTTCCTATTATGGTTTCATAGTTGGCCTTAGAGACTTGATAAGCTTTTTTAGTGGTTGGGTTAGGGGAATTTTTATATGCTTGGTAGCTGTCAGTGAGGGAGGTTTGGGCTGTTAAGTGCTATTTGGTCGTATTTCTTTTAAATGTAGCTAAATGAGAGATCATTTCCCCTCTAATTGTTGCCTTGGATGACTCCCAAAACAAAATCTGATTAGACTCCAATGTCTCTGCGTAAGAATTCCATGCATCTAGCACTGCCTTTCTCAGGTGTGCGGAGGATGCCAGGGCTGATGGACACCGCCATAATATACATTGGGGTTTTGCCTTTATGAAACGTAATTTAGTCCATATAACAGCATGGTCAGATAGAACTACTGGAGCTATTTCGCACTGTTCTATTCTTGGTAGTAACCCGTGTGACATGCATATATAGTCGATGCGGGATAAACCCCCAGTGGAGGATGAGTGGCATGTGTACTCCTGGTCAGTAGGGTGCATTACTCTCCATGTGTCTAACAATCCAGCTTGATTCAGAAACTGGGAAGTGTACGGGTTCGGGTTATGTTTGACTGCCTGTCCAGGCCCATCATTGCTATTAAATTAAAGTCACCACACACCACAAGAGGCATGTGGGTAAATGGGGCAATTAACAAAATGAACTTTAGATAAAGGGGTTTGAATACACATTAGGAGCATATGCATTTAAACTTTGAAAGATTTTGTTTTCAAATTTCATTTGGCACATCACATATCTTCCTTCTAAGTCAGGAATAATTTTGTGAATTCTAAATCCAGATGGCTTTTAACTAGGATGGCAACACCTCTTGCCTTTGAGTTAAAGGAGGAGGACGCCACCACCTTCTATTTAAGCATGTTTAGCTTAGCGGTCTCTATGGGGGTCAGATGTGTCTCCTGAATGAAAACCACATCTAATTTCAATTTGTTCAGATAGATTCAAATTCTCTTTAGCTTTACTGGTGAGTTGACTTCTCCCACATTCCAACTATCAAAATTCAATGACATTGGTATATTTTGGTCATGGTAATCTTAACGATGTAACAATTAGCATTCATGTACATTAGGATGTTTGAAGTAATGTCAGAGTATAACTCCATGTGGAGGGGGGTGGTTTGAGTGGGATGGGAGATGTGATAGGTAAAATCCATATTCATATATAGGATGGAGGGAAAATGGGGAAACATTGCTTTATGCAAACTTCTATTGTTGAGGTAACGGGTGGTGTAACTTGTCCATGGAGTAAAAGACTCTTAGTGGCAGCAGTCCTAAAAACAAGTTTGATCCAATCACCAGGTATGACGATTCATAAAGGTGTGCCGTGTAGGCGGTAAGAGTCGTCGTCGTCGTCAAACAAGGTTGTTAGAGATAAGTTTTGCTGAAGAAGTCATTCACAGTCTGACATTAGGCTTTGGGTGTGGTGTGGCCTTTCCTCTTCTGAGGGAAAGCATTCAGCATCTCTTGCGGACATAAAATCCCTGAAGGAGGTTCCATCATAAATTCATTCAAGTTTCGTCGGTAAATTTGCATTCCATTTTGATCAGTCTGGAGCAGACCTGGGAGAATGCCTTTTTCTGTTTCGTGAGCTCTGCTGAATAGTCTTGGAACAATAAGATGGGGTGTCCCTCCCACTTTATATTATGTATTTTATGAGATGCGGACAAGAAAAGTTATTTGTGGAGGTAGTTCAGTGTTTTAAAAGTCACTGTTCTTGGTCGGGCACCATCTTGTGGGCGCTGTGGTCCCAGTCTATGCGCTCGCTCAACAACTAAATCTGAGCATACTGTAAGAGTTGTATTTGCAGAAGCTCTGGGAGTTTGTTCTTTATAAAGTGAAACAAGTCTGGTCCCTTTACCGATTCTGGTAGGCCCACTATTCACATATTATTATGTTTTGATCTATTTTCAAGATCTTGTATTTTGTTATGGAGAGCCTGGATTTCTTTAGTGTGTTGGGAAATTGTTGGCTTTATTTCAGCTATGTCTGCAAAGCCTTCCTCCACCCCGCACTCCGTATCCTGCACCTGCCTCTGCAGTTGAGCAATCTGTCTGTTAATGTCTGCCGTTTGCTCCTTGAGCAGTGGCCCCATTGCAGTTCTAATAGCGTTAATCAGTTTCCCTTGTGTGACAGGCGCATCAGCCTGTGTAAATACCTGTTCATGCTGAGCTGGGTAGGAGGGCAGGGAGTCCCTATCTGATGCTCCTGACAGTTCAGGTGCATGATCCTTGCAGCGCTGTGGGAGCGGAGTGTGGGGTCCTGCTGTCAGGCGCCCGTAGCTTGCTGTCGCCGCCATTTTGGATTCAGCTGGGCGCACTACTTATCTTTCTGCGACCTGTTCCTGGATCCTGGCATGGTCTGCAGGAACGTGTCCATGCGCAGGGGGTGGTCAGCGGGCAGGGGCGGGCTGGGCCGGGGGGCAGGGTGCCATGTGCCCCCCGGGCCGCTTACCCAGCCACTTGCTGCGGGCCGCGCACCTCCTCCAGCTGTCCTGCGCTGGCCGCGGCTTCCAGAACACGGCCGCGGCCACAGGAAAATGGCCGCTGGACCCCTGCACTGAGGACATGTCCTCAGTGCAGGAGGCCGGCGGCCATTTTCCTGTAGCCGCGGCCGTGTTCTAGAAGCCGCGGCCAGTGCAGGAGAGCTGGAGGAGGTGCGCGGCCTGCACTGAACTGGGGCTGCAGGGTGCACCGGACTGGGGTGTGGGCAGGAGGGGCATGTACTGCGCTCTCCCCCGCCCCCCCCCCCCCCCCCTCCCCCAGCAGCAGCAGATAGAAATGAGACAGCAACAATGGTGAGTAAGTTGCTGCTGGCAAATTCTGGCACTGGGGCATATGTGTTTCTGGCACTGTGGGGGCATGTGTGTATTTGGCACTGTGGGGGGAATATATGGCATTGTGGGGGCATATGTGTATCTGGCACTGTGGGGGCATATGTGTCTCTGGCACTGTGGGGGCATGTGTGTATTTGGCACAGTGGGGGAATATCTGGCAATGTGGGGGCATATGTGTATTTGGCACAGTGGGGGAATATCTGGCACTGTGGGGGAATGTGTCTCTGGCACTGTGGGGGCATATCTGGCACTGTGGGGGCATATGTGTCTCTGGCACTGTGGGGGCATGTGTGTATTTGGCACAGTGGGGGAATATCTGGCACTGTGGGGGCATATGTGTCTCTGGCACTGTGGGGGCATATCTGGCACTGTGGGGGCATGTGTGTATTTGGCACAATGGGGGAATATCTGGCACTGTGGGGGCATATGTGTCTCTGGCACTGTGGGGGCATATCTGGCACTGTGGGGGCATGTGTGTATTTGGCACAGTGGGGGCATATCTGTCACTGTGGGGGCATATGTGTCTCTGGCACTGTGGGGGCATTTCTGGCACTGTGGGGGCATATGTGTATCTGGCACTGTGGGGGCATATGTGTCTCTGGCACTGTGGGGGAATATCTGGCACTGTGGGGGCATATGTGTCTCTGGCACTGTGGGGGAATATCTGGCACTGTGGGGGCATATGTGTCTCTGGCACTGTGGGGGCATATCTGGCACTGTGGAGGCATATGTGTCTCTGGCACTGTGGGGGAATATCTGGCACTGTGGGGGCATATGTGTCTCTGGCACTGTGGGGGCATATGTGTATTTGGCACTGTGGCGGAATATCTGGCACTGTGGGGGCAAATCTGGCACTGTGGACATCACATTGTGCGGTGCAATGGGCATCATGGTATGGGGCGTAATGGGCATTATGGTGTGGGGATCATTGGGTAACTGCCATCACAGTATAGAGTGTAATAGGCATCAAGGTGTGCGGCATAATGTGTAATTAGCATCACAATGTGCAATCTGCAGGTACACAATACAATCATGGAATAGGCCACGCCCCCTTATGATAGGCCACACGCCTAAGCGTTCCGTCTTCCAGAAAGTTGGGGGGGGGTATGGGCCAGTGCTCTGGACTTGCCCCCTAGGCTAAAAGTTGCCAGCCAGCCCCTGTCAGCGGGGCAGGCGGGCTGAGACAGGCACTGTTTGGAGGCTGTAGCAGCCGTGGGGGGTTATATTGGGCTGGACGGGCAGCGGAGCTTTAGAGGCTGCTGCCGCTCATCCCGCAGCCGGAACCGAAAGTCTATTCTTTCTTCTTTGCAGAATTTCTTTCATGTATGTATGTATGTGTCACAGTCACCCGAGAGTAGCTGTTATATCTAAATAAGGAAACTATTAAAAGCTAAGTTTTAAAATTACCAACCATATCATAAATCATTAATAATATTTCTTAAACAAAAGTGTGCCCCCAAAAAACTCACTGTGTAAGTGAAGGTCTGCTCTCTGCCACCACCCACTTGTGTTTTGAGTTTTTAAGGTGACAGCCAGATGGCTGTACCAATGTAACTTGCTGATGGAACCATCAGTTTATGTACAATGTGCTACAGCGCCATCTGCGCAGTCTAAAGCCAAAATCTCCTTCACACGCCACAAGCATTATATCTTACTGTATGTGGCAGTTGTATAACTTTTGTTACATGCACATGGGCAGTATGACTGGTGAGTCCCTGAGCGCCTGTAAACGTGTTTTTAGCAGCATTACAAGAGGAGCTACATGTGTATTAGCCTAGGGCGCCTGGCTCTTTTATTTAGGCCATGCACACACATACAGTTCACAGGGGTGTGGTATGACTGGCCGACGGTTGGGATCCTGACATAAGTATGCCAACCTCGGAATCCCGGCCGCTGGTTCTCTTGCAGGCACAGTGGCTCGCTATTCTATTCTGGGGTTGTGGACCCCCATGAGGGAGAATAGTCCCTGTTGGTCAGGATCCCACATATTCCATGGCGCCTTGGCCAGGAATTGAATTTATGGATGTGAGACAGCAGTGCTAACCACTACTTCATCCATGCTGACATTTTATTTTTCTATACACTTGCTTGGTGGTAAATGATTATTCTAACTTTTTGGGGTCGATCCAATTAATTGCGAAGGGTGCAAGTGCTGTTTGGGTGCCGTTCCACCCCACTTCACACCCTTTGCAGGCCTGAATTTGTCTCACTGACAGTGTGAGAGCTTATGCTGAGCCTGCTGTCAGTACAGCACATGCTGTAGATGTGTGTGCTGCTGCTGAAGGGGTGAGGGGATAATAACACTCCCCCCTCGACTTTATAGGGTTTTTCACTCTCCCCGTAATAATTTTGGGGTGTGGCCTAATCATGGGAGGTGGCCACGCAAACCTCTAGGCGGCCCAGCTGGTGCTGTGTTATATTAGAAGGTCTCTGGGGTCATGTGCAATGTAGTCATTGACTGCAGTAAGTGCATAGAAAAAAAGCTGCTTATCCGAATCGGGAGCCATCCATCTAGGTGTGAAAAAAGCCATAAATGCGTACTTTTCAAAGTTATAAGTGTATCAATAAAGATTAACCTCCTGCCACTTAAGCACCATTTCTTTATTTAAATGAAACATCTATTTTATATACTACTGGAACAGTTTGTCCTGTTATGGTTTATATGAATCAGGATAGATGGAATATCAACCAATTTTATAACATGTACATGAAGGTGCTGATTACGTTGCTACTAAAAATAGCTTATGAGGAAAGTAGATGTACAAAATGTGTCCCTCCCTTGAAATGTGTAGAGTACCAATAGGCCACAAGTTCTTAGCTTTGAAAATCCTTTTTTGTTGTTGCGTGAAATATTCTGTACACTAGGGGAGGTCATTCTGGTTTATTCGCTCCCCCGCGCATTCGCACACGGGGAGCAATGTTTTTTTTCCTGCGCATGTGCTTAATGATTTATGTGCATGTGCAGGTTCCCTGGGCGAACTTGCATAGTTGCCCATCCGTTCGCACGGACCGATGCGAGCCAGGGGTGCGGGGTGGCGGAGTCGGGTGTCGCCCATGGGAACGCCCAGTGTTTCATGGGCGTCCCCATGAAAACACTGGGCGTGCCCATGGGATTGCGGGTGGGAGGAGGTGTGCCGGGGGCGGGTGGGTGATGTCACATGACCCACCGTGTCTTGGGCAGGAAGCTTGCAAATATAAGTCAGTCTCCACTGACTTATATTACATGCCCTGGAGAAATCTTTAGATGGTCGTCAATCATCAAATGATTTCTCCTGCTGTTGGCACATGCGAGGGTATGTGTCTTTGTGACACATCCTCTTGCATGGTTGCGAGGGGATACGGGGGAGGCGGGCAGCGGGGCAGGCCCTCTGGGGGCTGCGACCTTCCTGAATTTCTGTGTGATCTACTGCTGTATCTGAAGACACAGCATCGGATCATATGCATGAATATCAGCCATCTCCTTCGGGTTACATACGATGACCAGACTGTCTGTGCTCAAGCTGCTGTGGCCAGTAAAATGGTATTCATGGACTCCTAGAAAACAGGCAACATGCCCCCATTTTCAAGAACACAGACCATCTCTGAACATCTACCGTACCCAAATACAGGCAGTATGAATCCGGCTGAGGCTTGGGTGCGCTGCATTCAGAGGACACAGTACCCATTCTGCACAAGCACTGGCGCCCCACCATCAAAGATGTATGTAAAACATTGCAACCAATCAGTCTGCAGCTATTATCTTATACAAGGTGCTAGATAAATGAGGAGAATCTGATTAGTTACTTTCAGCAATATCCCCAATAGTAAATAAAGTCTCAGACTAATAAATAATAAAGCAGGCAATAACTCATAGTCCAGAGTGTTAATAATGCCAGACAATCCCAGATAAATAAAGAAAGGTTACCTTGGAGTAGTGCAAGTTCCTCAGTTTGCAGGAACAAATATACAGAAGTTGAACTTCCAGAAATCTTGGCAAGGTAGATCAGAGAATCTAATCTACACACAATCCAGCACAGGAAATATAAATAACTAGTAAGCCTGCTCAAAGCTAATGCTTCGAAAGCTAGTAGATGTAGTTTCACTTATTGCCAACAGATGGCAGTGTTTCAAAGTCACATGGACACTAGACATATAGATGATAATGTGTGTTTTTTTAATTTGGGGGGCTGATTGCACTGATGCCCCTTCCACGATTAGGTCGCAACAACTATGTTATCCAGGCCCGGCTTTGCTCCCTGTGGTCTGATCAGATACCATTAGCAAATTCTTGTAATGGTGCCAGTTCCAGAATGTTGATAATGAGATGGAGATGAAATTACATACAAGCTTCACAATCCAAAGAATAGAAGATGCCATCCCATCCCACCCCCTCTCAACATTAAGTAAGAATCAAGGGGTTAGTTAGTACCTGTGGAGTGAAGACAGAGGTTGGGGGCACCTAATTCTGCTTTTCTGCAAATATAGAGGGCCTCGTGCAAACCAATTTGTACACTAGGTTATGCCGACCAGATCGCTGCTGTGAAAATGTGCACAGTGACGATTATCGAACGGCTGCGCATGCATCCGGGCCGCAGCATGTGTGTGCAACAGCGTGCAGCGACAAAAATCAGCACAATTTTTTTATTCGCAATTCCCTCGCAGCCGGTATTTGTGGGTGGTAACCAGATATTTTTTTTTTGGGGGGGGGGGGGGGGGGGGGGGGGGAGGTGGGATGTAAGAAAAACGCATGCTCAAATGTTTTCAGGGAGGATGTGTGACATCAGCTCTGTTATCAATTAGCCTGTTTCTATCACACAGGCAGAGTAGGTTCTGTGTAGGTTCTGTGTAATGGTGATGTGCCTTCAGATACTATCCACGAAGGGATCAGATCGGATCGTGGATAGTATCTGAAGGCACATCCGATTTGCATACAAGTCTGACTACATAGTGCAGATCTGCACTATATAGTCATGGCAGACAAGACTTTCTGCCTTGCGATACGTGAACGCGCATCGGAATCGGATCGGGATCTGAAGGATTAAAACCCTTGCGATCTGCATCCGATTCCGATCCGATCTTGACTATATCGTCAACATCGGAAGGCAAAAAGTACCGTGTGTACACACCTTACTCACTGACTGGGAAAATCATTGAATGGTGAGTGATTTGCATATGTATTTGCAGCTGGCTGCTGATCGGTGTGATTTTCACAAGCCAATCGCTGCCTTGCATAGCCGTGATCAGGTTTCAATAACCCCCATAGATATGGCGTATTCATTTTGCACACAGAAAATTACCTCTGACACAAGGGTCGAATTTAGTGGTGATGGCACCCTTAGATGCACCAATAAGGATTTCCCCTCCATCCAATGATAGCCAATGGAGAATAATAAGAAAAACACTCTTATTTTTATTTTACATACTTATTTACTTAGTAGCACATTTATGTGCATGTCATACCCATTTAGACTCCACTGAAGATGCATATAGTACAGTGGGAATATTTCAGATTGACAGGACCAACACAAGTATCTGAGTGCTGTCCCCTCAAACAAGCGCTGTTCCTAGGCATGTGCCTAATGGATCATTCACATTGTTGTTTTTATATGGTGTATATATTTAACCTGTATTTATATCTGTATTTATATCACTTAATATGTATTGTATATAAATGACAAAAAGCCCGATTATCGATACACTGCCAATGCGCCTGGGCAGCAATGCGCATGCATGATGACTGCTAGCGCGGAAATCCTGCTACTTTTTCCCTTTGCTAGCTGTTAGCATGGGATTGACAGGAAGCCGGAGTCTGGGGGTGGTAACCGCTATTTCATGGGAGTGCCAAGAAAACCCAGGCATGCCAGAAAAAGGATAGGCATGCCTACGATAATGCAGCTAAAGAAGTTTAGGGAAGGGTGTGTGACGTCATCTCCAGACTTACTCAGCGGCTGAGATTAAATCAGCCTGATCGAGACGCTGACTACTCTGAACCTGTGATAAGTAGTGAACACTGAACAGTGTAAAAATCATTTGATGGTGAACATCTTACGAATGAATTCTGACATATTTGCTCCCCTGCAAAGTCTTCTCTAGCCATGCACAGATATCTACACAGTGAGCACATTCATTTGCAAGGTGAGATTTCACTATAGCGGGCAGCATTTTCCTGTTTGCTGGCCAGGGCCGGATTTGTGCCTAGGCCCGTGAGGCACCGGCCTCAGGGCGGCACCATTTAAGGGCGGCAGGCAGGCTGAAATTCTGTTAAATAGCAGCATGGCATAGCGGGTGGGCAGCGGCGAGTGACAAGCGCCGCCGCCATGAATTATCATATGTTGGCGGCAGCGCCGCTCGTCACCCGCCACTGCCCACCCACTCTGCCATGCACATTACATCACCACTTAGTGGCTGGGTCCGACGGTCCCCCTGTGTATCCGGAAATGGCTCAGGCTCACTGCTGCCGGCGCCCGCCCATTGGCTACTCTACACACACACAGTCTATTGGCTGTGTATCCAACAGCTGAGCGGCGCGCAGATCCTCCCTGCACTCAGTCAGTCACAGTGTGAGAGAGTCTGACGGAGACACTGCTAATCACTGTACTAATAAGTGCCTCCCTCCGGGTCATCTGTACAGTGAGCAGCCCAGAGTGCTTAAAAAAATATTAAGGTGGGCTAGAGTTAAATTTTAATGAAATATATAAATAATAAATAACAATGTATATACATATATGATTACATTAAAATAGGGGGGGGGCACAAAAATGTTGTGCCTAGGGGTGGCCTGACCCCTAAATTCGCCCCTGTTGCTGGCCGCTGCTATTTCGCACATCAGCGATCAGGTTTGAATTGGGCCCAATATGCGATGCTCTGGGGAGAGTCAGTATAACTGATTATGTCAAAATATCTAGGATTCAATTAGCACAGGGTTAATCTGCAGACTTTTTTTTTCACCTCCATGTCACAAGAACCACAACTTCCTCCTTGTAGCAAGCCACTTTCCTCCCTCCTGTCCTCTGCAAGATCTTCAGTGACAAGTCGTCGCCTATTTTGAGAGAAGAGTGTAACGGAGAGCAGGTAAGGGTCGCAGCTGGTCTCGCTACACATGCATAATTGCCAGTATTGTCTGGGGTACTTCTGAGCTGATCCAAGTAAGCACTTTATACAGAATGCTGTCTAGTGGGACATTCCTAACCAACAATCTCCACCCTGACTATTAGTAATCTAATGTGTACTGTTATTAACATTCAGAGCTCTTAACATTAACCCTCAGTGTCAGGGAAACGCAGACATGCCCAGGCGTTTGAAGGGAAGTCGCGTGATGTCATCTCCCGCCCCTATCAACCTGTTCCCATAGAAACTGCCGAGTAGGTTACACACAGACTACACACACTGGAAACATCATTTGATGGGGAGCGGCTTGCAAATGGTTTTGCAGCAATTCACCAATCCAGATAATTTCCGCTAAAGCAATTCGCAGGGTGGGATTTCAGTTTGGCGGTGTGGGATATACTGGATCGCAGGGCTCTGCAATTTAGCGGAGCAGCGATCAGGCCTGAATAACCCCCAAGATATAGCAACAAATGCATGCAGTATATACAATATGAAGGAAACTAGGGATATTTTAAAGAATACATCTTTAAATCTTGGGACGGTTCCTAAAATGTACAGACAGCTGAAGGTTATGTGCACATTATTCCCTTGTAAAGGATTGCTGCTTTACTAAAACGGGCAGAGTCGCCCAAATCCTGTACAGAGGCAATTACTTTTATCCCTTTGTCCTTCCTACATCTGTGTCTTCCTCATTTACCCTTATATGTAATATGCACTAATGTCCATGTTCTGTCCAGTGATAGGCACCTCTCTCACACTACCTCTACTACTACATGGAGCTTGCACATCTCATCCAGAGTTCACAAGTGGAGAATGTACGGGTGAGTATCCCCCTAAGGCCTCCAGTGACCGGGACCTTGTGTGTCAGCAGCCATCATTTGTTACTCTCTGCCTACCCCGTGGAAGGGAAGCGACAGGAGAAATGTGACTTATGGCTTCTGCACTGTGCTGTGGATTCAGTAGAGAAGAGGTAAATATATCAAAGCTTCAAATAAGTATTATATTTGTGTGCACAATATGTAATATGTAAGTTCTTTGAGTTTTAAGTATATAGCCAAAGTGGTTTAAGAGAGGAGGGGGTCTCATGTGCAGATTCCACGTGAGTCCCCTCCCATATGCAGTGACGTAGACTGTGGCATTGTGCTAAAGTCATACTTGCCTTCTTTTGAAAACTAGTTTCAGGGAGATTATAGTTGGTAGTAGAATTTTGCACAGCGCCCCATTGAGAGGGCGTGTCATGCGCCACTTAAAGGGCGTGTCTAGTTCCATATATGGAGAGATTGTGAAAAGAGATTGTGAACGTGGCACCTAGAAGTATGGGTGTGCACTGCTACATCTGAGAGGAATCTTTTAAAATGACTTATATGCAGGGGTTAAAGTGGTCTGGAACACGCCGGAACTGAGTTCCGGCAGTTCCAATTGAAGCTGGAACTCAGTTCCGCCTCTTTCAGCCAGCCTGCTGCTGCTGCCGCCGACAATCCTGTGGCTGGATCTGGATGCGGGGAAGCGCCGATGCGGGCTACCTGGCTGCTGTGAGACTGTCTATGTGCCCCGCTCTGCGCTCACAGTCACAGCCGCCTGTCACAATAGAGACTCTATTGAGTGACAGGCGGCTGTGACTATGAGCGCCGAGTGGTGCACAGCACTGGGCGGGGGACTGGCCGGCTGATGGATGGAGGCAGAGTGGAGGCGGAGCACAGAGGGAGCCTTGGAGACCACAGTGGAGCCGGCAGTGGAGGCGGAGCCTGTAGCGCACGCAGGGGGGGGTTCTGAGTACCCATAAACACCCCCCCAGGCGTCTAAGGGCCCTAGTCTGAAAGCTGAGGGTCACCTCTTTCCATGGGTACAAGAATTTTAAAAATCGGCCCTTGGGAACTGGAGATATCTGACTTCAAAGCAGTAGTCCCCATCCAAGCCTGTTAATTGCTCTTCCCAGTCAGATATTTCAGATTCTGTCTGACTTTTTCTGAGGGTATATTCCGAAAGCTGGGACTCTCCCCCTTTGATGGATATTAGTAGTTTGTCTCTATTTTTCCCAGAACTAGAGATATCAGCCTTCCAGCAGCTGGTTACTGCTCCAGCTCCACACACCTGGTATGTAGTTTTATATACTCGTTGGCAAATTGCTCTGCCTCTTGAACTCTGATCCCCTAGTCCCCAGTACCATTTGGTAGGTGAGATTCTCTAGTTTTTAATTCCATTAAAATCTAAGATCTATTTCAGGGAACTGGAGATATCTGCAGTCAAGCAAGCTGTCCTCCCACCATAAAATTATGAATAATAAGGCTACTCCACTATACACCCCTCCTCTGCATATTAAACATCCTCTACCACCCTGTAAAGTTATGTATCAGGGCCCCTTCATTCAGCCCAATGCCCCCTTCTCCCACCTTATATTCCACCATCTGTGCAGTAAAGGGGTAATTAGTGGAAATTACTGATCCAGGCCCTACATGCTGAGCGGTTGATATAATACCCCCTACCACCCGTGGGACATCAAAGCTTCCCCCACCCCTACCGCTGGAGGATCAGTAGGGGCCCCAATACATTGCCATGCCCATGGATCTTCTACACTGCTGTTGACGCCTGTATGTATGTGTGTATATATATATATATATATATATATATATATATATATTTTTTTTATTATTATTATTATTTATATACATTTGGTCTGTCTATAATACTTTAACTAACCCGGCATATACTGGGTCACCTAAGTGTCCATCTCCATGCTTTGCTCCGCCCCTCTGGAAACCCCCTTCTGGAAATCTTGCGTTTGCACTGTGTGACTGACTGCCTGGTAGTGTCTCCCCTTCCTGCTGTCACCCAGAGGACAGAGGAGGGACCCCGGCTTAGGCGCAGGCCGGTCGTGAGAAGCTTCCTACAATTCAAATGGCTGTACCGCTTTCACATCGCAGATGCTGGGTCACACCAGGAATTTGGACATGGGTCCGTCCTGGGAGCAACCCGGCATTTGCAATGCAAGATTGCCCACCGTGAGACAGCAATAAGCTGTGGCTGACATCATCAAGGCCCTTTCACACCGCACGTAGACCTGGAAACAACCTGGGTCAGACACAGGTTATTTGTGAGATGTGAAAGGCTTATAAGAAATTAGAGTGAATTCATCGGAGAATAATTATCAGAATATTCATATTCAAAATTCCAAATATCAAAAGCTATCAATATGTCTGACCATGTTTATTGTTAACTTCATTGACAGTAGTAAAAAAATTACCATAATATCACAGAGCTCTCCTGCAGAAGACTAATTAGTACTGCAGATTTCAGTCCAAATTATTATCAACGGGAACTAAAGGCCCATACACGCAGAGTGGGTTTAGCCCAGCCATCTGTCTAGATTGCTTAGAAATGAAGCACAGATTGCTCTGTGTGTGTGCTTCCGAGTGACGGCGATGCACGGTCCCGGTGTTGCCATTGCCTGACTAGATAGCGACCATGTGTAGTTAAAATCTAGGCAGTTATTCAAAGAACACTGATCAGCAAAGAATGCTCAGCAAACATCGCTGATACATAGCATATATGTCAGCAATGTGTGCTGAGCGGTCTGTGCTAAACTACATCATGCAGCACGGGGTGACATTGTATGGGCCTGAAGGGGTCATTTTACTAAAGCTTCTAAAAATGAAAGCAGGCTCTATTGCATCCTAGAAAATGGTAGACAGAATCTGATTGGTTGCTATGGGCAACAGCACCTCTTTTCATTTTTAAAAGCTGTAGTAAATTTACCCCTAAGACTCCTATGTATCAAACACCTAGTTTACTCTTAGCGGGTGATTCAGACCCGATCGCTCAGAGCCGAATTCGCTACCCTAGCTGATGGTGGGGGTTTGCACATGCACAAATATGCGCATACGCCCGGAGCAAACACCTTTGGCCGGGGCATTCGCTTGCTGATGGGCAAGCAGGGGGTAGATGCAAGGGACCGCCCAGTGTTTAATAGGCATACCCATGAAAATGGTAGGCGTACCCCTGTGAACGCAGGTGTGCCCATAATCCTTGGGGCAATTGGCTGGTGTCACAAATCCCCCAATTCGGGGGATAGCGGCCATCGGAAGAGTAAGCATAAACTGTTCAGAGTGAAGGCTGGAAAAATAATTCGATGGTGAGCGACTATTGAATGATTTCTCCTCTGTGTGGCCACATGTGAGTGGATGTGTAAGTGTACACCTCCGCTCGCATGCTAGTGCAGGTATTTGCTTGGTGGGGAGGGGGACGTGCGTTTGGTGGGGTGACATTTATCTGCTCGCTAGCCAGCAAATATACACTGCCTAGCGAGCAGGTCTGAATCGGCCCCTTAGTACATAGTACATAGCAGGGATAATTACAATTGTCCATTCAACTGCAATGTTGCCATCAGGACAGAGCAGCAGGGTGTGGTATGCAATGTTGATGCTCTTGATATTGTTATAATATATATATATATATATATATATATATATATATATATATATTCACAGTTTCTTATATAGCACACACAGATTCCGCAGCGCTTTACAGAGTATATTTGACCATTCACATCAGTCCCTGCCCCAGTGGAGCTTACAATCTATATTCCCTACCACATGTACACGCACACAGACATTCTAGGGTTAATTTTATGGGAGAAAATTAACCTACCAGTATATTTTTGGATTGTGGGAGGAAACCGGAGTACCCTGAGGAAACCCACGCAAGTACGGGGAGAATATACAAACTCCGCACAGTTAAAGCCCTGGTGGGTATTGAACCCATGACCTCAGTGCTGTGAGGCAGTAATGCTAACTATTACACTATCCATACTGCTGTGTATAGATACAATCTGTAGATAGCGAGCAGGGCCCTCATACCTTTGTCTGTCTTGTAAAGAGAAACAGAATATGCTGCGCTATATAAGGAACTGTTAATAAATACATATATAAATCACGTATGTCGCCAATGAACATTTAAGACCTAACATACTGTCAGCATTGTGACTGATAACAGTCATAATGTCGACATAATTTTTACTGCTGGCGTTTCGACCATGTTGACTTTGTGAAAATCAGAATAATAACTGCCTACCACATAGCAAATAACAGATATACATTAAGAAACACTGAATATACCTTGTTTTATATTATATATTATTGTATAAAATACAAAGATAAAAGCCTGCATCTGGCTACTAATGCGCTATTTCTTCCTGTAGTGTTCAGAACATGGGCATGCTTAAGGGCAAGGAGAGTAGTCAAGATGGAGAAGGCAGAAGCAGCTCCGGCATTGTTACCCTGAGATGTAAAGACTTGCGGGTTATTCAGCTAGAGATACCCGGAATGGAGGAGACATTAAATGTTGCTCGCTCTGTGCAGGTCAGTGACAGTGTAGTTTATGGTTTACAAATGATATGCAGAGAAGGCGCTTGCTGGTATGTGTGTAGAAACATATAAAATATCCTATAGTACTGGACTGCAGCTGCACAAAACCAGTCGTCCCTCAAAAATAGATACTAAACAAAGGAATTTAGAAGTGCTGACCAGACATCAGGGGGGACATGTAATAGGGTGCGATTTTTGAAGACATGCAATTTTTGGGGCGAAAAAAATCACACATTTACTGTAAACCGCAAGATGCTTTCACATTGGAAAAAAAAATTGCAAATGTACAGTAATAGAGTGCAGTTTTTCATAAGGTCCCTTATATTTAAGAAAAAACCCAGCTCTGGACTGTTAGATCTGTCCTGGTTACAAAATTAAGGGGGTCAAAAAAAGTAGAGGTCCCCCGTATTTAGGTTACCAGCACCGGACTCCAACGGTCAGCGGTGTAATACCACAGCCGGGAGAGACTATTTAATACAAGCTCCCTCGGCCAAAGCATAATCACTATGACATATCAGCCCTGGCCAGGGACCCAGGGGGAGTGGGGATCCCCCAATAAAGGCCCCCCCCCCACAGGTCTCCCCATCCAGGACTGAAGCATGGGGCTATCCTCGGCACCCCTGAGCGATGGGTGTTGGGTTGATAGATTTGTGTAAAAATAGAATAAATTAAATATTATTAGGTTGTGCTGGTAAAGTATACGTCCCAGAATAGCCTCCATCACATTCAGCGACTTAGAGAACCAAAAGTCCCTGCATGCGGGGCATTAAATGGTCCTCTAGGACTTGTGGTTCCACAGTATGACCAATACTCAAATAAAGACACCGACACCATTTAAAGTACAACTTTATTTAAATACCTACAGTACATACACGCATCCCCATGTCCAGCAGAATAATTCAATAGGGACCTGTAAAAAAATGTATAATAACCTAGTCCAGTGTAGATCACATCCTCTTGTTTCCATGTAGGCAATCCAAGGGTTAAAAATACAAACCGAGTAACTGGTACCAGCGGACATGAGGAGCTGCAAGTTTACACAAACTCAAATGTGAACCCAATTAACTTTATGGTCGAGGTGATTTGCCAGTTCCCATCATAGGGGCCCATGTTAAACTCTTAACATGGGCTTCTATGGCAAGAACCGCCCATAGGGAGTCTATGGAGACCCGCAAAGCTAATCAGCCGCCGAGCTCCGCCAATGAGGGGCACCTCATTGGCTGAAGGGAGTTCCATTGACTGACCTCAATGGAATTCCCTACATTCTTATTTCAGATAATTATAAGTTCATAGTTGGATTTGCCTTGTACTGTATGTGTTTGAAATAGTTAAATCATCCTAAGGCTCTTATATTTCATGCTCGCAGGCTCTCTCCTCAGTGGACTCCATTACTCTCAGGTACCCATTTTTCTTCAGACCAGCGGGATGCAAGTTAGGGAAAGGATGGCCAAGAGACACAATGGAAAACTTTTATCACAAACTTAAAAAGCAGGTAAAGTGATTACATTACCCTAACATATCTGAGGCTGAGTATTACTGAACTGAATAGCATACTGGAGGGTGTATTCCAACCAGAGCTCTCTATCAGGCCACTGCAGCAAGGTGTCATGTTCAGCGGGAAATGTTGCTGCACACCTGGTAATATTTCTAATCCATGTGTTTGGAATGGAGATACTGTATGCCTGTATCATGCCTACTAAGTAGTGTTCTGCCTTATGTTACGGTTACATGCACTGTACGCATACCATCTGAAAAGTGCTAGATTGCCCTGCACTCCCTTCCATTGATGTGTACACACGTGGATTGTGTATAGGAAAACCTCCCAACTTTCCCATGGACAAGGCTGTCCCTATCGGGAAGGTGGGAGATTGCCAATAGCTTGGGCCTGTCCTGCATAAATCAGGACAGCTGGGAGGTATGGATTTCCTACACGTTCATTGGCATTAGTGGTTCTTTAATGCTATTATGACAAACTAATATGTTATCCGCATTAGTAACTGTGATGTAACTGTTTAATGTGTGTCTCTTCCCAGACTGACTCTTGGAGACTGAGTCAGGTAAATGAACATTTTAAGGTTTGCCCTAGTTACCCTGCAAAGGTAATTGTGCCTGCATCTTGTTCTGATGAGACTCTAAGGCGGGCTGCAGCGTTCAGACAAGGCCACAGATTTCCCATACTGAGTTACTACCACCAGACCAACAGAATGGTATGTTATACAAGGCACAGTTTCTACTCTCACCAATGTTAAGGGTTTAATCCAGGTTTCTCTGACAGGTGACAGAATTTTCAACTCCAATAATGTCCACGTATTTATTGTTGAAGGACTGCAATATGCCATTTCTCTTCTGGTCCTGTCAGGAAATAAACGTGCAGTATTAGTATTACTGTATGTGTCTGCATGGCGTGTTTTATGGAAGCTTACATACAGTATCCCATAATTTTTTTTTTTTTTTTTTTTTTAAACAATTGCAATTAATTATACAAATATGTCATTTACCCTGCATGCTTTTTGTTTAGTGCTTGGCAGTAAGTCACCAAGTATCCTAATATCCAGACACAGGCACAGATTATAAGAATGTTCTTGTCCCTAAACAAGTATTCAGTGTTGACCAATTTACGATTATCATAAATCTCATTACATATAAAATTCTCAAATTCTATTTTTATAACTCAATATTAGAGGAACATTTCTGCCTCCAGTCAACATAGCTACAACGTTCTTTCAGAGTGTCAGAATAAGACTTAAGCTGGGTACACACTGGGCGATATTTACCTAATGATATGGACGATATTGCTCAACGATATAGCGCACATATCGTCAAGTGTGTACAGTCAATATAATTAACGATGTACACGGCTGCCAGTCATTAACAACTCCCCCAATGTCTGTACATGCAGCCCAATGCAGGGCTGCCATCAGAAATTGTGGGGCCCAGGACTGACACTAGGCAGGGTTCCCATTCCCTTTCTTGAACATCTGGAATGCCTGGGGAGACTGGTGTCTGCACTACTCAACCTCTACATTGCCTCAAGGGAAATGAGCTTTGTTTATGAAAAATTATACTCCAGTCCTGGACCCTCTTTCTATCTGGGCCCATGAATAGAGTACCCGCAGTCCCCCCCTAATTGGCTGCCCAGACTAAATCTAACAATCTAGGGTGGGATGTTCTAACATCCGCTGCCCATTATCGCCCCCCTTCGCCAGCCACCACATTCTTAGTAATTCAAGGGACAGCTCTTGCGATAAGAGCTGTCCCTTGCGATGTGGTGCCGGCACTGGTTTTCCAGGTCTGTGACAGAGTGACGGGGACGGCGGGGGGCATGCCGGGAGGGATCCGTGATGGATCCCTCACAGTAGAGCTGCAGAAAGAAGCCCATAGGCTTCAACAGGTAATCGCCAGCTTTTGCTGGCGATTCCCTCCGCAGCGCTGCCACTGCGGAAGGGCCATAGAGCATACAGAAATACGGTAAAAGCCCAGATAACGGTGTTTTTGCCGTATTTCTGCTTTAGAGAGTCTCCCCCTTGTCAGTTACTGCATGTATGGAGCGGGAGGGAGGGGCGGAGGGGTTGTGCGGTACTGACTGATATTGGTCAGTGTGTATGCCTTATATTGTTATCCCACGGCCATGGGAATCGCTCCAGTGTGTACCCAACATTAGGTGCTTAGTTGTTCAGCATTAAGGAGTTGGAGAGAATCAGGTGTCTGACACACATTTGACAAAATGCCCACAAAATCAGTCTCCTATACTATATCTACAGGTGGCTAAATAAAACATTGCTTCCTCTCTGTCATTCCATTACTGCCATTTTGTTTCCTCCCCCCATGTACCTCAGGTTTTGTTACGCTCTGCACAGCCCCTGGTTGGTCCTACCCGTCGTTGGTGTGCTGAAGATGAGACGCTGCTCAATTCTTCTTTAACTGGGCAGCTACAAGGATTTATTATTGACATACGAACTGAACAAGATGCCAAACAAGCTAGGAGTGCAGGTGGTGGCAGTGAGAGTAAAGACAGATACCCCAAATGGAGAGTGCTCCACCGACCGTTAGGGAGGTACGTCCAACACAATGGGCGGTATTCAATTAGCCTGATTCACCAGGTTTTTATGGCGAATTTGTGCTGTTTGGCGAATTTCTGACAAAACCGGTGAATCACCCTATTCAATGACCAGATGGCGAATACATTTGAAGGTTTTTTTCGCCATGATTCACCGAGTAGCAATCGCTATCTTTTTATGGTTAAGTGGAATGTGAACTTTTAAAATAAAGTGTTTTGTTTTTTACATTTGGTGTCAAAAAATCAGGAATTTTATTCTGAGGAGGGGCATGCTATTTTTATTCATGTTTGTATCTTTAGGGGACATGTGCTGCAGAGCAGCTTGACACGGTTGGTTGATGCATGCTACGATCCCTATCTTGGTGTGAGTCGTTGGATCAGCAGGTTACAGTCTTCCTGTTGGCTGTCCCATGTCAAAGAAGCCCTAAGTATTGCAGGCCTGGCTGCTCAATGCATAGAGAGGTGAGGTGTCTGTAGCATTGTACAGACAGCAGTGAGAAATGGATGCACAAAGAGTACATGAAATAGGGACAGTCTGGTGATGGAGGCAGAGATGGGCGCTGGGTGCTTATTTGATGGAAATATAAAGCAAATGCCAGGGACTAATGGGGCCTACACATGTACAGATTTTGCTTAACGATCTGAGTGATGCTAGATCGCTCAGCACACAGCGCTGCACAGTGATGTGTCAGCTATGTATGGTGAGTGATCTGTCAGGACCAGTGTTCTCCGGTGAGAACACTGACCCTGACCTTCGATCTAACTAGTTCTATCCTGCATGCTGGATCTTAGGGGCTATGGCCCCTACAAACAGAGCAATGTAGGGGCATTTTCGAAGCAATCTAGTTAAATTAAGTCAGATTGCTTAGAAAATGCCCTGAAATCGCCCGTTGTGTAGGCCCCATAACAGAAAACAAAAAAAATGGGTACAATTATTAATTCAAATTATAAACTTATACATATGAGTGTCCTATAGAGATCCATGTAAAATAGGCTTATCATGTGCAAACTGCCTGTGGTACGCCTTGATGTACATGGCACAACAAAAAAGCTTCTCATTGCCAGCAAACACACTAACTTTTTGCCTTTTTATGCTTTGAAAGGTTTAGCTACCATGTCATTTATTTTACTTGCATATATTTATTTACTTGCAGGGAGGGTACATGTGTTCTTGTACATGGGGAAGAGGGGGCTGACAACACGCTGCTAGTGACATCCCTTGCTCAGCTTATCCTGTCCCCCGACTGCCGCACAATGTCTGGATTCCAGGATCTAATTGAGCGGGAATGGCTACAGGTAGATACATTGTTGTGTTCTCACACAATACACCCATATATTGTTTGTGCAGTTGAGCACTTGAAGTTTAGTAATTGCACACTTTCTGTTTTTTGCAGGCTGGGCACCCATTTCATTTTCGCTGTGCCAGGTTTGGGTGGTCACAACGTCGTTCTCAGCAAGAGTCACCCAACTTTCTGCTTTTCTTGGACTGTTGCTGGCAGCTCACCCTACAGTTTCCTAGGTCACTGGAGTTCAATGAGAAGTTTTTGTGTACACTGGCAACACATGCCTACAGCTCGGAGTACGGAACCTTCTTGTGCAACAATGAAAAGGAAAGGTAAGTGGACACGAGAGGAATATTGAATAAGAGCACAATAGTTAATGATAAATCCTAAAACATATTAAGACTGAAAGTAAACAGCACTTTCATGCCTTAGTCTCTTTACTTTGACTGCAGCTTTATTACAAGATGAAGTGTAATGATACGTGTTATACATTTTCATCAGCCAAAATTGTTAATTTAACTTAGACAAGGACAGATGTAACATGTGCAGAGAGTTACATTTGGGTATTATTTTGTTTCTCTGCAGGGTAAATACTGGCTGCTTTATTCTTACACTGCAATATAGATATGAGTTTTAAGTACAAACCACACCCAAATCAAGCTCTCTCTGCACATATCTGCCCCACCTGCAGTGCACATGGTTTTGTCCACTAGAGAGTTTGCTTTTGTGATTGAACCAGAATCAGGCCCAAACTACATAGTATTCATTTTAGAGGGAGGTAGGTTCAGAGGAGATTTGAGGAAAAATTACTTCTAAGTAATGGGCCCTACATACGCAGAGATGTGTGCCAGAGATACATAACGGGAGATTCAGCACAAGAGATTTCACTCTTGTGGCTCATTTCAGACAATGAGCCACATACAGGGCCTTATTTTGGTTCATTCTTTCTGACAAAATCCTTCTTAGATGGGCAAAACCATGTGCACTGCAGGTGGGGCAGGTGTTACTTGTGCAGAGAGAATTAGATTTGGGTGGGGTTTTACTTCAAAGTGAGATCTATATTGCAGTGTAAAAATAAAGCAGTCAGTATTTTCCCTGCACAGAAACAAAATTACTCACCCAAATCTAATTCTCTCTGCACATGTTACATCTGCCCCCCCCCCCCTGCAGTGCACATGGTTTTGTCCATCTAAGAAGGATTTTGTCAGAAAGAATGAACCAAAATAAGGCCCACAGAGAGATTTGTGTCAGAGATTCAAATTGGGAGATTCAGCACGGGAGATTTCAAATCTGTCACTACTGTCACAGCCGTACATGCCATCAAACTGCACTGTGTATGTGTGTATATATATATATATATATATATATATATATATATATATATATATATATATATATATATATATATATATATATATTGTGGTATAGGGGTCCCCATTCCTAAACATAGGCGTCTAGTGCAAACACACAAACTGTACATATAAACACACACACACACTGTATTATTCTTTATTATTGACTTTTTTATTTGTAAGGTGACAAAGTTTCCGCAGCACCATATAAGTATCTATACAACTACAAGTCCCAGCACATGTACTCTGACTAGCCGACATTAGCCAGGGAACATGCACATTATTGACATCTGCAGCCACCTCACCCCATATATATATATATACATATTTACATAACACCCCTCCTCTCCAGCACACATTTACATGACACCCTAGCACACATTTACATGTCACCCCCTCCACTGCACATATTTACATAACACCCCTCGTCTCCAGCACACATTTACACATTGACATGACACCCCAACACACAGTTACATGTCACCCAACCCCCTTCCCAGCACACATTTACATGGCCCCACTCCCCAGCACATATTAACATATGATACCTCTCCCCAGCACACATCGCATTCACAAACTTGACACTGAAGATCTGCTCTAGCCTCTGCCCATGCCTGCTGGGCGGGCGGGCTGGCTGCTATGAGGGGAAAAGGGTGGGCGGGAGACTCTGAGTGCTCTGTCTTGGGAAGGCAGAGGGGAAGGGCAATGCTGCAGTGCCGTGTGACAGGAGAAGCAGCGAGGAGAAGGACTCACCCAGCCATGCTGCGGGAGCCGGTGCTTTTTGTGACGTGTATGATAGGCGCAGGCAGAAGCTTTCACTAGGGGGAGCAGTGCCCTTGATCGGATCAACATCTGAGATCCGATCCGTCACCACCCCCTGCGCTGCACAACAGACAGGTCCGTTCTGAATCTTGTGCAGATTCAGAACGGCGGGGGCGCGCATGTAAATCGCTGTGTGGGCTATATACACAGCGATTTACATGCATTTTCAGGCATTTTCTGAGCGATTTGTTAAAATCGCTCAGAAAATGGCTGAATATTGTGCTGTGTGTGGGGCCCTTAAGGGTGGTGGAGAAGTGGAATAGCCTCCCGTTAGAGGTGGCAGAGGCTAAATCAGTAGAGAAATGTAAACATGCTTGGGATAGACATAGGGAAATCTTTATATAGAACAATGATAAAATAGGGTTAAGGTTGCCATAATGTTAAAATGTGGAAGACTATATAGGCCAATAGATTCTTATCTGCCGTCATATTCTATGTTTCTATGTTTTACAACAGGCATTTATACAAAGTGCAGGAGCAGACTCATTCTCTTTGGGGTGTTCTTAATAACTTCAAGCACAGGCAGAACCTCGTAAACCCAATATACGAAAAAAATTCACTAGTCATCTGGCCATCAGTGGCGCCACAGAGCTTACAACTGTGGGAAGGTGAGAACCAAAGCAACGCTGGTGTGAGTGTTGATGAGAAGAATGTTCATGAGAAGAATGTTACTCACTTTGTGAATTATATCTATAGGGTTCTTCCTCCGATACTTACTGCCAACAGAACATAGAGAGATGTCTTGGGAACGAATATGGGAACTTGTAAGTGAAGACCACTAATGACTGGAAAAGTGAAAATTCTGCTATCAAAAGACATTTGTTCCTGAGTATCAAAAGTTTCCACAACAGACAAAAGTCACGTAAACAGGACAGGCATGGGGAAAAAAACAATTGTTTATTTATTTTTCACAGTAAAGGGCTGCTATCTCACAACTCTGTCATAATTATGATCACTTTTGTAAAATAAATAGTCTATAAGAGGCATATTCTGAGTTGGAAATTTATTAAGATTGGCAATTACGGATGATCTGCGGTACGATTAGGATCGACCGCAATCGGCCCGAAAATATGAACAGAGAATACGGCAGATTTAATAAGATGCCGTATTCTCCTGAAGCTATTCGTATTTGGCTGCCGAATTTATGGCAGCCAAATACATACGACCCGCCAGCATGGCACAGATCAATCAGATACGTGTGATGGTTCTCAGTGCAAAAACAAAAGATAAAAAAAGACAATTTAAAAAACAGCATGTGGTCCCCCTGCCCAGCTACAGTGCCAGATTACGGTCTAAATGGGCCTGGAGCTGAAAATAATCAAGGGCTTATTATGCGCAATTATAGGGGTTTTGGCCAGCACCTAATAATGTAGGGGGCGTGACCAGTGTTCTGGTTGGGTGGTGTGCTCATGGGTGTGTCTGTATTTGTGTAAATACTTTCAACTAATTATATATGCCTGGAAAAGGCAGGGGGCTGGCATAGGAAAAATTCAGGGAGATATATTGGCAGGTTCCCTCCAAAGGTGCACCTGCAGGATGCCGATGTCCAAAGATACTTGTGGGGTGAGGCGGCACTGCAGTCATGAAAAAAATACTGAAAGCTGAAACTTGGTAGACAACATTTCAGCACCTTTTATGTGGTCACCTAAGTTTACCACACCATATACCCCTTATACAAATCATGCAACACAATAGTAACTACCTTATACTGTACTTGCCTCTTACACATTATGCCACATGGAATGAGCCAAAATTCACACGGTCTGAGCCAAAATTCACACTATGGCACACAGATTCACACAAAATTCATGTTATGCCACACAGATTGAGCCAAAATACACATTATACCAAACAGATTGAGCAATAATGCACAATATGATCCATAAACAGGGGCATTGACGCGCATTAAAAATTTACACCATAATGCCCATTACATGTTAAGCTACACACCATAATGTCCATTACTTATTATGCCAAACACCATAATGCCTATTAACAATTATGCGACATAAGTGCTGCTTAACTACATGCTCATTGACAGGGGTTCCATGCTCATTGCCAGGTGTTCCATGCTCATTGCCATGTGGGATTACATGCTCATTGCCAGGGGTTCCATGCTAGTTGCCATGTGGGATTACATGCTCATTGCCAAGAGGGAATACATGCTCATGGTAACTGGGGGACAGCCGCTGCTGGGCAGAAATGACAGCCAGTCAGGGCCGGCGCCACCACTAGGCAGCTCTAGGCATTTGCCTAGGGCGCCGGCACCTGGAGGGCGGCAGTTCGCACCTCACCCCCAGCGAACTGTATAAAAAAATTGTTGCCCCGGCATCCCTGCAGTGCTGGGGCGGTCAGGGGTGTCCGTGCCGTAGGGGTGCCTGCGGCGCCGTCATGTGTATAAAGCTGGAAGCGCTAGTTATTTGCTGTTCACTACAGGGACCCCGCCGGCCGCAGCCAGCTTTATACACATGACGGCGCCGCAGGCACCCCTACGGCACGGACACCCCTGACCGCCCCAGCACTGCAGGGACGCCGGGGCAGCAATTTTTTTACACAGGTACCACCCCCCCTCCCTCCCCCCAGCACCGGGGCGCCCCCACCCCGACTCGCCTGGGGCGCTCCGGTGCCTTGCACCGGCCCTGCAGCCAGTGATAGCTGGGCAGAGAGCAGCGGGCTGCCTGGCTGTATTCACAGCACTGCAGGTCCCAGCTATTTGAAATAATACCCCTTTCAAACCAGAAAATGCAGGGACTGGCCCCTTTTACACCAGCCTAGTCCCTGCATTTTCTAGTGTGAGGGGGAGAGAACCCCCCCCCCCTTTAAACAACCAGCTTGGGCGAGCGCAGAGAGCCCCGCAAGGGGACACAGACGCATGGCAATACTTCCACAACTAAATTTAAATATATGTACCCTACAAATGTCCTGGATATGAAGGTCAAAAACACATCAGTGCCTCTATTATATTAAATGTTTAACAGTTTGTTAAGCAAATTACATTAAGGTGTGGTATATTCGCACACATATATATTAGAAATGAAGCACAAAAGGGATAAATGTGTGAGCTACACAAATGTGCTTACCGTGGCACTGCATTCAGTAGATGTAGTGAATTAATTAGTTAATGAGAAATACTTGTATGGTGCATGGGTAAGTACAAGTGTGTGCAGGTGTGTGTATTTTAGCTATTAAGCGTGGTGATTGGTGTTGCAAAGTCCACTAAGCTGGAACCCTGCGAGACCTGAGAGTCACTTAGATTTGCAAATTATTTTTATTCCCACCACTGCGAGTGTACATGCATTATTGGGAAGCCAACACTCAGCACTTGTGGTCAACTTCCCTTGTATACACCCCGGTTTATGCCCATTTTTGCCCTCTTGCGAGGCTGCGACCAGAGATACACACACACCATGCCTTCATTTTGGGCCTCGCTCACAAGTGTATAAACATCCTAGCATCTGATGTGTGACCTTGTGCATGTATACATTTTCACATTTCAACACTTACTTATATAAACCTGAAATAACGACTCGGAGACTTGGGTTTGGCAGAAATTGTTAGCTGAATTTATTTAAAACACTTTAAGCCAATTGCTTGTATTATAATTCCTTCATTAAATGGTGGCCCAGAAAGAACGGCTAGTGATCTAAGCTCCACCCCATGATTTATGTAATGACGTATTCCCTAAACAAGCGGTATGGCTCCACCTACTCCATTGACTGCCAACCCGACCGGGTGGTCTCGCTGTCCCCGAGCGGGTGATCCAGTGCAGGCCTATAGTCAATGAAGGTGAGCGCACCGAAAACAACCGATGTGATGTATAAACATCGCTTAATGAAGACCTAAATCAATTAATCTGCCGTTCTTTCCCGCCAAAGCGGGGGTCCTGGTCCCAGGACACTCCCGCCCCGCCACCAGACTATAGCACCAAAAGGACGCTCCTAGGAATAGATCCTCCACAAATCTTAGAGGGATTCTAACGGGGAGAAACAGATGGTGGCAACTAAACTTAATTTGCCCATGTGTGGCGACTGCACCTTGGGCAGCCAGGCCCACCGTGCCACCTTGTCCTACCAATAACCTCTCTAACCCAAACTGGGGCATGATGCAAGTCCAAATTATGATGCGGGCAAGTCATGATGCGCTAATGGCCATCAGACTACTAAAGGTCGAGGCCCGCAGTTCCTATGCTGTGCTAATGGTCATCAGACAACTCAAGGTCAGGGCCCGCAGTTCCCTTGCTGTGCCAATGGCCCTCAGACCGCTCAAGGTCAGGGCTCACGATCTCTATGCCGTGCTAATGGGCATCAGACCGCTCCAGGTCAGGGCCCGCAGCTTCCCTGCTGCGCTAGTGTGCATCAGACCACTCGAGGTCAGGGCCCACAGCTTCCATGCTGTGCCCATGGCCAACTGACCACTTTTAGGTCAGGGCCTGCAGCTTCCCTGCTGCGCTAATATGCATCAGACCACTCAAGGTCATGAGCCCGCAGCTTCCATGCTGTGCCCATGGCCAACTGACCACTTCTAGGTCAGGGCCCGCAGCTTCCCTGCTGCGCTAGTGTGCATCAGACCCCTCAAGGTCGGGGCCCACAGCTTCCATGCTGTGCCCATGGCCAACTGACTACTTGAAGGTCAGCGCCCGCGGTTACCATCCTGCGCTAGTGGCCAACAGACCACTTGAGGTCAGGGCTTACAACTTCCATTTGGACTAAGGTGTGACCTGCCCTCCGTACCCCGATACTATCTCTTCCCGATCCCTTATGGGTGGGTACAAGAATTGTGCACTGGTTTGTAATGCTATGATATGTTAGCGTATTTTAGGAGGCTCTGCCAAAGAAAAGAAAAATTTCTGATGCCCAATTTTGGTTGCATATAATTTGGTAAAGTACCAATAGAACGCCCATTTCTGACACAAAGGGGGGAAGGGTTCTGGGGAATGGGGATAACTCGGCCGGAGGACAAAAAACGTCTGGACCTGCTGAGGGACTATGACTATAGAATTCAGTCTGTCAGTTCAGGTAAAAAAGCGTGAAAACTCCGGACGCTCTGCCCAACAACAGAGCGTAGTTAATCCCCGAGTAGGATGGGCACAAATGACATACAAACATCCACCCAAGCGCAATCTGGTGGGCGCACTGCCCTCCTGGCAGTAGATGCGGGCGGATGTACTTCTTGTAACTAGCGGAACGCCATTGGCCTAAGGCCCTAAACTCTTCCGCCGTGCAGCCTGCCCTTGCCGCGGTTGCAGCCGGCCCTATTCTGCGAGAGTGTGTGCTGAATTCCCTTGGGGAGAGGCCTAACCCTTCAAGGCATCTGCGCAACATCCAGCTGAATTGGTACCTGGTCAGTGGTGACCCTGGTCTGTTTTTGATCTCCTTATCTTGCACCATAGGGACCTTCTGGTTGTACCTGGCTTGGGCCACACTGCAGTACCCTCACCAAGCTATGGTCTTGTGAGCGTGCGCCCCAGCTCTCCTTATCGGCCATTCTAGAGAAGTGTTCCAGCCGCAGCATGTCCCTTTTTAGCCCCACTTACTCCCTTTACTGTATTTAAGTAAAAGGGATTACAATACAGCGCCGCTGAAGGCTGCTGTAACCGTTATGAAGGTTGCCTTGTAGCGATGGCCGTGGCCCCCCTGTGAGCTTCCCAATTAAGCCGTGTTCCCTTTAGAAAGAAGGGCCATGACGTATAGCTGTAATTGGCTGTTGTGCCTGCGGCTCTCTTTCAAGCCTTGCGGATCCGCGGTGTAGCCGTTTTGGACCACCCCTGGCCATGCTGCACTCCTGCACTTATTGCTGTGTCCTTGCCTGCTCGCTTGCCTACTGGCATACCTGGCTGGCTGGCTGTGCGCTTGGGAGCCCTGGCCGTGCTACTTACTCCCAGCCCCGTTCCTGTAAAGAGTGGCTGGCGTGAGACCCAGCATGGGCAGAAAAGGAAGAACCCCAAAAGACCCTGTCTCACCACTGGAAGGACCGTCACCTGCTTGCTCTGACTCGGCTGTCCACACCTCATTAACCTCCTTGTTCGATTTGGATACGATTTCCAATTCCTTCCATGTTTTCTCGAGCAATTTGTCATCTGTGGAGACATGTGACTGGGCCCTGTCCTACCTCCCATCACACTTCCCTAATGCTGGGGTTATGTTATATACTAATATATAGTGCGAACCGTAAAGGGTGAGGTAGGGTTCTGGGGGGTGGGATCAAAATGTTAATATGGTATTGCGACATATGACCATATCCGCCAGCTCTTTACGCCATGGCTAGCGAATAATAGGTTGAAGGATGCTATAATCCCGAAGTATGTATTCCTGCAATTGCTGCTATCTAAGTGTTAGCGGTGATTCATATTGTTCCCATTTTACATAGTGTGTTCCAGGGAACCTTTTACCCATAGCTCCCTGCCCTGGATCTGAAATTCCATATTTCCTTCCATCTGGACGCATATGCCCACTAACGCTCATTTTGTTGTCAGCACCCAATGAATGTACAAGTATGAGTGTGGAATATTATAATTGGAACTATTGGTTATAACGTAATGCAAGAGGTTTTAGCTTTACTTATGTTGCTGCTTGCGACCTAGTCGGGAAGCCATAGTGAATATCTGAGCGGGAGCCTAGCTCTGTCCATGCACATAACTTCTGTGTTCTGCAGCCAAACATGCCCTCATTTTGCCGTTGCTCTTAATAATTGTAGATCTGAGTAGCAGATAGCGGCTCTTCTGTCCGAGAATGTAGCTAATCTGACCATTAAAGGCTATTGCTCTTAAATAACTCATTATGCGGTGCCCTGGCTTCTACTGACATATTATGTAGTCTACTTATTATGCCGTTATATAGGCGCAAGTTCCAGACAAATGCACTGGAGAATGGTAATCCCTGAGCCAAACACCTTTATTAAGAACTGTATACCTAGGGGGCTGATCTTATTGAGACATAAAACACAAGGGGCCAAGTGTCAATTATAGCAAGAGATTGCGGTTAGTGGGCAATATGACAGAATATCCATACATTGCAAGCTTGCAGCAGGGCCCTCCTACCTCCCAGTCTGTCTGTTGTTACCCCTTTTTTTTCCCCCCTGTCTCTGCTTGTAAAGCGCAACAGAATCTGCTGCGCTATATAGGAAACTGCAAATCATTAAATCAATGTGCAAATGTGGCAATTGTAGAAGGAAGTTTGCTGTTAGGGGCAGTGTGACGGCCAATGTACAGTAGGGTGGTGCAGTGATTAGCATGACTGCTACTAGCAGGGCCCTTGTATAACTGCAATACCTTGTCTTTTTATAATTGTACCAGTATATAATTCTAAGGACGCCCGTCTTGGCGGTGTGCTATTAACCTCGGAGCCCCCCGCCTGCATATATGCGCCAAAAATTACCATATAACATCAGTGGCCTCTGGGTTCCAACCAGCGGTGTCACCCATGCGATTGTTATTCTGGGACATCCTGGGCTACTTCTAAAAGCTAGCTACATGTAGATTATAGTTGGTAATATAATGTCGCAAAGTGCCCCCCTGAGGCGGGGTGTCCTGCTCTCTCCGAAGGCCGTGTCTAGTTCTATATGAGTAGAGATTGTGAACGTGGCACCTAGTAGCGGGGGTTTGTACTGCTACATCTGAGAGGAATCTTTTAAAATGCCTTATAACCAAATGTAGATGAGCCCCAAAGTAGTTACTTTCGAGACAAAATGTAACAGTGTAATGTGGGTTAGCTGAAAATGATGGAGATTTATAGTGAATAATTTGGCAATGGTAAATATCATGCATTTCCTTTGTGCGGCTGTGTCGTTCACCTCCAGGGGCTGCTACGCGCCATTTCCCTGAACATGGGGAAGTAAAACTCTGCCCCTGTAATAGCTAATGTACTGCATGGTCTTCTTATTAGGCAATGCGAGCTTTGCCCTTGGAGCATGGCCGCCCTTGTTAATGCCTTGCGGCCCTAACCTATCCTGGATGGCTCTTATCGGGGGCATGGCTTTTTAAATTCATTCCCCGCACGGGTGCCTCTGTGTCGTTCTCCTCCCTGTGGCCGTGGTTCTACATCTTTCCTCCATGTGCCTGTAACCCTACATGATCCCTCCATCGGTGGTGCCAACGCCCCTGCCCTTGAATTAAGGAAAGCAGCCAGCATGGAGGGGTCACATGTGGGAGCAGGGGAGGTTGCTCAGGAGTCACTACCAGACCTGGAAGAGGACCTGGAGTGCTCCCCTGTCTCTATACCCTGCGTTTCCCATCTCCTGCTTCTATGGTTCTCATTTTCCCTGTGTTTTCTATGACTATGGCCCTTATTCACATTGGCGCGTACGCATGCGAATTCGCACGTTTCACCCTGCAACCCCCATTGCGCATGTGCAGCAAGCGCACTGCGCATGTGCAATGTCATTAAAACATACTCGCAAGCAAACTTTCGTGGAGATTTCTCCGTGCGAACGAGTGCATCGGTAGTAGGCGTGCAGTGGGCGTTAGCATGGGCGCGACCATTATAATGAGCAAAAGTGGGCGTACACATGGGAGTACACATGGGCGTTCACTATGAGTGGTGGGAGTGCTTTCGCATGAGTGCAAGAGGGATTGTTCCCCTCCAACGCAAAACTTTTCGCCAGCTCAAAGCAGGTTTTTAGTTTCGCACACCTTGCTCCTTGTAATTCGCTCATTCGTACGGAGCAAACACACGCACGAAATGGCTAAATTAATGGGTAAATCAATGGCACCTGCACACTATTGACACCAATACATGGTAGATTTCATGAGACAATTACCTCAGCACAACTTCTGATTGCATACCACCAGCAATCAAGTGTTAGCAGATACAAAATTCTTCTGTTGCTAAAGTTATTTTGACCAAACCAATGCGCTAAAACCAAACAAATCCCACCCTTATAAATTTGCCTTATGTAACATACCACCACTATTGTCATTTCTACTCTGCTATATTTAGCATGTTGCCCCTGTCAACATTAGTCGACATGTTTGCTAACATTTGGGGAGTAGAGCATGTTCGTTAGCTGCTTGAGGTGAGTGTGCGTGCGCAAATGTGTGGGTGCGTGCGACCAGTTACACGTACGCACAGTGATAGACCACCCCCTTCTTTGTATGGTTGCGTGCGAATGATTTCGCAAGCACTGTAGGCGTGCCTTCGCCCGATGCGTGCGTGTGTTTTTTTCCGTAAGAGTGCTTGCGAATGTGCATGCGAGCGCATGAACCTGAATGAGGGCCTATGTGGTGAGCCTGCTCCTTCTTCGCCATCTAGTGGCCTACCTCGGTACTGCAAGCTATTTGCCTTTGCAGGCATTCTCTCCCCCTTTCTATTTAATGTGTGCCCACCCACCGCCGACCCTTGACACCTGGCTTCCGTCCTCCGTGATGCTTGGGGTCGCGGTGCCCGAGCTGACTCAGCTCCCTCATGCACCGGACCCCAGCCCAGTGCACCTCGGCCGCTGTTCGTCGACTCCCTCCAAATGCCGCTGCTCTGTGCAACAGACGCCCTCCCCCTACCTGCCGCCAAACACAGACTACGTGTGTGGCAGCGGTGGTAGCTGACACTCTCCCCACCCTCCAGCGCCCGGGCGCTGCCACAGTGTGACCTGGCCGGAGAAGGGAGGTAAGGGGTGACGCCGAGCGATGCCTTCATTTTGGGCCTCGCTCACAAGTGTATTTTTGTTTGCAAGGCTGCGAGTCTGCACGGACGAACAAAGTTGCACATGCGCAATGCACCAGCTGCACAATTGCAATGAGGTATATTCTGCCTTACATGCGAATTCGCATGCCAGCGTATCAACCAGAATACCATTGTTTATTTATTTAAGGATTACAGACACCCAAGGACATCATTTTCATGGAGATCCATATTCCCCACATATCAACACCTAGATTTTAGGTATTGTGACAAGCCACAATGGCACGGAATCAAGTGTACTGTATAACATTTCAGTGGGGAAGATACCAAACAGTCCATTAACACAGGGAGCACAAACTGCTTATACCATGTAAGCTGCAACTGTATAATAGGTGGTGTACTGGATATTTATGATAATATAACCAACCAGACATTTTTATGGTTTCATAACTGTGATATACAGTATGTTAAATTATTAGCAGCAATGTGCAAGTGACAATCTAGTTGCTCACAGATAGAGCATGCTTTGGTACTTGTGTATTATCAGGGCGCCCATTACATAGTTTACGTAGTGGTGTATTCAGAATACCAATACAGCACTATGCTGGCTACGTGAAATACGTAAGTGGCTGTGGAGCCCTAAAAATACACAATGCTTAATATCCCCACTATACACGTCATACCCCCAGTATCCACGTCAGCGTGGAGTTGATTTAATAATGTGCCCAAGCCCGAAGCGTGGCGAGCGCAGCGAGGCCCGCTAGGGGACGTGGATATGCGTCCTCTCACCACACTTCGGGCTCGGTGGCTCACTGTGCTTACCAACTTTATAAAATCTACTCCACACTGACAGGGATACTGGGGGTATGACGTGGATAGTGGGGTAAAATGGCTGGTCTATACTTCCTCCGGCCCAGACACCGCGTCGATTCCCGCTGACTCCCTGCTGCTGACTCACGCTGGGATCCATGGTGACTCCCCGGCAGTCGCATTCGCCAGCGTCACTACGCTGAATTATGTACAGCGTACGCTGCGAGTGCCGGAGGAGGGTGACTGAACGCTGCTGCCGGGGAGTAACCGTCGCTGCCGCTGGGGAGTCATCGGGGATTGCCGCCCGGAGGAGGGTAAGTATAAACCACACCACCTGGCTCCCAGTGCTGCCTCCTGTATTATCACAGCGCCAGTTACGCTGACAACGTAGCTTAGCCTACGTTGAAAACGTAGCGTAGCCAGGCGCCCTGATAATACACGAGTACCCATGCTTTTATTATCATAACCCTTTGCACAATTACAAGCAACATAAGTCATGTGAATGTAGATCAGGAGCACGATAGGCTAACTCTGTCTTCTTTCAATTCACCGACCAGCCACACACAGAAAATTAGCTGTGACACAAAGGTTCTGCAACAAATGGCCCAATTCAAACCCGATCGCAAGTTTTCTGAGCCCTGTAAAGCTTTAAATAGGAGCCATCCAGCCTCAGAGAGAGCGCTTTGCAGCCAGGTAACAGAACCTGGTTCACTGCAAAGCCAGGAATGGGTCTCTGAGGTGTGTTTTGGGGAGAGTTGGGTGGGCTTCCAAACACACAGCTACGATCCAGATTTTCAGATATGCCCAGCCACAGGTGGGAAGCGGGCTAATTGCAGTAGAAAGTATAAAAACCTTGTTCAGCTTGTTGCTCAGGGTTCTGATGCCCGAGAGGGACTAGTAAGTAGGCATACAGTAAGTATTGTAGCAACAGAAACTTGGACTGTCAGCACTTCAAGGCACTGAGGCACTGTGCACAAGGACAAGTATCTTATTTGATTGTCAATATGAAGTTTTATTTGCTGTAAAGGGGATTTGTGGCCTGTATGAGATTAAATACATGCACAAATACAGAAACCTGCCTGCTATGTTCTGTCTGAACGGCGACTTGTTACAATATATATATATGTGTGCATATATATATATATATATATATATATATATATATATATACAATCGGGGGTGATCCGGCACTCCAATATACCATCAGATAGGTGCCCCGGTGCCTCCTCCAAGAGGCCTGGCAGCCACAATATAACTGTAACTCCGACAAGCGGGGGGGGGGGGGGGGGGGGGAGCGGCACTCGGCGGTCTCCAACAGCAGAAATCACAGCAAAATGCAAACGATCGTTTGCATTTTGCTGTGATTTCTGCTGTTGGAGACCGCCGAGTGCCGCTCCCCCCCCCCCCCCCCCCCGCTTGTCGGAGTTACAGTTATATATATATATATATATATAGCGAAAGCAAGACGTCACTCTGGGTCTTGTAATAAAATGTAGTTTACTGTTAGCCTACGGCAGTTCAGGCCACAGCCCGTCTTCAGGACATAAAGAGTAGTTGTGAAAATAGTGATTTATTTATACCTTACCAGTGTCCATGCTGTCCTGACATCCATCAGCCCTCTGACCGGGTCTGTGCATGAACTTCCAGGTTTCTGATCGGAAGTAATGCAGTGCCAGTTGGGGGACCCGATGATAGCAGGCTAGCACTGCAAAACATATTGATTGTGTATTTTGAAAATTTTAAACAAAAGAAGTTACTTTATCTATACAGTGACTTACAAATACTTATAGTTATACATGAAAATAAAACTAATATATATATATATATATATATATATATGTGGTGACCGCGTGGTGACAATGGTGCACTGTGCTCTGGTGCCACGCAGGACATGGGTGGTGTGAGATGTGAGACGCCATGTGTGTCCGTTCCAGTACTACAGCTCCTGCACCTCTGGTGAAGTTCTACTCTCCTCCTGCCGATTGTATACTGCATACCTGTATACCACGGAACCTGCTGCCGCCAATACGGACTGGACAAGGTTAGCCCCCCAAAGGGGTATTATCTTCATCTTATTCATGACAGTTATTCTCCACGGTTACTTCTGGTTCTGCAGCCACGATCACATTCAGCAAGGACTCTCAGACTTCATCATCCAATCTTCCAATTGTTCTTCCAATCTTCTAATCCTTCATCCAATCATCCAATTCTTCATTCAATCATCCAATCCCCAGTCAATCATTCAACCTATTATTCAATCATCCAATTCTTCATTCAATCATCCAACCTTGAAACCAATCATCCAATTCTTCAACCAATCCTCCAATACGTCTTTCAATTATCAAGCATCTTCATCTTCTTCAATAGAGAATTGTATTATTGACTTTTATCATTTCACAAACTTCCAGTATATTATCGTGCCATCATTTTCAACCTGTATTACAGTACCTTTAATAAATAAGGTTTATTTTACATCATTGTTTCCATCACTTCTGTCATTAATGCAAGATCCCTATATTAAAGCACCTAGCCTCTGTTATACTTCAGCTGGTGCTTCACGAAACGTGACATATTCAGGCATAGACAGGGAGTACAAGCTCTTATGCAAGATGTGCCCCATCTAGGAGAGACAAAGTGGTGATGACGAATGGGTGCAAAATTTCCATCAAGGACAATGGAGAGAGGAAATCATTGGAAGAACTGAAGAAAGCCTTCATTGTACAAGGTATTAGTGGCAGGAACCCAGTCCATACCTTGTCCTTGCAAGGAATAATATGGTGCAGGCCTTGGCTGAGGTTATTGCACACATGAGGAGGCTACCCGATATAAAATCCATAGCCATTATAGGCAATCCCTTTTGCATTTTTATAAAAGCTAAATAAAAATGCAAATGGGATTAGGGCAGCATGAATGGTGTAATGGTTAGCATTACTGCCTCACAGCGCTGAGGTCATGGGTTCGATCCCCAACATGGCTCTAACTGTGTGGAGTTTGTATATTCTCCCTGTGCTTGCGTGGGTTTCCTCTGGGTACTCCGGTTTTCTCCCACAATCCAAAAATATACAGGTAGGTTAATTGGCTTCCAACAAAATTAACCCTAGAATATCTGTGTGTGTGTGTGTGTGTGTGTACACATGTGGTAGGGAATATAGATTGTAAGCTCCGCTGGGGCAGGAACTGATGTGAATGTTCAAATATTCTCTGTAAAGCGCTGCAGAATATGTGTGCGCTATATAAGAAACTGTTAATAAATAAATAAAATAAAAGCTAACCATGTAATACAGGTCGAGTATCCCGTATCCGAATATCCGTTATCCGAATTATTCCGAAATACGGACATTCCAGAAAGTGAAAATTTTTTTTTTTTTTGCTAAAAACTCACTGGGGACATGATATGTAACTGGCACTATATATGTGCAAGACAATGATTGCTTGGCATTCAAATTCAGTGCTGAGATAGTACACACATTTTGTTTCCCGTTTTTAAACCTTGTTTTTTGAACAATTAAAATATATTTGTGTATATTTTATGTGGTAATAAAATATATTTGTGTGTATATTATGTGTTTATACAGCATAAATGCAAGATACTTCAAAATACATCATTGAAATATTAAAATATTCTGAAATACGGAATAATCCGTTATCCAAAATTCTCCTGGTCCCGAGCATTTTGGATAAGGGATACTCAACCTGTAGTATAAAAGGAAAATCACATCAAATGTATGGACACAGTGCATTCCATGACTGTTATGGAGGTACTATGGGACTATCAACTGGAACTGTATCGGACCCACTGTATTATGTATAGGACATTTTATGTAATAATGGTTGGAAGAATTCCTTATGAAATACTTCCACTATTTTTTATGCTACAGTCCTGATTGGCAGATACCAAAATGGGTGGTGCTTTGCAGAGTTCGGACCAGAAGTAGCATTTCTGGGTGACTGGGGCTTCATTGTTATCATTTCACATACCTGGATGCTGGGAGGTATAGAAATGAGAATTCTGCAGCTAAATGCAGAGAAAGGAGAATATTTCATAGAACATTATTAAGAAAAAATGGTTCATCTCTATTTATGAAATAAATAAATACAAAAGTAAGTAAATGAGAATAATCATAATAAAAGTCAGTTTATTAAACATTCTGCTACAAAGTCCTTGGTATTACAGAAAATATGAAAACACTAGTACAGACAGGAACCCAAATCAATAAACTTATGCTTTCCCCCAACCAGAAACAGGATACGTAACAGGAAAAAATATTGGAAATTTGGTTACGTATTCAAACATTTTTTCAAATAAACATGAAATAAAAAATGTCCTATGCATGCAGCTCATGTTTTTTTATGAGAAATTATAAAACGGTACTTATGTAGTATCTGGGCGCCCGATTTTTTGATTGTATGCCTTAAGTTGTCATACAATCAGATGCAATGCGATGCGATATCGCATCGCATACGACCATATCGCATGCGATGCGATGCGATGACCCGATTTTTCCATAGGATTCAATGTTAAAATGGACTGAGTCCATTTTAACATGGAATTCAATGGGAAAAAGGGGTCCTTTTCATACCCCTACTATCCAAGTGGGCATGGAGTTGGATATAAACCTGTGGCGAGCGTAGCGAGCCACCGAGCCCGAAGCGTAGCGAGCCCCGCGAGGGGACACAGAATACCATCCCCTCGCGGGGCTCGCTTCGCTCGCCGCGCTTCGCTCGCCGCGCTTCGGGCTCGGTGGCTCGCTACGCTCGCCACAGGTTTATATCCAACTCCATGCCCACTTGGATAGTAGGGGTATGAAAAGGACCCCTTTTTCCCATTGAATTCTATGTTAAAATGGACTCAGACCATTTTAACATTGAATCCTATGGAAAAATCGGGTCCACCGCATCGCATCGCATACGATTTGGTCGCATGCGATGCGATGCGATGTGCCCGATCCGACCCGATTTCTAAATCGGGCGCCCAGATACTACATAAGTACCGATAAAACTAACCAAAATCCTATATTACACAAGAAATAAACGAGAACTTAAATTATCTGTGAGTCCTTTTATGGTGTTTAAATGCTAAGGAACTAATTTATGTTTGTACGTAATACCAATGTTCACATAATTGAGCCATTATCGACAAACTGCACATGCGCAGCGATGGCATTGCATGAGTCAAGGGACCTTTGCGAAGCTGCTCGTAGTAAGGATTTCATCACAGTGTGACTGACAGGAAGTGACTGCTCGGGAGAGGTAACGGAGTGGCAGCAAAAACGCAGGCATGATGGCCATTTTTAGGATGTGTATCTGCATTTCGCTGAAATCATGTAAGTAATATGGCCAGCCTCTCTACTGCTGCGTCCAGTCTGCATGACCGTAGCCCTACAGGAGGCGCCAATGTTCCAAAGTATTGCGTGGATGCTGCATATGTTTATACAGTTGCTTAGTACTTTGAAATGGCTCCATTAGGGGTCTATCTTCCTTTCTGGGCAGCAGCTTCACCTGTAGTGATTTACAATTTTATCACCAAAAGTTTACAACTGCAAAGGCATGTGCTTACAGACCTGAATTAGGCCCTCTGACGCACACTATGGAGGAGGTACTTATAGATCATTAAGGGATACTCAGTTTCCACCTAGTTCGAAAATGAAAACAGACTTACAGTAGCTGTTCATCCACTATCTGTACATTTTAACCCTTTCAGGTCCAACGTCTAGTCAAGCTCAACAGCCCTAGTGCCAGTAGCAGATCCAATGGTGAGTCACTTCAAAATAAGAACATTAACATCGTTCAACATTCAATGTAGACCATTTTTGAAAAATAATTTTAAAAATTACAATTAATTTAAACCAGACTGTTTGAATTTAATGGAAACAACTTGACACGAAGAGCAATTACATAATTCACTAAAAGTGCACATGGATTGATAACATCTGAATATAGATATTTATGTAATATATCCGTGATCATTCCAATAACATAATTTCACAATAGTTTTGTTTGTAAGTTAGTGTCCATATCTCATTAAAACTTCATGTGAAGTATTTTATTAATAGAAGAATTTTTCATTAATAACGACTGATAGACTGACAGTATATTTAAATGTGTGTCTTTTTATTAAACAATATTAGCGGTGAATGCTGGAAACAGTTGTATAATTTATTTTTCCACAATTCAAATAAACTTGTTTAGTTGCTGCATCTCGCATTACAATTCAAACGCACACACCTACACCTGTGTTACTTGTGTGCAGTATATTAAAGCACTCACTTCTCTACACACTCATACAAAGGGAATGAACGATTCACACTTGGGATTTGTATCATGTCACGCAGATATGCAAGTCCTCAGGAGAAAGGCTTGATTAATTCATAATCTAAGCATTTGATTAGTGCTTCTTTGGCCACAGCTATTATTGGCTGCTTCTTGGGACTGTCCTCTTGTTTTGCAATTACAGTTAAGATCTCCAACAGCTCGGACTCCACCAATTTCTTTGCCAGCTCTTTGTCGGCACAGATGAGGTTGTAGGCGATTACAAGTCCTCGGTGTTGAACTTGCAGATCATCATTCAGACAAAGTCTCTGCAGGATTTCCATCCATTGTGTAGACTGGGGGCAGATGAGAAAATACAGGTATGGTTAACTCAATCAGAAGTTTCTAGTAATATAGACAAATGGCTGCAAATAAGCTTCAATAGTTCAGTTTAGTCAACCAAACCCGATACCCATCAATGGGCCTAAATCAACATGGATACTCTACCTGCCTCCCGGCCTGCTGTCAGACTGAGAATGGCTGTCAGCATGCTAGTCGATTGCTGAAGTTATCCACCAATTAGAGTGCTGACAGTTATTCTGTGTATGGAAGCATATGGATTGACAGAACTTGCTTTGCCCAAGGCCTACAATGCTGTTAAGACAGCCCTGATCCAGAGGCAGATTAAGACCTCATGGGTTCCCAGGCAAGACAACATTGTGGAGACCCACAGCCAAATGTCATAGCCTCTAAATTCGGCAGCCGCGCAGGAAGCCGGCCGAACTCTGAGTTGTTTTTTTAAAGGGGCAGTCATTTGCCAGGCAAAACCATGACTTTTAATGAATGAATGCATCTTTAAAAAAACCATAGAGTTTGGCCAGCATCCCGTATGGACAGCAAACTCGGAGGCTATAATATTTGGCATCCAACTACTCAAACAAGCCATAACATATTTTTGCTCCTGATACGTGTGTGTGTGTGATTTCTGTGGATTGTAAACAGGGTTATATAAAAATAATAATAATAATAATAAATAAAAAATAAAGTTCCTTTCCATGTTTTATTTTGGTTTCTGGCAGTTACAAATATTTTCTTAGCCCAGGGAATTGTGGAGTGAAGTTGATAACTGATAGCACTATTACATCTGGGGTTTGGAACATAGTTCGAGGCCATGTCAGAACACTTTACCACTTGACCCATGATATTGACCATACTGCACATTGGTGCAGCGTCTTTTGGCTGATGCATAGAGATGACATCCTCTCTGAGTATTAGAAGAATTGTCAGATCGGTCCACATGATGTTGGGGGCAAGCACAGCACTCTGGAAGCAGCTGGCCTGCCCTCAGCTTTAGGCACTCTGTTTCCTAGCTTGGTGCTGCTGTTTGCATAGGGCGGCGGACAGACAGTTTATGCCGTGTCCTCCAAACTTCCAAATGCCCATGGAAGTATGGGCTTGCGGGTTGGATGACCTGGTAACACATTTATACTGCCCCCTTACCCGAGTCCTGCCCATATCCAACCCTGCAAGCCACATCGGTTGAATGACCTGGTAACTTGACCTGGGTGTTTTTTTGGGGACCCTTTTCCACTGCCTGGAATCCCAGGTTGATGTGCGCTCCCATGCAAAATTCAGGTTCTACAAGGCAGTTGTCTTGGTACACATTGCTCCAGTGTGTACTCAGCAGCCATCCAATCTGCTTTAATCAACTGATCAGGGTGTCACTACTAGTAAAATTCACAAATCCCTATGCTGTTAGACATGGAGAATATAGTTAGTGCAAATGTTTTGGGCCCAATCAGATTTGGGGTGCAGTTATACCCCCCTATTGCCGGGCCTGAGTGTATGCTGTAGTACCCCCTACGCTAGCCTGTCAGTATTTGCAGCCATGCATACCCAAAACACATCCCACCCGTCAGTGAATGCAATATCTTTCCTCCAACACACACCAAAGTTGGTCTCCTTATCACCCATACACACCACAGTCTGCCTGACACTCTCCTTACCCATACACACCACAGTCAGCCAACATTTCTGCTTCCTTTCACACCAGCCTGTTTCCCTCTCTTCTTCCTCCCACACTAGTCTGCCACCCACTATCCTTCCTCCAATGCCACAGTCTGTTTCTCTTACCCCAATGACTCCATGCTGAATTACCAACTGCCTGATACACCACCCCAACCCCAGCTCAGTGTGCCTGTGTCCCCTTAACCCGCTCTCCTCTCAACAATCTCCTCTCTGAACCTGGGGAGAGACTCACCTGCTTATTTTCCAATCATCTTGTCTACCTGTGCTCTACTTCCCAGCATCTAGAACCAGGTATTGCACAACAGTTACCATGAGGCACTCACAACTCACCAGCAGAGGCCGGCTCAGGGCACGGGAATCCCCTACTTTGGATCTACTGCAATGGCTTGTCATCTTGAGGTCCCACCTACAACTTACTGCCCTACACCCCCCATCTCACTCATTTGTCAAGATAGCTCAAATCCTTATTGGCTTGCCCCCAGCAGCTCATTCGGGTCTGGTGAAGTTGTGGTGCTATTGGCTGAGAGGCTGCTATTCCTACAATATGTCTGTGCTGTACAGTGATTCAGTCCTATTGGGTCCTTTGGTACTCACCAGTCTGTAGATTGCCTTGTGGTAAACCTGCAACTGCTAACTCATATGTGTGTTTAATGCACACATCTAACGTATGTAAATACTAAAAAGACTGATCTTTTAATCTATCTACAAATTCATTACTCCAATTAATCCACGTTACCATCAACAAAATGTGTGTTGTTGTTTTTTTTTTTTTAATTTACAATACACACACACCTGTAATATCAATTTTACTTACCACTTCAGTCATTTTCTGACACAGGCTCTTCTGGGCAGATGTAAGTATAGCAAGAGCTCCCGCTGCCGCTCTTTGCAGTTTTACCTCATCATCTTCTCCACACAGCAATATCACCAATTTCAAACGATCATTTCCATCTGCCACAAACCTTTCCTGGACCTGTTACAATGGCATACAGGAGAGAAGGACAGTGACTCTTTTGGTTGTTTAATAAACCAAATACCGATGTATCTGCATGACAGAGAGACTGTGTCTAGGTAGACAGCCAATAGGTTAATACCATTAGGTCAACAGGTACAAAAGGATTAACAGGTACAAATGGTCAACATTGGAAAGATTGACAGTGCTTAAGGATGAATGGTAGAATAGGTCAACCAAAATGTCAAATGGGCCCAAATGTAATAGCCTCAGATCTCAGACCTTTTTTAAAGTGGCAATCACTTACAAGGCAAAACCATGCCTTGCCCCTTTAAAAAACTATCAGGAAATATGAGAAGAAAAGATGGTTGAGGCACTTAAAAATAATATTAAGATTTATATTTTTTTAATTGGTATACATTAAAATAGGACACACGCTTATAATTATCAAAAGCCCTATATATATACATATACTGATACGTTTATAACGAAGAACAAAGAGAAAAGAAATATGTGACTGTTCACTTGTGATCTTTAAATTAACAAGTGTGTCAGCCTCAGTACTTCAAGGTCTCAATCAGGGATCTTTAAATTAACTTGTGATCTTTACGCCAAAGGAAATAATACTGAGGCTAAGCAAACTCAAAACAAATAAGTCACCAGGGCCAGATGGGATTCATCCGAGGGTATTAATGGAATTAAGGGATGAACTAGCTACCCCCCTACATTATATCTTTAGCAAGTCACTATCGTCAGGTATAGTACCAAAAGATTGGAGAATAGCAGAGGTAGTGCCAATATTCAAAAAAGGAAAAAAGGAAGATCCCGCTAATTACAGACCCGTTAGTTTAACATCAATTGTGGGTAAACTATTTGAAGGATTTTTAAGGGATGGTATCCAGGAATATTTAGATCATCACCGTCTACTCAGTACTAACCAACATGGGTTCGTGAAAAATCGTTCATGCCAAACTAATCTACTAGGGTTCTATGAAGAGGTTAGCAAAAACCTCGATAATGGAAATGCTGTAGATGTGATTTTCCTAGATTTCGCTAAAGCATTTGATACTGTCCCACACAAGAGATTGATTAATAAAATGGAGAACCTAGGATTGGGTGAAAATATCTGCAGATGGGTAGGGAATTGGCTATGTAATAGAGAACAAAGAGTGGTTGTGAATGGTGCCGTATCAGATATGATACCGGTACTAAGTGGAGTGCCCCAGGGTTCGGTTTTGGGGCCCATTTTGTTTAACATTTTTATTAACGATATTGGGATAGGGTTACTCAGCAATGTATCCATCTTTGCGGACGATACAAAACTTAGCAAAGTCATCAAATCACCAGAAGATGTCACCATGCTTCAAAATGATCTTGCAATTCTAGATGAGTGGGCAAAAAAATGGAAGATGAGGTTCAATGTAGATAAATGTAAGGTTATGCACCTTGGGAGACACAACCAGTGTGCAAGTTACAACCTTAGTGGAGAGGAACTGGGTAATTCCATACTTGAAAAGGATCTAGGAGTCCAAATAGACAGCAATCTAGGATGTAGTGCCCATTGTAATGTAGCTACAAAAAAGGCCAACAAAATTCTGGCATGTATTAAGAGGGGAATGGAAACTAGGAACTCAAGGGTAATTATGCCACTATATAAAGCATTGGTGAGACCTCACCTAGAGTACGGAGTACAGTTTTGGGCCCCACACTATAAAAAGGACATCATAGAATTAGAAAAAGTCCAAAGGCGAGCAACAAAGCTTATTAGGGGAATGGAGAATTTAAGCTACGGGGAGAGATTAAGCAATTTGGGACTATTTACATTAGAAAAAAGACGTTTAAGGGGGGACATGCTCAACATGTACAAGTATATCAAGGGCCAATATAAGGAACTGTCACACACCCTATTTTCTACTAGAAAGGAATCTAGGACGCGAGGGCATGAGTATAGATTAGAAGAAAAAAGATTTAATTCAGCTAGTAGAAAGAATTTCTTTACGGTCAGAACAGTCAAACTCTGGAACTCTCTTCCCAGAGAGGTGGTAACGGCTGGCTCATTAAATACGTTCAAGGCAAAGTTGGACAAACATTTACTGGAGAAAAACATCCATGGGTACAAATAAGAAATATAATTTGTCTGTAAAATACCAGAACCTACCAAATCAGCAATGGATATCTATACCAGGTTGAACTAGATGGACGCAAGTCTTTTTTCAACCTTACCTACTATGTAACTATGTAAGTGTGTCAGCCTCAGTACTTCAAGGTCTCAATCAGGGATTTTATTTAATCCTGTGAGGCATTCATTTTATTTGCCTGGTTGAGATTTATTGTGTAAGTGACACATACATAGACAACATGTATTAACTAAATTAAGTATATACAAATTAAAATCAATGGCGAAAATATTTTGTGCATATAGATGGTGGTCACAGATGGGATATTACAATATTCAACTGTGGGATCCTTATAATTGTCATTTTAAATATATCCTTTCACACATAATTTAGCAAAATGGCAGTATCATAAGGACAGAGAAAACAAAGAATGCTCAGTCATGCTTCAACTTGCTCCTGCTTCCTAACCGTGTGCCTCCTGGGCAGTGAACAGATTAGATGAGGGGGCAATTATAGTGAGGCTGAGGTTGTTAAGCAAGTGAAGGAAGAGTATGGGGATCTGCTGTTGCGATCCTGTGCCGGGTTTTCACCCAGTGCAGGGGGTCAGTCCCAGACTGGTCGCAATGAGAGTCCCCTAAACAAAGACTGAGGCACTGAGTAAAGTTACGATCCTACTGCTTCCTACTTCCCCTCTTTACCGAAGAAATGTATTATACTCGCTAGTATACATTCACCTCAATGTGCTTTTTATTGACATTGAATGCAAAATATATTAAAAATACATCTGTTACAGCTTTTGGTTATTAGACTTATTCAGATACTTTTTGTGGAAACACCCTTGGACATTGAGGGCATTGAATGAGCAGGTACTGATTACCTGGTCCCAGGCATGTTGGAAGGGCCTGTTGAAGACACTGCCCTGTTTCCCCATTTAACCTGTTAGTACCAGCCTCTCTCCCCAGCATAGCAATGCTATTTTTTGTTGCGGGGGCCACACCTCCAGATTTATTCCCCGCCACCTACAGCCCCATATAGAACAGTGTACAGTACAAAGATCTCGTCACTCACCTCTTTGTTCCCAACCAGATTGCACATACATTCAGTGGCAGCTTGACGAATCTGCTCATGATTTTCAAACATGTAATTCTCAATTTCCGGAAGGGCCTTCTCCTTAATAATTTTCTGCCTTTGTAATATAAAAATGAGGAGTCAGAGCGTCAATTTCACTGATTTGCTGCACTATCTTTCAATCGCTTTCTAGATACTGCTACTACTACCCTATAACAGTTTGCTTCAACATTAAGCAGTCATTGTTTTTGCAGCATAGTTAACTTGCTCTGCTAACATAGATTTCCAAAGATAAAAGATTACATACACTGTTCACTTAGCAATATAATAAAGAGTAAGAACATCTTTTTATCCAATAAACACCTTTTGCTGCAACAACCAGTTTATTAAACATCAGCAGAACAGGATGAGTAATGTGATGTTCAGTAGTCTAAGGGCCAGATGTACTAAGCTTCAAAAGTGATAAAATAGAGAGTGATAAACAACCAGCCAATCAGCTCCTGCCTGACATTTTTCAAACACAGTCTGTGGCATGGCAGGTCGGAGCTGATTGGCTGGCTGTTTATCACTCTCCATTTTATCACTTTTGAAGCTTAGTAAATCTGGCCCTAAGACTTGGGCCAGGTACACACTAGGTCTTGGAGAGACAAATCATCTAGTGTGTGCCTTCAATAGTGTGCTCCTGCTAGTCATATGTGACATATATGGTTGGCCATGCCTACAGCCAATCAGATGATATACTGTAGGGAGGTATTCTGGCTGTGAATGGATGTTTTACATAAACATCCATTCGCATTGCCCCTGGGACCCTCCCACATCTTTTGATGGTCACGACCATCGAAAGATGTAGAAGGTGCACGCATATGTAAGGTTAGTCTGAGCAAGCTTACATATGCCTGTACGCTCGGCGGGAAGTGGGAGGGCAGCTGACACCCGTATGTCCGTCATGAACACATTAGCATGAGAACGCCCAGCATTCTCATGGGAAGGTGTGACGTGTGCTGTATGACCAGTGCTAAGTGGGCACCTATACCCCCTGCATTAACAGTCCCAATGTCTCCCTAAATACATAAGTGTTGAAAAAATACAGAATTTTGTTTTAATATATATATGGTTTATAGCCAGCCACATGATGATGATGGGACTATTTGTATTTGGAGGGTTGAAGTTGTAGCTCTGTCCATCTGCCAGGAGCAGTTTAAGAGAGGAGGCCTGTGTGCAGCCTCCTCAGTCGGGCCCCACCTCTCTGACGGCAGCAGTACAGCAGTGTAGTCTAAGCACGAGAGGTCTCAGGCTCTAATATACATTCGTAGATCTCATGAAAAATGGCGCAGCGGACATTTTCCGGCGATTTCTGCAGCACTTCAGCCATCATTGCGGGACTCTTGAATGTTGGGGCGGCAAGTATACAAAAAATGGTTGCAGCGTGTGTCCCCATGCATTACAAATACACCACTGGTCCCTGCCTGGAGCAAAGGTCTGTGCTGATGATAATTAATGCATCCATACAAACGGCACTATCCTCACACACTTACACATGGGTTTACCTTATTGCATGAAAACAAATGTACTGTAGGTTTGCAAACTACTCCTTTTTTACACTGTGTTTCCATGACACATTGTTGTGTGATTGCTGCATTGAAAATAAAAATGAACAAATGATTGTGTGTTGGTGATGAATACATACCTTAATTTGTCGCTCTTCCCAGAAAGGTTGGTCAAAGCCAGAAGTGCTTCAAAGTTCTGTATGCCATCTTTCTCTGTGTTCAGGAGACTTACTAGAGGACGTACCACCTCATATACCTACAATATAAACAATATAAAGATTAGAGTACTCCAGAAATCACCCAGCCGAAGCAATATATATGATAGGCAAAATGCTTGCAGCACCAAATCAGCTTTGGTACAATCACGTGCCTAGATCTCTGTGCATAGGTTTATGGTGCAAAACAGAAGCATTTGCAAAAAAGTTGACACCTGATGAAGGGAGGGACTGAATGTGAGTGACTGAAGGGCAGCGCAAACATGATGTTTACATTGAAGTGCAAAGTCATCACATGAGAGAAGGAGGTGGGCAGGGTACATTTTCAGGTTTGTTCCTTGGTTTGCCTTCATTTCTGCATTAGATCTGGTATCTCCTATACATGTCTCAGGAGACTTCACGACTGACTTAAGTAATTAAGTGGATTTCCAGGTGTGCGCCAAGTTTCACAACCCGTATCATAGATGCAGATGGTTTGTGATAAATGTTCCCCTATGTATTTTGCCTTAATTAAATACATTAGAAGGATGTCTCAATTACCACATGTTTGCACATGCCTGCGTTTTCCCTGACACTACTAGAAAATGGCCGGGTGACACCCACAAATGCAAGCTTCTTGTTAATCAATTTATGTATCACCAGCAATTTAAAAAAAAATAGGATTTTAATCACAGGACATTCTCGCATTGTACATAATAAACCGTATGCATGTGCAGTCTATCAATAATCCCCCGGTGCAGTCTATCAAAAATCCCCCGGCCTGCACAAATGTCATAAGATCTGAATACCCCCCTCTTTGTCACAAATGGCTGATCACAGGAGCCAGACCTGAGAAGGCTGTGCAAAAGTAGAGGACATGGTAGGTAGCCCAGTAAATTTAGGAAGATGGTATTTCCCATTACAAGTATGCCACCATGCCTGCCTATCACACAATTAAAGATGTCACTGTTGTACTAAATGCAGGAGGCAGGAAAGTGGTTATTGGTGGCAGTGGAGGGAGGGGAGGGGGGGGGGGGAGGCAGTAGGTCGAAGATTTGCCTAGGGTGCCGAGAAGCCTTACACTGGCCCTGCATGAAACAACCAAAAACATCTTTGGGTGGACCACCTAGGCGCATTGGCAAACATACAGATTGAAATGATACCCAGTAATGATCAATACACAGAAACTCTTTCTATCAGTGACGTGCGGTGAGATCAGTGGTTCGTGAGGCACTGGCAGCAGCATGACTTGGTGCAGGGGAGTGGCGGGTCCTACAAACATCAATGGTGCCATAGCAGCCGAATCCCCTGCACCTGTGGTAGTAATGCCACTGCGCTCAACCGCCACAGTACCCTTGTATGTACCGATGGGGCAGGACTCATCCTTGCAGGGGATGGCGATGGCGACGCCAGCCGCCATCCCCCGCCAGCCGCCATCTGTACAGCGAGAAGGGGACGCGCGCAAGAGATGCACACGCGTGAGACGCACGCGCGTCTCAGTCAGATGGTGAGCCGGGCTGCTGGCGGATCGCCAGTGGTGACGTTCTGGCGATTCGCCAGCAAAGAAGAGCCCGGCCCCATCAGTAGTACGCAAAAGTAATACACCATACGCACAGAATACCACACACTAGTAATGTCCTTATACACACATTGCCACACAATAAAGCCACTTACACATATGGCACACCTTATTAATGTATTTTTACACATTGTGCCACACTTTATTAATCCCCTAATACAAATAATTCCCACATACACAAACTGCTACACATTATTAATGCTCTTTCTCACATAATGCACCTTACATTATTTATGCCCTTATAAACATAATGCCCGTTAAACCTACTGTATGCCCCACATTTTTAATAGCCTGTACACAAAATTGCCCTGTACACATATGCCCCACATTATTATTACCCTTATACACATGACACATAATGCCCCATACACATATGCCCCACATTATTAATGCCCTTATGCACATGACACATAATGCCCCACATTATTAAATTCACATATACACATAATTCCCTTTACATATGCCCCACATTCTTAACGGCCCTTTTACACAGAATGCCCCATATACATTTCCCTGGCCCCCACATAGTTTCAAGACCAACTCCTTCCCTGAACAGCACAACAGTGACAGCACAACAGTGACAGCTCCGGTGGGGCTGACATCTTCAGCCTGCAGTGATCTGCGCCAACAGTGAGCATTTGTCCTTCAGTCCCCTGCCCACATTGCCACCCCCCCCCCCATCCGCGCTTCGGGATCCAACTTCCAGCATAAGGCAGCCGGTATCTCCTGCTGAAATCCCTTCTCCCATCTGCCCAGTCCCTGCCCTGGAGCTGTCACTTTCATCTCGTGTTGGCCCTTAGGCTCCGGGCACGGCTCCAGGGTCCTCCGGCAGGATGCATGTCCCCTGCGTGCAGCTGACAGCAGCCTCCGCTTGGTGCACACAGGAGAAGAGGTGTCCGTGCAGCCGCCGGCTGGAGAAGGGGGGGGGGGTGTTTTTTGCGGAGGTCCGTGCAGTCGCAGGGTGGGAAAGGGGAGTACAGACCTCCACCCACCACAGTGGTGTGCAGACCTTCACTCCGCACAGGGGGTGTGCGGAGGTTTCATCATGCGCAAGCCGGCAGAGGTGTGGGTATCCATGCAGCCGCCGGTGGGGGGGGGGGGGAGAATGCGGAGGTCCGTGTACCCGCCGGGTGGGAAAGGAGGGTGGGGGATGTGCGGAGGTTTCATCATGCCCATGCTGGGGGAGGTGTGAGTGTCCGTGCAGCCACCGGGTGTGGAAGGTGAGGTGGAGGTCTGTACCCAGTGCAGCTGGCCTGGGTTGCTTCTGCTGCGCTGACCAATGGCAGCTTCCTCTCTTACAGGGGCGTGCTTTGAAAGCATGTCCCTGTCACTGAGGCACTGCTATAGGTGCCGCTTATAGAGGTTTACTTAATGGAAATTTGCAGCCTGGTGCTTGGCCCTGCCCCCTGCCCGCCCCTTGTTCCATGAACCTTAACATTAACAGTCGGAGGCACTGCTCTAGGTGCCTCCGATATAGTAAAGTAACAAATTATGGTGTCAAAATTAATAGATTAATATAAAGCAGATACTTATGACACATAATATGTGTCATAAGTATATTCTTTGTATTATTTTATTATGTTTATCACTAATGACAGGGGAGGCACTGCCTCCCCTGCCTCCCCTGACTGCACGTCCCTGCTTTCTATTTATCAAATTGTGGCTCTGCGCTTTTGCTCAACATTTCTGACTTACAAAAGACAAGCCATGGAAATACGTACCCGCTCTCCAGGGAAGGCAATGTCAGGGTTTGACACAGCTGCTATCTTAGCCAGACCATGAGAAGCCTTTGTTTTCCCCACTTCTGTACCTTCAAGAGCCAGTGGGATCATGGCCTATCCAAGACAAATGTCATATGATCATGTCATATTTTATGCAATAGCTACAGCATTGGATATACAGTATTGATTTATAAGTGTTAAGCCACAGCATGCACTATGAATCCTTATAGATAGCTAGTACGGAGTAACGAGGTATGCATGTATGAGTATTTACCTTTCCTCCCCCTTGTGCAACAATTGTTCCTCTGTCCTTTGGATCATCACACAATGCCAGGAAAACCCTAAAAGTAGAAGACATATGCAATGTACCACATTTCCACATCAACCATACAAGAGGCATTAACACCTAAGCTTTTCCAACAGCTAAGCATCCAGCAGGGTTGTATTCCCTGAGGCTGTGCATACAACATGGTACATGTACGACTCGAGACTAAAATGTTCAGAATATTGCTTGCTGCATCCGGCACGGTGATGGCGGATAAGTCGAAGTTCAGTATTTTATTGGGCGTAGCATGCAATGTCAACATTTACAGGTGTAAATTTACTGTTAATTCTACAGCTGTATTTAAGAAAAGATGTTGCCCATAGCAGATTCTACTTCTTATTTATTTAGCACCTTCTAGAAGATAATAGATAGAAACTGATTGGTTGCTACGGGCAACATCCCATTTTCAATAGAACTCCCATCTTAGAAAAATTGACCCAATAATGCCAACCGCTATTTTAGCTTAACCCAAACTACTGCCTACGCCAACCCCTACTTTCATGAGATGACTTTCTGGATGTTGACATTCAATTTGAACCTGTCTACATTATGTAAGTTAACATCCTGTTACATTCCATATAACACACACACAGACACACACACACACACACACACACACACCCAAACATATGCACACAGATGGTCTATTTTTGCCAGTACTACATTTTCCAATTATCCCAATATCTTGATATACAATACCTTTCCATGGCCCATGTTTATCCACCTGCTAAAACTCCAATGAAATGTGAGTAATGAGTTGGCTGATGGCTATTCCTGGACCATGGAGAAGTAAGGTTCATTGTACATCTTTAAATGAGAATTAACGTTACTAATTAGAATGAGCTGTAAAGACCGCTGTCATGTGACGGTCTGCCTGCCTATTAGTATCCTGTACACAACACATTGTCCTGCCCTCTGGGTGGCATTACCTGGCCAGCTGCTCTTTGGTTTGGTCTGTAAGGATGGCACTGTCTGCTTTCAGCATACACGTCAGAGCCGAGATCACATCAGTCTTAAGCAGCTTCTTCACGCGTTTTGTCACAAAGTCTTTCTTATCCTAGCAGCAAATATATGGTCAATGTTATTATTGCAGTAATATACAGCAAATGTATAGATATGCCAACAAAACTGAAGTAGCGTTTATGAGATATTTGTGAAAAAGGCCTATTATGGTCTGTATTTACAGCAATATCATTTTTTAATCATGATATTTAATTGGAGATGTAAAAGGGAAATAAAAAAAAACATAATGTATTACTTGTAATCTATATGGTTATTATTGGGATTGGCAGATTTATATGTTACTGCAAAGCATCAGCACATGACGTCTGTCGTCCACTCACCTTTGGGTGTTGCTCGGGCACATGCTGCTTGGAGAACTTAGCCAGCTGCACCAGCTCAGGTAGTATCTCCTTCACATCATAGCTGTTTGTGCAGTTGACCAGAGTGGTAGCCACAGAGTACAGAACTGTCTTATCACTTGTCTGTAGGAGAAATAATTGAATGGCACTGTCAGCATATCTGTATAGAAGTCATTCCCTTTATCAGAACTGAATGAGCATACGTACATACCTTAGATAGCTCAAACATGGCTGTAAGAGCTTGGTCATCTTCAACAAACTCATCCTTGACATCAGCATCTAAGGTCAAATACGCCAATCCTTCCACTGCCCACTTCCTGGTCTGGATGTCAATATTTGGGTTACACAACCACCTGTGAAGAGAGACAACAATCACTTTACAGTGTCAAATTTGATGATCAGACAAGAAGATAATGAAAAAGTCCAAAACACTGAACCTAATAATCCTAATTTCAGGCATTACCATAGCAACAGCCTAAGGGGGTGTATTCAATATGTGCTGATATTTCCCAACAGGGGAAATATCGGCACTCCCCTATTTAAAGCTGCCATTTCCAACCGCATTGAATGCAGAATATAACAAAACAGATCCGACTTTCAAACAAGTCGGATCTGTTCTATCGGAAATGGCCGCAGATTGTGGAACTTCGCCGACATGCCCACTTTTCAACACTCGACAGCTGGTATTCAATGTTGCAGTCGAGCTGTACGAAAAACAGCCCAGGATTCAGACAGTCGGAACATTCCGACAGTCAGAATCCCATACTGAATACCCCCCTAAGTCAGAAGCTGCATTGTCTGTGACAGCATCTATTGCTGGTCCTGCATCTGTGACTTTATGATAATGCTGCTACATATGCGCAAGGGTTGAAAGGCCAACTGTCAGTGCCTGTGACACTGAAATACTGCTTGGTGCATCTTCAGAAGCTCAATCTAAACTTCCCATTACTCCCATAAGATGCAGCATGTCTGTGCATCTTTTCAGCCATTACCCTGTTACATCCCTGTCACCATCCTGGAACACTTCTTACATTTGTGCTGCACTGTGTCCAACTCTATACATACAATATCGGAAGCATGTGTCACACGGAAACATGCACTGAAAAAATCATGACTCTACTATGGTCAATGTTGCATTTCGCTCAGAATCAGGCCCTTTATATTCACCTACTGAGTGCTTGCTCATATACTGTATGTGCATGAATCAAGGCTCTCAAATTCAGGTTGTATGATGAAAGTTGTATGATGGTTCCAATAATGTATAGAAGAACACGTGTATCCCTTGTATGTTCAAACACAGTCATTTACTGGAAACCATTATCACTATAGGAAGTTCTAATTTTCGGGTAAATCTGATTAGGAATGGCATATACATGTTATATTACAGAAATACTTACTTTCTGCATTGTTTGGCAAGTTTATCAGTAGAACCCTCTGCAAACTGTCGTAAACCATAGTCCGTACCTCCAGCAGATCCCAGTTTACAAAGTCCCTGCAATTCAGTATTTATGGAAGTCAAGTATGGTAATCATTATTATAAGAAGATTTTGAAGAGACATCTATCTTGTTATGCTGAGTTTTAGAACTTCTTTATATAGCGCATACATATTATGGAGTGGCACAGTCCAGGCAAATAATTGTAAAGAACACCTATCTGTAGTTAGGGTCACAGTAAAGGGTCTGGACTGTAGGGTCACAGTAAAGAAGGTAAGAATAAATGGAAACAAATGTTAGAGCGGTTAGAAAGACTGAATTGGAACGTTATATAGAAGCAGAAAGAAATAAATCACAGAAGGAGAGTTTCTGAATTCAGTAAATGATGCATTCTGGTGATGTTAAATATTGATAACAGCTCCTACTGGATATGAATGCTGTGTAAAGCCCACACACTAGACGAGAAGGCCCCTTATAGGTAACAATGCGCACAAGACTAGGGAGGACTTTGTTAATGGCGGTCATGCTGCAGCATGGCCCCCAATCCCCACCGTCTCCCACCTCCAGCATCGGTAGGTCTGTATGCACTTTCCGATGCCGGGACCCGCTGCTGCTAATATTGGTGGTGGCGGGGATCATATAGTGTGTATGGGGTTTTAGTATTAGGGATGATTCTGGAGATGAAAATGATAAGAAAATGTAAATGATAGTCTGACAGCTATATTGTTTCATAGGCGCTAGTCTTGAAGAAATGTTTTTTTTTATATTGTTTCATCACCTGTAGCCCCCACTTTTAGAGATGGAATTATGTTCTCCTCTGCTAAGATTAGTCAGTATACTATATGTGGCCAAAGCAGAGTCTCATTAGGAGGCCAATTTATCATTAATCGCATATGTAATGCAATCTGGGCATGATATTAGGATTGCATTGCAATATGCGATTACATAAACGGGATGTACTGTATTAAAAAGATCGCGCAGAGACACGGGCTCTAAAAAGAACCGTCCCTTTGATGAGCTCAGCGAGCTGCTTGGGGTGCTGCACATGCTAGTCTCAATGACTGCACATGCACAGCGCCCATTTTTGTGAAGGGTTCCGGGGGAACCCTCTGGAACTACATATGTGGCGAGTAGTAATCTCTGTAATTCTTCATAATTGTGGTGATATTGAGGCTTGTACTAAAACGGCCCCTAAGGGCGAATTACAAGATGACAATTATCAGGCTTTATAACATTAAAGCCCCCATATACACTAGACAATTTGTTTAAAAGATATTGCTCATATTGGGACTTCTAAACCATATCTTTTAAAAAAGTTGCAGTACTTGTTTCCTAGCACGGCGCCCCCGATTTTGATCGAAGTGCATCTTATGCAATCGCATCGCATGCAATATAGCGGCATGTGAGGGGTGGCGGTACTCATCCTCCGACCTTTTCATACCCCCACTATCCACGGCGGCGTGGAGTGGATTTTAGATAGTGTGGCGAGCGCAGCGAGCCACCGAGCCCGAAGTGTGGTGAGCGCAGCGAGCCCCGCGAGGAAACAAAGATTAATTTACATGTATTCCTCGACCCCTTGCTGCGCTCGCCATGCTTCGGGCTCGGTGGCTCGCTGCGTTTGCCACACTATCTAAAATCAACTCCACGCCAACGTGGATAGTGGGGGTATGAAAAGGTAGGAGGATGTGAACTGCCGCCGTTCGCCACGCTTCGGGTTGGCGTTGATAGTGGGGGTGGTGTTGACAATGGGGGTGCATTTAACATTGTAAGCACCCATCAGGGTGCTTGTACAATTAAAAATTGCATCGCATGGCATTTGCTGGCATGCGATGCTATGCTATGAGATATTTCATTGTACAAGCACTCCTGTTATTTTAACGGGAAGATCGTATCGCACACATCGCACACCACTAAATACGGTATGCGATGGGCGCCGTGCTAGGAAACAAGTACCAAAGTTGCTTAGTGTGTATGCTTACTCTGTGCTACATGTTACATATACTCTATACTATATCATCAAACAGGCATGTAGCAGTGGGGGGAAGCTGTACGCATAATATCAATTGCCCGGGTTTACGGCCGATATCATTAATGATATCTGCAGTATAGCCTAGTGTGTATGGGGCTGAAGTAATTATTGGAGCTATAGAGGCAAATTTATTAAGGTGAGAGTTTTCAGAAGGGTGAGATGTTGCCCCTAGGAATCAATCAGATTCTAGATATTATCCTTTAGAATGTGCTAGATAATTGACAAGTACAACACTTATAAAAACTCTCACCTTAGTAAATTTACTCTGTATATTCAGAAACAATAATAATACTGCTGATGGAGAAAAGGGCTTCAGTTGAGTTTTTTGTAAGGTGCCAGTGCCTTTTGGCTATGAAACTAGTTGTTTAAAGCAGGGGTGATTGTTTAGAGGTCTGTGGGCCTGATTCATACTTGCCCCCTTTTCTGATATTCACGTATTTGACTAGTTATCGGTGGTCTGCGCATACATCCTAGCTGCAATATTCATGTACAGAATGCTTGTGCAGCAATTGAATTGTAATAACAATTGCATTGAGAATGAATTAATTGACAGGAAGAGACCGTTTTGTGTGAGATAACAGGGAGTGATGGCAAAATAGCAGTTGTAGCCATGTTGTTTTAGGGGTGTGTGCCTGCATCTCTGCTCACACATAACATGTCTCCAGCATCTGAGGTACCATTCACTCAAGGAGTCAATGTTTGCATGATTTTCATCCATTGCGACGTATGTGTATGCAGCTGCAGACAGCTGCTTTGGTTCCGGTGGGTGTCTCAGTACAAGTTGTGGCTGCTACAGAATTAACAGATTTACAAATGATCACAGCTATGAAAATGGCAGCTGCAAGTATGAATCAGGCCCTATATACACGGAACACAATCTTATTTCTGTAGAAAATGTTAGAACGCTAAAGATTTTAATGTACAGTAACTCATTGCTTAGGGAGAGAGTCTATAACAGACACCACCACAAAAGCACAGAAACAATTGTGTATCTTCCATTGCATACAGTGCTAAACCCTTTTCTCGTAGCAGAAGTGCAGGTATTGGCATAATTGCCACTCACCACTAAGGCGCGGATCTTTATTTTCTCATTCTTTGTTTTCTTGTAGATATCCTTCAACATGGAGACACCATTGGTGATGATGAAAGTGGCGCGGCTGAGTTTAGTACAGGCGTGAATGAGAGCTTCCACTGCAACCAGCTGGTCTATCTCCTTATCTGAGGCAGTCAGTGCTACCATCATCTCCATAACACCTTGCATTCCCAGAAGTTTGTTTCCCAGATCAAAGGGCCCCTGTAAGATGCCGGACACCGTCTGGACGGCGTGCAGGTTTTTTTCCATGTTTTTTGGGTCAAAATGTCCACTGTTGGAAAAATAACAAATGTCTATTACATGCTTCGCTGGATTAAGGACCTACAGTATTGCTAGATGTATCACGTCTCAAAAGTGATAAATGTAGAGTGAAAAACAGCTAGCCAATCCGCTCCTAACTGCTATGTTACCGACTGGGGTTCAAAAATGACAGGTAGGAGCTGATTGGCTGTTTGTTTACTGTCCACTTTATCACTTTTTGAAGCGTGATACATCTGGCCCCTATTGTCAGTAGCAGAGGAAGTGTGAGCAGTTTTTTTGTTGTTGTGACCAATGTGAGGTGTCTTTAACTAATTTCACTTACATCAATACAGCTATGATTTCAAATCATTACTTGTGTAGGACATATTATACTGCAGAAATAATACAGGGAACTTATTGCTGTAATCCAGAGACATCCATAGCGACATAGTGAATGGGTGGCTTACGTTATATACTCCTCACAAATGATCCTGAAGTTATCTCTCTCTGGATCACACCGCAGGTCATCATATAGTTTATTCACAAGTATAGACGCATTTAATCGGGTGTTCACAGTCAAGGGGAGGCTGTTTGGTAATTCTGGGATCTGACCCAAAATTTTAAGAATTTTCTTCAATCCTGCCAGGGAAAAAAATAATAATATTGAATTATATAAATATAGCTGAGAGCAAGTCTGCCCATAAACACAATCCTGTCTTAAGAGACCAATCAACAATTAAAGTACTGGGAACACCACCAGTCTCCTCCCACTGAACCGGTAGCAACTCCCACCCCCAATAAGTGGCAGCCACCTCTTCTGGATCCATGACCAGATTGTAGCAACAGCACTGAGCAGATATATGGAGGCTGAGGAGATGCTTAGGGGGGCATGCTGTTTTACTGCAGCAGGAACATCTAGTCAGTGCTCCAATACCACCCAGCCAGGGGCCCTTCTCTCCCCTAGCCTAGTGGTCTCCCTCACATTTCACTGTCCAGTGTCCCCATTATCTCACTGCCCCCCTTCCCCATCCTAGTGTCTCCCCCGCTTCCCTCCATAACCACCCTTCTTTCATGATCCAGGATTCCCAACTACAGTTCAGTTTGGGACTTATTAGCTGTTCCCATATGAAGCAACCAGTGCCCCTATCTCCCACTTCCCCCCTTTTCATAATCATTCCTTTATAGGAAAATTAAACCCTAAAAGATTTTTACATTTATCAGTGAGCTGTGATTTCTCTATTTTGTTCGCTTCTTAGAGAATGTCTCATAGATGACTCCTATTTGCTGCCTTTATAGTCCTCTTTTAACACTTTGCTATATATAAAGAGATTTGAACCTGTGTCAATCACAAAGAGAGATTTGGAATGGTCTTTATTCTTCTGGTCTTTGCGTGGGATGTTTTTATTGAGCAGATTCAGTGCCTGGTCCCTGCCATGTCCAGAGACTTTCTTGCTAACAAGCATATCCAGCAAGCAGGTGGTGATCATCCGTAGATCCTTCTTAGTGTCTGTGAAAAACAAATAGCCAGATATGTACCAATTACAATATATATATATATATATACATACACACACACATACATATACATACATTCTATTACAAGAAACCCTTATTTCTGAGGTGCCAACGCATTCTTCTTGGGCTCTGAGCTCTCACCTAATACCAGAGACTCTTCCTTGCCATGTTCCTTCCGATCCTCTCCGGTCAGCGAGTCCACGATGTTCTGCACTAGGTTGCACGTTGCTAGAGCAATTTCCTCATTGTCCACAGCCATAATGCTACAGATTTTATTAAAACCCACAAGGTGTAGAATAGCTGTTGCCTACATGGAATAAAACATTTTGTTTTATTTATTCATTCATTCATTCATTCATTCTTTTGGCTTTCAGGAAATCTTATTGACCTAGTTGCAATGTTTACAGAATCTTTATCTGTCTAGAAACAGTATGCTATATGTATAGATACAGGCACTGTATATGAAGTGTTTGAGATTTATGGAAATTTGCAATAATCTTCATCAGTGGTCCCCAAAGGCACCATAACAGTCCAGGTTTAAGTGATATCCATGCTAAATCACAGGTGCCTAAGTCAGTACCCAGTCAGTTGGCTTATACCGTCTGTGCACACACATGGCTATCCTTAAAACCTGGACCGTTGGCTGCCTTTAGGACCGCATTTAGGTAAGAACTGGGCTACATCTGAAAATGCTCCTGTAGCTCAATGCCCATATGTTTCTAGCATTCCTCCTTTTTATTAAGATGTTTAACAATGTTCCGTACAGTAACTATAAGTGGAAATTATTAGTCATTATAGTGCAAGTTTTCAGGGAGGGCATGTGACGTCTGGTCCGGCCTCGATCAGCCTGCTTCTATCACAGAGCTGTGGAAGGGTCCAGGTTACGCACAAACGGCACACACTGGAAAAACCATTCGATGTTGAGGAAGTTGCCAATGGATTTGCAGCTGTAGGGCGATCTGCTCAATTTTTGAAAGCCATTCGCAGCCTTACACAGGGTGGGATTTCACTCTGGCAGGGTGGAAGACTATCTGATCTCAGGGCTCTGCAAAATTGCAGAGCAGTGATCAGGTTTGAATAACCCCCTTGATCCCTAAAAAAGAAGAAACTGGAAGAAGACTTACTCGTGCTCTATGCCCTGTACACATGCCAGAAAGCGTCCTCACTGCAGAGATAACCAGCTCAGGGTCCTTGGTTTCCACCAACTGCAACAGGAGATTTACACCATTGTTCTGGAATATCCTCTCAGCGCCGGCATCTTCCCTACCCAGGACTATTAGATTGTTGACAGCCTAGAGAAAAGAGCAGGCAGAAAATGTAAATAATGCTACTGTAGGTGATGGGAGAATGTTACATACAGTAAGTCCACTTAGCTAATATCAGGTTAGCGGTCAACTCAAGTACGCTATTTATGCTATGGTCAAATAATACAGCAATCTCCACAGAATTGTAGAAAATAATAATTATATTTTAACACAGGTATATACTGTAATATCTAGGCCATTTTACTTTTTTCCTTTGTTGGATATTTTTTTTTACATCAATAGGAAAAACAATGCATATATTTATTTTTATAGAAACAAGTTCAGTTACAGGCTATAAATAAGGTCCAGATCCAAGGCTGGATTAGAGGAGGAGCAACAGGGGTTGTCATCTCGAGTCCGCCACACAATAAGTGCCCTCAAACACTGCTATTTTATCCAAAGCACTTCCCCCCTCTGGGGCTCAACTGCTGCTTAACAAACTCAGGAGCTCCTCCATATTATTATTATTATCGTTTATTTATATGGCACCACAAGGGTTCCACAGCGCCTGACAATACAGAGATGAGCAATACAGTTAGTCTCAAGGGATAGTGAAGTGAAATCCCACAAGATAGCGTCCAATAGCTCTTCCTCCTCCCACCTGTCACCCCTGTGCTGCTGCTGTTGCTCCTCCTTCACATGCAAACTCTGCAGTTGTCTTTGCGCTACTGTTGTAGTGGTCTCTCTGTCCCTGGAAGAGACACGGGCACCTCTGCTATAGACATGGCTTCTGGACAGCAATGGGCACGGCTCATATAGAGCGATACATATATACAGTATATGGTTATTTTATATAAATGTCTTTATAGCACAGGGTGCCCCACAAGCCTTAATCCGGCCCTGTCTAGATCACACTATTTTCCCTTAATTAGAATTCAGATGCATTATGTGTAATTTACTGCCTGAGGAGGGTATTCAATTAGTGCAGTTTTTCACATAGGTGAAAAAGCGGATCTATTCCAAACCCTGACTATTCAATTGCTGTTGTTTTCACCACTATTGAAGGCATTTTTCGCCAATGACTTAACTTTTGAGCGCAAAGGCATGGCAAAAATGCCTTAAAAAGCATACATTTCTAATGGGGATTGACCCCTAAGAAACGGAGAAAAGTGCTGATTTTTTTGCCTACCTGTAGGTGAAAAATTGGCACTAATCCAATACATCCGCCTGTATTATTACAATAATTTACCTTGTCTCTCTTTTCTTTTTCAGAGTCTGGGTCCAGCAGGATGTCAAACATCTTCTGGACCCGGGAGTCCGTAGAAAACTGAACACGAAGCTGTGAAACAGAGAGAAAGTTGGAACTAGCAGAGGTTCTACACTCTTACCAACACCAGACAGTACAATAGTAATGAATATTACAGACAGTAAAACCAATGCTGTGCTCTGTATTCAGAGGTCCTGCACTTTCCAGGTCAGTGGACAGCAATGCTAGCCTGGGGGCCCTGAACATTTTAATGTAGAGTGGAACTTTTAAAGTAATAAATAATATAATTGTTGTAATAATATAAATATATAAAAGGCAATTTATGGTTTGCAAAAAGTGAGATGACAAGCTTACAGTTGGCCAAGTGTGCATATTTTATTGAAAATTGAATGGACTGTGGGGGTGATTCAGGTTGGTTTGAAAAAGCAAACTCCTTCTCTAATGGACAAAACCACGTGCACTGCAGGTGGGACTGACGTAATTGTGCGGAATTACATATGGGTGAGTTATTTTGTTTCTGTGCAGAAAAAATACTGGCTGCTTTATTTTTACACTGCAATTTAGATATCAGTTTGAAGTACACTGAATTAGGCCACTCAAATGTAACTCTCTGCACGTTACATCTGCCCCACCTGCAGTGCATATGGTTTTGTCCATTAAAGAAGGGGTTAGCTTCTGCAAACCAGCCTGAATTAGGTCACGTGTGTGTGTGTGTGGGGGGGGGGGGGATTGAGAATACACTGTAGAGGAGTAGGTACATGAAACATTACTACTCTTAAGGCCACCATACACTTACACAATTTGGGCACTTTTCCCCTCGGATTCTGACGCAGAGAAATCGGATGAAAGTGCCCAAATCGCATGTGCCTAACCTCCAATTCTGATCAACGGCATGGTTCCGTGCGGATTGGATATTATATCCTGCATGCGAGCCTGCGGCCTGGGAGTCCAACGGCTCAAAGCTAAGCTTAAAAGCTCTATGGTGGTTGTGGGTAATAAAATGATTTATCAAAAATACTCTTTTTAGTGTATTAAAATATATGACAGTACAATGTTAAAATGTAGCCCCACACGCAGTCTCACCTTTTCCTGTATGTCAGTGCCCAGGCGGTGGAGGCTTTCTGTGAATGTTCGATTCCTTGGCTCCAGTGTAGCACATCTCTGAACATCCTTAAATGCTTGGTCCAACTTCCCAAGTTTCTCCAGAGCCTGACAGCGCCGGAATAGGGCCTTTACGTCCGATCCGTCCACATCAATAGCTGCAATTATCAAAACACCATCTATCAACTTCTTTGGCGAATCACGTAAAGTTAAAAAGATGTTACTAATGTTGTTTATTAGTCACTTTAGATCACTGAACATAAGTGAGAAGAAGGTGTAAAAATGACCAGACATCATTTCTGACACTTTATAAAGTTATCAGATATTTAATTCCAAAAATGTACATACAACATGTAGACATGAAAAATAAAGTACATATTTCCATTTTTATAATAGTGATAGTAACATCTATAAAGTGTAAAATTGGGCCTAATTAATAAAAGCTACTTGGACGGGGTTAATATGTTTTATAAGATATGTTTTAGCCACCATTAGCACTGTAGTTAAGGGAATGTAACTTATTCTAGACACAATCTGAACCATACAACAATTAAATGGCATGGCCCTATGTTGTGTTACAGATACAAGGGGAGATGTACTAAATCTTAAAGAGGGATAATTGGAGAGAGATACAGCACCAGCCAATCAGCTCCCTAATGGGATCCAAGGGTGACCACTGCTCTTCCAGTGGAGCTCTGCAGTGCACCTGCTGCTGTTGCAGAGTTAATCAGCTCTGTCCCAAGAGCCCTGCTAACACTGGCAACGGGGCAGGACAGTTCAGCCTGTGCTACAGCAAGTGACGATGCACCCGCTGCTGCTGGACTGTGAGATGGGACCCACTGTTGAACGTTGACTCTGCATGCTGCAGACAGCTGAATCACATAAGCATGACCTGGATCCACCGTCCATTATCACACCTTTTTTTTAAAGAGGATGTACTTACGCCCAGGGCATACATTGGTCATGCAGAGGCGGGGGAACTCATTTCTCTATGCCACCTAATTACACCCCCTCCCCTTCCCCAAATAGGCAGACAGTACCAGTGGTAGGGTTTTGGGCATCCCCCTGCAAACTAGAATGCTTTTCTGTGAGAATTACTTTGCATGACCAATGTGGAGTTTAAAATATTCCACCTCACCATTAGAGGTGGTGGAACTCTGTTCCACCCAGTTCTCCCTCACTTTAACCCCTGCTTACGCCTCTGTTATGTGCACATGTAATTAGTAAATCTTGCTGATTAACAATGACCTAATAATGTAAGTATAGTTACTCTAGACAGCGCTAGATAACCGAACAGTGCACACTTCAGACAGAGATGTGCAGGAGAACTTTGGGCATTTCTGAAATCAATCATTTATGCACAATTTACTGTTGCACCAACTCACCTTTAGTTGCATCTGTTGCTGCTTGAACATAGTTTTCCTATGGAAGAAGAAGACAGAGGTTAAGTCAGTAGAGGCATAATGGAACAATAAAATCAAGGGATCTCTCCTCTAGTAAAGTGGATGAGATTTTTCAACATGTTTGTAGGGATGCCCATTGGTGTGGTTGCCATGGATGGTGATCGCACAAATAGCCATTGATGCATCTAGCATGCTCTGTATCCATATTCTTGGACTCTCACACAGCTCATAAACACCTTTACTTGTAAACTAAGCTAATACCCCTTTCACACCGCTATGCTGGGTTGTGACCGGCTGAGACCCCTTTCATATTGGCGCCGAACCCGGCTTATTGCTGTCACCACAGACGCTATCTCAGCCGGCACTTGGAGATAAGAATTCTCCAAGTGCCGGCTCTTCCTTTGGTGTGAATGGGTGCCAAGACGCATTGACCCAGCTTACCTTTTGGCACTGCACCGCGAGCCGCGTTGAACCTGTGTTCAACCCTGCTCAATTCCCAGGTTTTAATCTGGGTCTCTAGATAAGTCTTATTTTACCAGGGTGCTTTCACACTGCACAGTATCCAGGTTGCTGCCCGTACACATGCAATAACCCAATGATGATGTGTGAAAGGGATACAACTAAGCTCATTAATAAATTTAACATCATTTTATTGATCTACATTAAAAATAACAAACAGTATTGTATGTTTGACAATAAGCTTTTGATGTCTATGATCCAATTAACACACCTTTTTCAGATAGCAGGCCGATCGATTGCGGTACAGAACAGCTAACATCTTCTTATCCTTGATCTGTTTGATGGCTTTGCTATAGCAATCAATAGCCTGATCATAATCGTTTGCTTTGAAATATTTGTTTCCATCTTCTTTAAGTTGAACTGGATCTTCCATCTGCAAAAAGAATAATAAAACAGTAGTATTAGTAGTGACAATGATTGCAGTGTACTACAATTGTACATTTGTTATTGTAATTGCTCTAATTATAAGTAATATTATAGCTCCTTTGTAAAGGAATGTCTATAGCCCCCTACACACGGAGCGACGGAGGAGCCTGTGCTGAGCGACAGGCTTAAGCACGGATCACCCCTGCACACCCGCTATGTGTACTGAGCGATCCATGTGGGGCAGAGTTTTGTCTATGCCAATAAGTAATATGCTGCAATCTTCGCAGCATAGACAAGGCATGCACTGTCTATTCCCGCAGGAGATGGCGACACGTGAGGCTGCGCATCACCATTGTTGTACCCTATACACATATCAATTCTACCCCCAGTGTATCATGCAGCCATGCACTGAACACAGCTGCTGGGGGGGGGGGGGGGGTGGATGCACAGCCCCCCCCCCCCCCCCCATATAGCAGCTGCTGTAAATTCTGCACTCATGCCAGTTTGTTACAACAAGGGAAGAAGGTGATTGACAAACAAGTCTCACAAAAGCATTTATTTATTTAGAGTTTCTTATATAGTGCAGCAGATTCCGTTGCGCTTTACAATTGTAGAAAGTGATAAAACAAACCGGGTAACAACAGACAGATATGGAGGTAGGAGGGCCCTGCTGCAAGCTTACAATCTATAGAATTACAGAATTGGTCCTTTCAGATATAATATACATTAATATATTTTATTAGCATGAACAAAGAACAACTGAAAAGAGACTGGGGTAATTCAGAGAGGATTGCATGGCTATGAATTCGCACGCCGCCCAATTATTGAGACACTGCAAATGACCCAGAGTAAGCATGCAATGAAGTCCTGCTGCTTTTTCTATTTGCATGCCATGCAAGGAAGTAGGATTCTGGGTGTAGAAACCAGCTGTTTAGTGAGAGTGCTAAGAAAAATGCAGGCGTGCCTAGGAAAATGCTACGAGTGTCTGGGAAAACGCTAGGCCTGCCCGAGCATTTTAGGGGATGGTGTGCGATGTCAGGTCCAGGCCGGATATGTCTTTTTCCATTGCACCACCGTGTAAGTCTACTCTGAGCCTGCAGTGACTTGTGCCTAGTGTAAAAATCGGTACTAGCACGGAGCCCACGATTTAGATTGAAGTGCATCTTATGCAATCGCATTGCATGCAATATAGCGGCATGCAATGCGATTTTTAATTGTACAAGCACCCTGATGGGGGCATACAATGTTAAATGCACCCCCATTGTCAATGCCAACCCGAAGCGTGGCTGTGCGATCAGGTCTAGATTACCCAATATGTTGGACAGATGCTGTGACACTGGGGCCGATAAATGTTCTTCACACCATTCATTTGTCTCTACAAACAGCATTGTCTGACCATATGACTGCTGCCTTATATGGGAAGTCACGCTGGTCACGCTGCTCCATGTGTCACTGCCACCTGTCTTTGTTCCAGTCTGTGGCACATGTACATTTCTGTCTGATTTCAGCTGCTTGATGTTTATACGCGTCACCTAGTGCTGTACACAGCCGAGACATATTACAGAGGAATACATCTCCTAGTTCACTATCAATCATTTTACTATAAACTGTATCACGGACAACTGTAAAAAGAATATGTATGAATGAATGAATGAATGAATGTTATGGGGGAAATTTACTAAGATGGGAGTTCTATTTCGCATGGGATGTTGCTATGGACTATCTATTATATCCTTGAAGGTGCTAAATAAATAAGTAGATTCTGATTGGTTGCCCATAGCAACATCCCATGTGAAGTAGAACTCCCATCATAGTAAATTTCCCCCTATGCATTAATCCACAGAGAATGGAGGTGACCTATCTCCTAATGTACACCTACACCTCACATGGGGCCTTATTCTGGTCTGTGCGGATGGATCCAAATATGCGGCAAGGACCGTGCGTCCTAAACCCCGCCTTCCATATGGATCGCTCACTCCGTCCGTACGCGGTAAGAAGCTGTCCGCACGGACCGCACGTGTATTTCTCATGAATATGCCTCCTCCATCTAAGGGAACCGAGTGGTCAGGCAGCTCCCGCAACCTCAGACCACACGGGCATTTCTCCGTGCAAAAGCAGGGATCTGGGCGGGCAGCTGACATCCGGCAATGTCATATGTCCGCCCCCTACACGTGCGTCACGGCCGCATTACCATACGTACGCCCAGTGTTTGCATGGGAACGCCCATGAAACGCGGGGTGTAAACATATGGTAATGAGCCCAAACAGCCCTTCACGCCCCTCTCCACCCCCTGTTCGTAGTGTAAACAATTCATGCGGAATTTGGACGTGCGTCCCGTTCGCACATGCGCAGACACAAAACATCGGCGGACCGACCGCACGCGGACATTACCGCACCAACCAGAATAAGGGCCATGGTCATGCTATGCCTTTCCCTCCAACACTCTCTCTATTGCCATGGTTCATGTCAGGGGTGTTCTAGCAGAGGGAAAAACACGCACTGCACACTCCAAAAAACTAACCACGTGTCATTTCCTTATTTGTGGAATACAGTGTTAGGCCTACACAGGCCCATACAGATGGACACAGGATGCCTTATACAGTATATTATATGTGATTTATATATACAATTAATATTAACTGGTGTGGATTATTAGACAGGCAGTGTCTAGATACTCAATAGGTAGACATCAAAGGGTCAACATGCAAAAGATTGACATGGTCTGAAGGTCAACATGAAAAATTATGACATGCAATATGTTGACATGGTCAAAAAGTCAACACGTGAGAAGGTCAACATGAGTTCTTCCGATATGTTTAGTTTCATGTCAACATGGGCCCCCAATTAGTGTAACGCGTACATCACTTCACTAGCCATGCTTTGTACCTGTTCTTTGCTGATCTCAGATGTAGCCCACGTGGATGGTAAAGTGTGAAAAATCCACCCCCCCAAAAATTGTGCAAAACTCAGGTTGACATTTTCATGTGTCAACTTTTTGTTTATGTTATCATATTGACCATGTTGACCTGCTGAATGTCTCTCTAGACACTGTAGATCTATCAACCGGAACCTCTTTTAATTATGAGGGTCACAGACCCTAAGGGGGTTATTTACTAAGTGGGGAGTTTTTTTGATGATGGGATGTTGCTATGGGCAACCAATCAGTATCTACTCATTTATTTAGCACCTTCTAAAAGATAATAGAATCTCATTGGTTACCCATAGCAACAGCCCCTCTTCAATAGAAATTCCAGCTTAGTAAATAAACCCCTATGGGAGGAATTCAATTAGCAGTGGCAATTTACTATGGGTGGCAAAGGGTGTGAGCCTTGAGCGTTAATGTCCAAGGCTGTTCAGTTAGATCCCCTTTTTCCTGGTGAAATATCGAGAAAAATCCGGAAAATTCCATCAAAGAAATTATAGACTTAGACCAAATGGGGTATCTCTCTGCAAAGAGGAAAAAAACAACTTTTCCCCAGAAAATACAATAAACAGAGCAGGAATTCCCAACGTCGGTCTTCAAAGCACACTACAGTGCAGGATTAAGTAATATCCAGTATTCAGCACAGATGTTTAAATCGAAGTCACCTGTGCTCAAGCATTGATATCACTAAAACCTAGTGTTCCTTGAGAACCGAAGTAGGTAGTTCCTGAAACAGAGATTCAAAATGAATATTAAAGATGATTTAATAAAACTGATATTACATGATTTAGCAACAATAGCCATATATAGTGGCAGTGCCTCATGGAAGCTTTAATCTATTAATATATTTATGTGTTATTCCATGGCATTGTATTCACCCATATATAACTATGTTTTCAAAATGAAACAGGGTGATGATCTAGGTTGTGTGGTGTGTAGTATCTTATTGGTAGAGCTTCATAGAAAGGATTTTCTTAGAATAACCCTAATACACCTGAACTGCCTCATATACAGTATATACTGTATTGTCAGCACAAATATTAACAAACCTATGATCTGGGCATATAACACGTACCTTGGCCGGCATATGATGTCACAGACTTCTCCTTTCCTCTGTGCTTCTCCAACATGGGGTTTATGTCTTCTGGGTTATATATAGAAGTGAATGAAATGGTCTATTCTGTGGAATGTGGGTCCTACAAACAGGCACAGGGGGGTCCTGTGGTGTGGAAATGTTCATAGTGATAGCGATGAGACAAATACAGTTACAGGGCTAAACTGAAGTAAAGCAAATCAGTAGTTATTCCTTGTCATATATGTTACTAGCTTAAAGGACATTCAATATTTGAAAAGTTTGTAAAGTAACAGAAATGCCCCCCTGTCACAGTGAGTAAGCCCACCTGCCCTGCCATGTAAGGAGGTGACAGAAAGCTGACCACTGGGACAACAGCAAGAATGAAGTTGATGTAGTGGGAGATGATCCAGAGCAGCTGTCAGTTTTAGAAGCGTGTGGCAGCTTCTGGAACATGAAGTGATGCCATAGCATTAGACCAGGCTGATTCACTGATGATTTTTAATTCAAACAGGCGCATGGAGCTGATGCAGATTTGTGAGCAAAAAGCAAAATCGACTGAAAAAATAGTATGCAAAAATAATATATCAGCATATCCTATATAATAAAAGGTTAATACTGCCCTCAGTGCATGGCACTGTTCTGTGCATACGTAGTACAAGTTCACACAAGGCTAGGGGGATATTTATAATTGGTGCAGTGTGCGTGGTGCCCATATTGCACCTTTGGTACTTGTGTAGTTTAAACACCGACGGCCGGGTTCCCGAAGCCCGTTGGCTATTTTCCCTCGTGGGGGTCCACAACCCAGATAGAGGGAGAATAGAATAGGTGGCGAGCGAAGCTCGCCACCGTGCCCGCAGCGTGGCGAGCGCAGCGAGCCCGCAAGGGGCTTTGTTGCGCTGGCCACGCTGTCTGAGACCAGGCAGTCGGGATAATGACTGTCGGGATCCTGACTGTCGGTGAATCATACCACACCCATTGTTTGCAGCCAGCATCGATAGAGAAACTTGCTCAGCTGCGTGAACATCGGTGTTACTTACAAATCTGAAACAGGCTCTAGTACTTTTGGAAGTAGGCTGCAGTCTAACCCCAACCCCTCCCTTTCACAATAGATTAGACCCCATTAGATCAGACTCAAACAAATGCTGCTGAGTAAATGCTATCAATTAGAAATAGAAACTACCATTCATTGATGATGGTTTCTAAATGACACCATCCCTTGGACTTTAAACTTCTTAAAAATATTTGTAACTGTAGTGACAGGAACACAAAGCTGCTTGGATGTGGTTTTACAGTCATTATCTTTAACATGCTTGTCTAATAATTTCTTTCTCATCTCCTACAAATACTCTATCATTTGCTTTCTCTAGACCAGGCATTCCCAACCACGGTCCTCAAGGCACACCAACAGTGCAGGTTTTAGTGATATCCAGGCTTCAGCACAGATGGTTTAATCAGAATCACTCAGGTACTAATTAAGTCACCTGTGCTCAAGCCTGGATATCACTAAAACCTGCACTGTTGGTGTGCCTTGAGGACCGTGGTTGGGAATGCCTGCTCTAGACCATTTTCAGTGCGGTGCACACGATGATACCACACAGCAGAGCAGTGACGTGCGGTGAGGTTAGGGTCAGGTGAGGCAGGCGCTATTTGGGACATAAACAGCGGGGACAGTGACAGCAAGGAGAGTAAGAGAGGGGGATGGGAGAGAGTGACAGCGGGGGATGGGAGGGGAGTGATACTGGGGAGAGTGACAGTGGGGGATGGGAGAAGCGACATTTGGGAAAGTGACAGCGGGGAATGGGCGAGAGTGATATCGGGGAGAGTGACGGTGGGGGATGGGGGAGAGTGACAGCGGGGGATGGGGAGAAAAGTAATAGCGGGGAGAGTGACAGTGGGGGATGGGGAGAGTGACATCGGGGGATTAGGGGAGAGTGACAGTGGGTATGGGGGAGGGTGACAGTGGAGAAAGTGACAGTGGGGGATGGGGGAGAATGACAGTGGGGGATGGGGGAGAGTGGCAGTGGGGTCATAGGGCTGAAGCATTACTTACAGTACTTTTGAAGCCTGCCTGGGCTCCAGCAGCATTGGCGGAGGGAGGTCAGTCGTGCCACCCGATGGAGGGGATACAGCCGGCCCAGGGTGCAATGGTAGCAGGAGGAAGGGAAGCCAGGCCTCCCGGAGGGCTCCAGCGATACAGTCGCCGCAGCATGAGCTGGAGGAGAGAGGCCCAGGATAAGTGTCTACCGCAGCAGCGTGATAAGAGAGCCACGGCTGCGGAAGGAGGTGATCCAGGCCACCCCGACATGCCAGGTAAACCCACTCCTCCTGCTCTCTGCGACACTGCAGGCAACACAGCTCCTGCTGGAGCCTGTCCTTCACAAGTTCCCCGGCCGCCCTCCGCTCCCAGCACTGCAGGCGTCCCTGAGCGTCAAGGCTCTGTTGCTTCTGCCCCAGCAGCAACTCGCTCTCCGCTCTCACACTGCCATTAGTGGGTCCAGCAGCCTCTGACCCTGCCGCGTGTGACAGCGGATCAGTCTGTCACACTGACACTATCACAGCTGTCTCAGTGACAGGGGGCGTGCTTTGATATGGGTTGAAGGCACGTCCCTGTCACTGATGCAGATGTATAGGTGCCGCATCCCTGTTGATTTTTAATGGGCTTTTCAGCCTCTTTTTGTGCCCACAACTTATCCCCGCCCCTCCCTGCTGACAGTTTTCAACTGTCAGTTGGAGGCACAGCTCCTGCTGCCTCCCAGCCTTCCCACAGCGTCTCACACCATAAATAAAAAAAATACTAAGAATATATTTATAACACAGTATTTGTGTTATAAATATCATCTTTTTTTTTTATTATTATTTATGACAGGTGAGGCACTGCCTCCCCTGACTGCACGTCCCTGCAGCAGAGTGATTAATTTTCTCCATTAATAGACAATGACCAACTAGAAAAATTAAGACATGTACTGTATGATGCTAATTCAAAAGGAATTCTGGCATACATGACTAATATCATCACTTTTTAGGAAGAATTGTTTTAATGAGCTGTAAGGGTACCAACAAATTTGTCCATGACTGTATGTCACACTGGGTAAGGACAAATCTGTATACGGTACATTTTGAGTGAAATACTTTTTGGCAAAATACATTTTCATGAAATACTTTGCACAGACAAATAATAATTTAAATTTGATAAACTTTATTATGTGAACAACTGAAAGCAAATATTTATTTTATCGTTTTTTATTGTTTCTATATTTGTTCAATTTGCCCATAAAGATTGAATGTACAGTTGTTTTCAAGAACTACACAAACAAAATCTTTAAACCTGGATAATCATATTTCTGAGACATCTTCTATGCAGGGCTGGTGCAAGGTTTCTAGACACCATAGGCAAAGCTCCACAATTCTGCAGCTGCTCTCCCCAATACCCTCCACACAGCCACTCACATACATAATTAACTTTTTCAAATATTATATTAATTTTGTATTTATGAACAACAAATATTACATGGTGGTCATGCAGTGAGAATTGTTTTAAGTAATAACGCAGACTGGGGTGAAGTGTCAGCAGCATTCAGTTCCGACCTTCAGTGGTCTAAGGCTGCCTAGTGGTGGCGCCGGCCCTGCTTCTAGGCTTTTGGAGGGTTCGATTTTCAAGTAAAACAGTAAACTTCAATCAAACAAATTCAACAACACAATTGTATTAACATTTTATCAAAATAGATCGAAAACTTTGAAACTTATAACAAATAAACATCATGAACTAAACATCAATATTGGCTTAGAGATCCATGCTGTGGTCCTGGAAACAAAAAACTGAATGGGAACATTAGGTCAAGGAGTTCCCCTCTGTATTTTGGAAAGTAATTTTGCTTCCGGACATATTTCCTAAAAGATAGAAAATACAACTTCCAGTCAGTGTTTATTATGTAAATTTATCTACAGATGTAAAAAACATTTAAACACCATGTAATACACTGTGACGATTTGAGGAATGAAAATGTCAAATTTCACAAAAAATTAAGGGAAAACGGGTCGACACCATTTAGAGCGACATACATTGGGTCAACCACTGAAGGTTCCCATGCCTTAGGTCTACACAGACAAAAGGTCGACATGCCTAAGGTCGACAGGGTCAAAAGGTCAACACACACCTTAGGCCGATATTGGGAAGGTCATCCGTCAAAAGGTAAACATCTGTTTTTCTAATTTTTTGAGCCGACAGGCGGTATTTCATGCCCTAACGTTGACTAGGGCTATGGGGGAGAATATAATAGTGTGCCGAGCATAGTAAGGCACCATGCCCGAAGCATGGTGAGCCCAGAGAGCCAAGCGAGGGGACCAATACCGTCCATGGTGAAAACCTATGTCAACATTTTGACCTTCCAAATGTCGAACTAATGCTTGTGTCAACCTTTTGACCCTGTAGACCGACTGTGTCCTAAGGCCTTTCGTCCGTCAGTGGTCAACCGAATGTATGTCAACCTTAATTTGGTCGACCTAATGACCCATACCCAAATTAAGTGCTTGATTATGTTTTTACTTGCAGTACAATTCTCTACAATTAGCAGCACTGGATATCCTATTGTCAGTGTTGGATTCATAGAGGGCTATTCAATGCCCTGATGGTGAGTTATCAACGGCGAGAAGTGCTGATAACTAGATGTCAATGTCTAGGTGGAAACGGCGGCAGACTCGCAAACCTCGGCACTTAAGGGGATCCTCGCCATCCTCTCACAGCGACTATTTGGCCCAAACATTGAATACGGCGAGTGGTTATCACGGGGAGGATGGCTCTTATTGAATAGCTCATAGGAGTGCAAGCATAGTGAAAGCAAGTGCTAGAAAAGGTTCCATCCTCTGTGAAGGGCAGCAGCTAGGGGAGTGGCAGTCAGCCCTATAGCGTAGGTGCTACAGGGTGGTATATCAGTTGGTAGGGACAGTTCCCAGTGTCTTCCTTCCCAGTACAGTCTCTATTGTGTCTGGTACAGGTATGATATATCTGGGGAAGTGTAACTCCGTGTGTGTGTATCCCATCAGTCCCCTGTGCCCATCTCACCACCCCCCGGAACCCTAACATCCAATCCAGTCACAGTGATCACATACCTCATTCAGCTCACTGTTACCACATCCCCATTTTAATGACCCTTCCTATCCTGCCCCTTGCTCCCCATTCAAAATGTTGTCCTATCCAGACGGTGTCCTCCACCATTTCACTGATCCCCTCATCCCAGTGTCTCCCAAGGTCGACATGCAACAGGTCAAAGGGTAGGCATGACAAAGGTAGATACACATCCACATTTTTTGGGACTTTTCCATACTTTACCATCCACGTGGACTATAACTGTGAATGGAGTAAGGCACTAGACCCAAAAAATAGCGAGCCATGTGTGGGTACACAGTACAATAATTGGGGGTCCGTGTGAACAGGTGTCACAATGACACAATTTTTTTTGAAAAACTCATGTCAACCTTTTCATGTGTCATGTCAAACTTTTGACCCTGCCGTCCTATTGCATGTCAACCTTTTGGTGTTGACATATTGACTATTATCTAGACCAGGCATGGGGAACCTTCGGCCCTCCAGCTGCTGGGATGTGTAGTTCAACAACAGCTGGAGGGCCGAAGGTTCCCCACCCCTGATTTAGACCCTGTCTATCTAATAATCTGCATCCAAATAAAATATGACATGCTATATAACCGCATGACATACCACTTTTTGAATGCTCACACTTGCGATCTGTTTCAGTCACATTAGTCAGAGATGAAATCTCCATGCTTTGGCATTCGCAATCTGTTAAAAAATAAAATTACATTTATTCATTGTGTATAAATATACAACATATGTAAACTGTCCTCAAATACAAGCACTGCAGGGACTTGTACATAAAAGTAGAAGCTAAAACAGCTTATGTTATTGAATAACTGCATACAAAACGTATCAGGAATCTGGGATGAAAGATTTGAATGACTAACATTGGATAACATAAATGGACTTCTCAAATCTAATTTGGCTTACAAGGGTCTGGAGTCCTGTGTCATTGTGAATAGTTTGTGTATACATATATATATCACCTTAAATAATTATTAAAAATGACCTGCTAATAACTTGTATCATAAATATCAAATGGATGTGTTAACATTTTGTAAGCGTGAAAATACATATGATTATGTAGCAAATATACCTCTATTGGAAATAAATATATGCGTACTCAATTAACATAAGTGACAGTGTACAATTACCATTTCAGTGGAAATTCTTTGTCACATCCTCTTTCAAGGGGAGGTTGGCAGACAATTAATATGAAATCTGGCAATGAGTGTGTGAGGACCCCAGGATCTTTGTGGCGGTGCAGCTCACTTTATGCCTATCGCATACCCCCCCCCCCCCCTTCTGAGTTCCAAAGATCATACAGGAATACAAAATACAATACAAAAGTATTACCTTTATTTTATACACTGGTTATACGTGTAAACTCAGTAATTACAGTTTATATACAATATATATAGGAAGACCGTTAGCATTAGTCATGTTGGCAGAACCTTACCATGTTATCCCTCAGGATAGCTTCCGTTGGGCATGCGGGTAGGACATGGAAAGTCCACACTCCCAGCTCTATCACTCAAATCTCTCTTTCTCTCACTTTCTGTGAATCCCCCTCCTAGCAACACCTCTCGCCTCCCTCAATAATTATTAACTCTTCCAATGCTGGACGCAGTTGTATATAAATTTAACAGGGTCTCCTATTACCGGTCCAAGGGCTGATTAAATCTCCCAGTACATCTTGTTCTTTTGAAGCTTGGAGTTTTAGGCCTGTGTCAATAACCATATCCCTGTGACATATTTGCGGCACCCAAGGCACAGATGGAACCCCTCTCATTCATTCCCGGCGCCTGCCAGAACCTACCCTCTGGCGAGCGTTTGCGGACAGGGACTCCATTAAACTGAGACACACGTGCGTCTCACTCGCATCCCAGTCTCTCGGCGGCAGGGCAGCGGGTCCCTGCCCATCTTTGCCTCAGGGAGACAGGAAAGGTTGGGGGGGTGGGGGGTGGCAGGCACCCAGAGGGGGAGCTCCTTTGCCGCGGGGTGTATGAGCGTCTTGTGCACACGCGTCCTGGCGGGAGCTGGCGGCTGGCAGGGGATAGTTTCACCAGCTTCTGCAAATATGAAGCCAGCTACATCTCAGCTCTTTATCATCCACATTGCTAAACAAGTACATGGGGTAATCTTCCTGGGGCATTAGGGTGGCAGAGTACACACAGGGCACCTTCTCCTCCCTTTTCCCCAGCTTGATAGATGGGACCGCTTGAGGCAAGGTGTTGTTCCCCCTTGAGGTTGGGTAGGGGTGCAGTACTGCCCCCTCTGCTGGGACACAGTCATTGTAGATGCCCTGGCAGCTGGTTTCAAAGTTTCCATTTACCTCCTCTGCAAAAGGGAAGGTGTACTGCAGCTGTTTTGTCTGCACCCCCATCCTTTGGCTACTAGCCTCCCCCCAGCTTAGTACAATGGTCAGTTGCTTGTAGCATTGGCTGACAGAAGCTTTCTGCCTCCTGTGGTGAGGTCTCAGCAATCACAGTAAAAGTCTCTGAGCTCTGCGACTACTCTCTGGTGCAGCACTGACCCTGTATACTGGCACTGCTCTGTCTAATATGTGCTCCATGTGCACCACTCGGTCAGCACCATGTGGGACCACACCATCAAGCTCTGCCACAATACCTGACAAAGGACCTACTTCCTATATACACTGAATGCATGTAGTAGGTCATCCTGTTGCTCACACACCATCTAATAAGTGAGTGCTGTGAACATTCTTCTGTGGGGGTGCTGTATCATTGCTTCCATTCTGCAAATAGATGTTCCACACTCAGTTTTGATAACAGAGCTTCCGATTCTGCACACTACATTTCCTCCACAGTGGACCCCTCGGTCGTCCACCCAGGTGGCACCATCAGCTTCTCCTCCCTCTGGGTTCTCTTTCCTGGGTGCTGGTGCAATGGCCTCAGCTATCTGGCTTCTCTGCATCCTATCAGTTTTCTTGCAATTACCTTCCCTAAGAGCTAAAGTTTGAACAGTGTTGCTGCGCTTTCACTTTCCAAAGCTAGTTTATACATTAGTAGCCAATTAGGGAAATAGAGGCCACTTCACAAGCACAAAATATCTAATGCGGAACCCAAATCTCCATTATGTCTTTTGGAATACTCAAGTGCTAATAACCAGATGTATAGCTGGGTACACACTGGGCGATATATTGTTAATTATATGAACGATGTTGATATCGTTAATGATACCATGTGCATTTAGTCCAATGTGTATGTTCATTATCAATAATAACGCGCACGGCTATGGGTCATTAACGACTCCCTTTGTCATCTGTACATGCAGCTCAATCTAACAATATCATCAGCGACTGCATGTACAGGGCAGGAGGCCAGTGACGTCACTGACTGATATATTGTGAACAATATCAGTCAGTGTGTATATGTACTTAATCGTTCTCCCGTGCGAAACTTCCAGTGTGTACCTAGCTTAAGACCTTTACACATTATTTTCTTAGTGAACTGAGATGCTCTTCTAAAACTGAGCGATAAATTTACAAAATGCAATATCTTAACAACTTGTTATCAGACATAAAATACTTATTTGCATAACTATCAGTATTATTGATTTTTTGGAATTGTTTTTATTGAAGCACCAAATGCAAGAGATATTACAGATAATTCCATACAAGGTCATAACCATATAAGCAATGAGCGAATTAGCGTATATACAATTACATGTTATGTATATGATTACAATTATACAGAAATAGTAAACAATAACAATTATTAAAAGGTACAGCAAAAGACTGGCAAATAAACAACAAAAAAGAAATAAATAAAATTGTGTCTCTCTCTCCCTACCCCCGCCCCCCACCCAACCCCCATCTAGTTGAGTGAAATAGATCTACATAGTAGTATTGTTAATTGTTATTGGTGGGTCTCTACCTGTGAGCCGTAAAAGATACCACTAAGTATTTTGTAAACCTGAATGGATTTGATGTCTAATTTCATATTATAATGTGGCAATATAAGTATCCTATATGATATAAAAAACTTTTCAGCTTTTTCTGTTTTTCCAAGGAAACCTCCACCCAATCCATGTGAAATTAATTGAAAAGCTTTGTTTTTAATAAGGAGAAGGATGTATTGTTGTGGATATCTATTAGTGAAGGATTGTTTTTTTGTGGTGGCACTTATTGCTGTCAGCAAAGTCTGCATCCAGCAGGGATAATTTAAAATATTGCCCATGCAGCGTTAAATGGTATGTAGTTAACCAAGTGAGTTTCAGTATAGCGTTTAATTTGGAGCCAAAAACCTCTGACCATTGGGCAGGACCATAGACAGGGAAATAAGCCTGCATACTCAGTACCACATCTGTAACATGTATGTGTTGTAGACCTCCCCATCCCAAAACTTCGATGAGGTGATTATATATAGGTACGGTGTAGAATATTAAGGAATTAACCCACAGGAGAAGTTGAAAGCCCGCAGCAAATCTCTAATAGTAAGCTAAGGGAAACTCTGAAGCCACTGAGTCATTCCGGTATTGGTGATTTAGGTCTATTCTGAAACAAATATAATAGTTAGAGATAGATTTCTTTACAACTGGCGGGACAGATAATAAAGTGTCAATTTGATTACTCCAGTCTATGTCTGAAAATGATCGGACTACTGCGTTTTTTATGTTTAGCTTGCAGGAATGCCAGGGGGTAACCGGAAAAGTTTCCCCAAAAGTTAGAACTCTACAGTTATTTCTATCTATTAGGCATCCAATATGCTTGATATCGCCTACACACCAGATGGTAAATGGATACATTGCTCTGAAAAAGAGAAAATGTGAGCAGCGCACATTGGATGATCTTAATTAATACATATTATAAAATATTACATATAAAATACATAAAAATAAGTCCAAACCAACCCCTGGGATCTACAAAATTCTTTTAAACAAAATTCCACCCAATTGACACTCTTTCTGGTATTGCACCACCTGCCTTCCCTGTTTGCGGACCAACAGAACAACACTCTCTGCGAACTGTCTGTAATTTGTGCCAATTTGGACCGACTTTGTGGAAATTCAGTGGAGGACATATGTACCCTATCACGGGTGGTAAATATCCTATTCATATTGTAAACTTGCCTAGGGCTATCATAGGAATGGACTCTCCGGTACATCCATAATTTATGGGGGTTCCCTTCAATTGATTCTGTTCTTTTTATGTATTTTATATGCAATATTTTATAATATGTATTAATTAAAATGTTGTCAAAGATCATCCAATCTATTCTCAAAAAGAAAAAAAAAATCATTTGATTTTCATCACGTGTGCGCTGCTCACATTTTCTCTATTTCTTGTCTATACACGGAACTTACTTCCCCGTTAACAAAGCAGCTGCCAGAAAGTCAACTCCTGGCGAGTGCCCCCCAGCTCTGCCCCTTTGGGACAGTCCTATTCCTTGATACATTGCTCAGCCTTGTTAAAAATCTGGATTGTTAAGAAACGGTAGAAATAAGGATTTATGAGAATTAGCGCCAGGGGCGGATTGGCCCACCGGGAAACCGGGCCGTTTCCCGGTGGGCCGGCACATTTTAGGGTCATAGGGGCCACCCAGCCTCCCTGGCTTGGCCGCGGCCCACCAAACCGCCATCTCCGCGGTTACCAGCACGGCCGCAGCAAAATGCCCTGATTAAACATGGCTGCGGGAGGGCTGGTGCGCATGTGCGGCCGCACACAGCACCTCCCGCGGTGCTTACGGCCGATTGAAACACTTCCGGGTTTCGCGACACCACCCTCCTCCAGTCCCCGCCAGCGGAGCTCTGAAGCCGCGCAGAAATGTATGTGAGCGGCTGCAGGGAGAGAGAAGCGGGATTCTTAAGTAATGTCCACAGCTAGTCTGCTTTCATTGCCGCTTTGAGTGCCCTAATGGATACTGCTGGGGATCAGAAGCAGCGGTTGGGTGCCGGGCTCGGGGAATCAGCAGCCAGAGGAGCCGAATGACAAGCAGAGCAGGCAGGGATCGAATGTGTTCCTCACTTGATTTGTATGCCTGGGGGCTCCACTCTACACTCTCCCTGCACAGGCTGCTGCTGCTGCTGCTAAACTTCCTGTGACAGTCAGAAGAAAGAAGCTGAGCTCCAGTTCTATAAAGGTGGTGGCTGAGGGCATGATTCATCGGGGTATACTGACAGGTAATGACTTCCACTGTACAGTGTGTTTGTCACTGTGTGTGCATGTTAGTTTGCCCTCCCCTGCCCATTTCTATGACAGCAGCTGTAATGGGGTGCTTTCAGACAGGACCCTGACACTGCAAAATGGCACCTAGCTGCTCTGAGATTACCATCCCTGGCCCCACTGCCCCCAATGTACACCATAAATCTCCTCTCACCTGCTCTTCCACCCACCCATTCTCTCTCCTGCTCTCCCAGTCTTCCTCCTCTCTCCTGCTCTACCATCCTTCCTACTACATCCATACTCCCAGATCTAGCCACACTAGTAACCATGCTCCCCCCAATTACAGTGCCCCCCCTGTCATTTTTATTTGGATCATGCATTAGAGTACAGTAGCCAAAGAAGCAGGGGGCAGTTCAGACTGGAGCCATCCTTTATGGGAAGCCATTCTTTAAGGGACAGTTTCTGCAGGGCAGGCATGCCCAGGGCAGGATTCGTCACTAGGCCCGTGCCTAGGGGCGGCACCTTCTATGGGCGGCAGCTGTCCCCTGCACCCTTTGAAGCTTTTTTTTTTTTTTTTATATAGTGCTGCGGGAAGTCCTGTGCCCCCCTCCCCCTTCAATACCACTGAAGCAGTCCCCTCCCACGCTCCCCCACCAGGGCTGGTGAGAGAAAGACCCTCAGCTGATGTCCCACCCGCCTCCAGTGCTGCTGTTGTCCCATGCTCACCCTGGCCTCCTGCAGTCCTACTTCCGCCAGCAGTGCCTTCTTAGTCCTGCAATCCTGCTCCAGCTGCATTCACGCTCCCACTGCACCGCCACCTCTCCATGCTCTCCCCCGCCAGAGCTACCAAAGGCAGTGACTGAGCCACGGGTCCCATTGTACTACCGTCCCACACTCCTCTCTCCAGCCATTCTGTCATCTGCTGTGAGCTTACAGGTAACTGTACGTGGGGAGGAAGGGGGTGGGAAGTCTGCGGTAGCAGGGGATGAAAGGGGCATGAGAGGGAAAGGGGTCTAATAGGGGAGGGGGGGGGCAGCCAAGAATGTTGTGCCTGTGGGTGGCCTGACACCTAAATCCGCCCCTGGGCATGCCACCTGCATTTCCTCTGCCACAGTGCAGCCCACCTTCCCATTTAATCTGCTTGATCCCTTCCCCCATCCCAGAGCTGCTATATGCTTTGATACAGGCAGAATGGGGCTCTGGGCATGGCCAGCGGCGAGATGATGTGTCTGTAACCAACTGCGTCTCCATGCTTTGTGAGTTATATTTCAGCTAACAGTATAGGTTCAGCAGGCAGAAGCTGGGTTCCCGGGGGATGTAAGATGTGGGCTACAGGCAGGGTCAGGGCACAGCATGCTGCAGACTTTGGCCACTGAGCTGGAGGGAGTGGAGACGGCGAAAAAATCGATTTCCTGCACGAGCTGTGATGTCACTGTAGTGTAGCATTTAAAGTGTAGTGATATAGTGCTGCATATTGAGGCATGTACTGTAGTGTAGAGGAGTGGGGGCAATGTACTGTAATGTAGTGATTTATTTCAGTGTAGAGATATAGGGCCTGATTCTGGTTGGCTTAGACTTGTGGAGTCAGGTCCTAGACCTGGGCGGGCGGCTAACGTCCTGTGGTGGGAGGCAGGTTGGTGGGGGCCTAAAGCATAGGTTTGTACCTGGGCCTACTAGACATTAGTTCCGCCACTGAGTGCTGTGTAGGGAGATAGGTGCTGCTGCTGTGATCTGTGCGGTGCTGGTAGGTAAGGGTTGCTGTGCAGGAAGAAGGGTTATGGGTTAGGGGTGCTGACATGCTGAGAGAGGTGTTGGTTGCTGTGTTGTGCGGGAACAGGGGTGGTGAGTGTGGCGAGATGGCATACAGGGATGGGTACTCTGCTGTGATCTGTGCTGTGCTTGAAGAGGGGTTTTAAATGAGGGGTGTTGTGCTGGGAGAGGGGTGATGGATGCTACATAGTAAGGGGAGAGTCTGGGGTCCTGTGTTGTGAGGGTAGACTATGCCATATAGAATGCCTTCTGTGGTAGGGCTGTAAGGGACTTTACCCTAACATCCCCCCGTCATTTAGGTGATTTTTTTTTTTTTAAATCTAGTTTAAGCTGCAGCTGACACCAGAGACGGGAGCCGGGGTCTGAACCTTGCGGGAGCCAGAAGCAGACTGCTAGAGACGGGAGCCTGACCCTCAAAGCTGCCTGAAGCTGACACCAGAAGCAAGAGCATACCTCCCAACTTGTGAACGGAAGAAATAGGGACATTCGCGCGCCCAAAAGGGGGCAGGGCGTATGCAAATGAGGGCGCGGCTTATGCTAATTAGCCTCAACCTCATTTTCATACGAGAATAGACGCTGTGCGCATGCGCACAGCGTCTATTCTATTAGATTGGGGGGTCTCCCAACTACCACCCCCCGCAGCGGGACAATGCCTGCCGGGGGTGGGACAGCGGGACAGGACTCGAAAATCGGGACTGTCCCGCTGTAATCGTGACAGTTGGGAGGTATGTACAACATATACTTTACTCTATGTGACATAATCAATGCGGCCGGCGAGGGGGTTAAACGGCGGGGATCGAAGACAACAAGTGATCATCGTTGTTTAACCCCCTTGCCAGCTGCTCCCTGTATTCAACGTTCCCAAACAGCGAGGCTTGTGGCTAATGCAGGGAGCCCACTGCATTTAGCGGAGAGTCTCGCTGTTTCAACGGCCGTATACGCCAATTTCCCCTCGCTCCAAAAAGCGAGGAGGAAGCGGCGTATGCAGTGGGGTCAGTTGAATACTGACCCTGCGAGATGTGACAGCGAGCAGGCAGCGCTGCTCGCTGTCCAAGCTCGCCATCAGCATTGAATATACACTTATATATAGCTATATGATAATTATATGACTATATATAACTATATGGTATATTACAGGGCACATTTATGATATATCTATATATAAATAATATATATATATAAATAAATATAAATAAATTTATTTATATATCTATATAGATATATCTAAAATATGCAGTATCTGACATAATAAATTATATTGAAGTGCTTACTTGCACAGTAAAGAAAAGCCAGCCCCAGCTTACACGGAGAATTATCCAGCAGCCAGCCCACGATCCTCCTAACAATTTAGACTGCACTGAGGCGTGGCTGGGCGGCACGCCAGCGTCACACGTCATAGGGGGCGGGGCGATGACGATGTACTGTTTTCCCCTAGTAGCAGCTACAATAGCTGCTAGGGGGAGAAGTGGACAAGACACTGCAGCCCCTGCCGTGTCTCTTATCACGGTGCGGCGGGTGCGCACATGTGCTTATACGTCCTCCCCGTGCCCCAGGGAGCACCGCGGCAATGCGCACACAGCGCCGATAGGCAGGCACAGCACATTGACACAGCCCGCAGTGTCCCGCGGGCGGGGGAGGTTGCTGCGAGAGGTATTACAGTGATTATCTCCCGTGGCAACCTCCCCCGCCGGCGGGACACTGCCGGCCGCGGGTGGGACAGCGGGACAGTCACCGAAAATCGGGACTGTCCCGCTAAATTCGGGACTGTTGGGAGCTATGCAAGAGCCAGGAGCTGAGGTATGAACCTGGTGCTAGCCGGAAGCTGATATCTAGAAGCAGGAGCCTGGAGATGTGATCTGACCCTCGCAGCTGCCGGGAGCTGGCAACCAGAAGCGGGAGCCGTGCAGCAGCCTGGAGCTGACAGCCGGAGGTAAGTCGGGGGGTCTAGCGCAGCTTAGGATGTGGAAGTATGGCCCTCTACCTCACAAGCTGCTTCACACCACACTTGCACCAATGTTACATAACTCCCTCTTTCTCTCTCTCTCCGACTCTCCCTCTCTTTCTCTATCCACCCCTCCATCACTCTTTTCCTTTCTATCCCTTCCTTTACACCTGATTTCTCCTATACTTCCTCTCTATTTCTCTCTCCTCTCCTTCTCTCCCTTCTCTCTCTTCCTCTCTCTCCCTCTCCCTCCTTAGCTTCTCTATCTCCCTCCCTTTCATCCTCTCTTCCTTTGTCTCTCCATCTCCATTTCCCTCTACCCCTCTCTTTCTATCCCCCTCCTTTCTCTTCCCCTTCTCTCCGCCTCTCTCCCTACCCATTTCCCTCTATCCCCCTCCACCCTTCCCCTCTTTCCCCCCACCTTCCCCACTATCTCTTTCTGTCACCTCTCTCTCTCTCCTGTCATCCAATGCCTCTACCTGTCATCCTCTGTCACTCATTGCCTTCCCCTGGCATCATCCACTTACTACCTCTTTTACTCTCTCCCTGGGGTCACCCACTGCTTCTCTCTATCACCCTTTGTCTCTCTCTCTGTAAACCACTGCCACTCTATCTCCCACTATCCGTCCCCACCATCCACTACATCACCCTCTACCTTTCGCTGGTGTGACTGTCACTATCTCCCCATTTCCCTCTCTTTCCTGTTGGTCTCTGACTTTTTTAGACATCACTCTTTGCCTCTTCCTGTTACCTTTTTACTGTCACCCACTGCCTCTCTACATCATTCCCTTTGAGACCACGCTATTGTAAGGCCATGGCCCAGGGCCGGCGCCACCACTAGGCAGCTCTAGGAATTTGCCTAGGGCACCGGCACCTGGAGGGCGGCAGTACGCCCCTCACCCCCAGCATGGAGGGTTAGCGAACTGTGTAAAAAACTTGCGGCGCCGGCGTCCCTGCAGTGCTGGAGTGGGCAGGGGTGTCCGTGCCGCGGGGGTACCTGCGGCGCTGTCATTGTGTATAAAGCTGGCGGCGGCCGGCGGGGTCCCTGCAGTGAATAGAAAATAAGTAGCGCTATGCGCGAGGCGGCGTGGGAAGCGCTAGTTATTTTCTATTCACTGCAGGGACCCCGCCGCCAGCTTTATACACAATGACAGCGCCGCAGGTACCCCCGCGGCACGGACACCCCTGCCCGCTCCAGCACTGCAGGGACGCCGGCGCCGCAAGTTTTTTACACAGGTACCCCACCACCACCGCTACTGCTCCTAGCCTGTCCCCTTATCCACACTACTACTATTACTCCAGCCTGCCTCTGCTTCCCATTACTGCTCCCAGCCTGTCCCTTTATCTTCTCTATTACTACTCCAGCCGGCCCCTGCTACCCACTACTGTTCCTAGCCTGTCCCCTTATCTTCTCTATTACTACTCCAGCCTGACCCTGCTTCCCACTACTGTTCCTAGCCTGTCCCCTTATCTTCTGTATTACTACTCCACCCGGCCCCTGTCCATTTATCCACACTACCACTACTCCAGCCTGCCGCTGCTTCCCACTACTGCTCCCAGCCTGTCCCCTTATCCACACTACTACTACTACTCCAGCCTGCCTCTGCTTCCCACTACTGCTCCCAGCCTTTCCCCTTATCTTCTCTATTACTACTCCAGCCTGCCCACTGCTCCCCTCCAGGCCTCACTGTACAGTACCCACACATAGCCGCTATCCACTCAAACCCCTGGCTTCCAGAATATACCTCTATGACTTATACAGTAGCTCCCTACCACCCCAGGGACATATACTACCGACGATATCCCTGCCCCCCAGGTACATACACTGTCCATGCTACCCCAAGTCCTCCTAGCCACAGTACCCCCACCCTAGGGACATACACTTTCCACACTTTTTTTGTGTGTGGAGCTCAATGTGTTTTATTTTATTCCTGTGGGGGCTAATGGTTAATGTTTGACCTGTCAGGGGTCAATACATTTATTTTACCTGTTTGGGCTATCAGTAAATATCATTGTTTTCTATTTGAGCCAGTGTTTTATCTGGGGGGGGGGGGGGGGGAGGAGGAGGAGGGGTGGTAAATTGATTATTTTTTCCATATTGGGGGTCAGGTATGGTTTTTTTTTCTGCTGGTGCAAATGTCTTTGTATTTTCCTGTGGGGCCAGTCCTTATATATTTGGTGCACGGCGATGCACCAGGGCAGTGTAACGGCATTAGCATATAGTTGCAGATGAAACTGCAGCAAAAGTTGCAAGAAAGGCCGCAAATGCATGCAACCTGGAATCCTACTCTATAAGTAGGGATCCCGCCCCCTTTCACAGACCCCACCCCTCAGCAGACTCCACCCCCATTAGGGCTGCTTCCATAAATTTCCCGGGCTGGTTTTTCATCCCAATCCACCCCTGATTAGCGCCTACATGTTTTCTAACAATGTGCAATATTTTTTTTGTGTTCCATAACAGGGGATTATCTTTGATTTGGTTGGAAATCTCCTGGTCATGTGGATGAAAAAATTAAATTAAGTCATTATTATCAAGGAATCCTCGTTCTAAAGAAGTTAGCATACATTTAACTTTTGTGTTTCCAATCCGACAAATATCAAAATATTGAAGTTCTATTATATAATTGCACATCTGGGAAGCCTTCTCCTTCATTAGATTTAAGATGCTGTAATTTAAGTAAGCTTATTTTATGTCATTTTTTCCCAAATTAATTGTCTGAATAACTTCTTTATATTTTGCAAGTCTTTCCTATTAGTGTTATTTATTTGTTATTTACTTACCTGTTCTATTCAATAAACAATAGCTTTCTAGCAGTGCATCTTCAGAGGAACCTACAACAAAAAGTGTTTACACTTTATTTCAAAGCAGTATAGTTATGAAAGTATCATGGTAGTGTGGCCAAGGCTGGTCTCTTCGACACTTGGAGAGCCCATTACCTGTCCTCTCTGGAGTATACCTTTTATTCTACTCCACATTATTCTTATTCTAGAATTAACATGTTATTAGGATGTAGTGAGCTGAACGTATTAACAAAGGTTGGTATTGTTCCCATTATATGGTCTCAATGGTGTTTATTACAATAGATCAACTGAAGTCCTGATGTGGTCATCCATCTTGGAGATTAAATTAAACTCTTCTTTGAATATCTCAATTTAAGGGATTCCTTCATACTCAAATTAAAGAATATTTTGAAATGGACGCTTCTGAGGAGATTCACTACCCTACGGTATGGGTAGCCCATAAGGCTGTTATTAGAGGTGCTGTGATTAGAGATTTGCCTCTCACAGGAAGAATGAACAGACTAAACATATTACAGATTGAACTAATAATTTGGAAAAGCTAGAACTTATTCCCCACATTATCCCTCAGTATTGAAACAGCATCAGTGTCAGAACAGAGCTTCAGTCCATCCTGTCAGAGTACAATGAAAAATCATGTGGATAAAAAAAGCAATACATCCAATGCATCTCTGACTTCTCAAGTGAAGGCCAAAAGGGCATCTCAAACCATTGCAGTCCTGTGGGATGAGCAGGTTGTGCTTAGCTATGACCCAGTAACTACTATTCACTTATTCTGCAACTACTATAAATCCTTGTATAATTCGCCTAAATCCAATTGTGACTTGCCCCCGCCTTCTGTACTACCTCAGAATAATTTGCTTTCTTGTAATCTTCCTAAACAATCTAATGCAGCATTTGTAATCTAAATTCTTCCATTACTGTTGAAGAACTAGAAGCAGCTTTGAAATCACATCCTTCTCCTTTTCTGGCTGCATACTACAAGACATTTTCTGCATCACTCCCTCCACATCTACTTTCAGTATTCAACAGGATTCTGGCAGGTGAACATTTCCATCCTGAATCATGAATCATTGAAATCTGTAATTATAGTTATACCTTAACCTTTAAAAAGATCACACACGTAGTACCAATCATAGTGTATTTCCTTGATTAATTCTGATATTAGGCTGTTTGCTAAAATGTTGGCTACTAGATTATTAGGGCAGTACGGATGGTGTAATGGTTAACATTACTGCCTCACAGCACTGAGGTCATGGGTTCAATACCCACCATGGCCCTAACTGTGCAGAGTTTGTATAGTCTCCCCGTACTTGCGTGGGTTTACTCCGGGTACTCCGGTTTCCTCCCACAATCCCAAAATATACTGGTAGGTTAATTGGCTCCCACATGTCTGTGTGTGCATGTACATGTGGTAGGGAATATAGATTGTAAGCTCCATTGGGGCAGGGACTCTGTAAAGTGCTGAAGAAACTGCTAATAAATAAATAATTATCCTCTCACCCCCTGCATTTTAATTATGTTTTATGTTTCCAGCTCTGCATTCTTATGGTTTCTGCATCACTTTGTTGTGGCCCGACAGCTTTAGTATTTACTAATGGACTCGTTGATTATTGCCCTAGGTAATGGCACTAGGCCATTGCCAGAATCCAGGATAACCCAGACATTTGAGGGATCCTGCTGAAGGGGATGCAATATAATTAATTGTTTGTGAATTATGTACTTTTGACCCTAGCAACACCAATGACATCCCTTCCTAATCTAATGGTTGAACTTGAAAGTTTTGGTGGATGCGCGGGGCATGTGAATAGCTCTGAGGGCTAGATTCAACCCTGATCCCAGTGCTGGGAATTTGCAGCCCTGCTGATCATCGGAGCACTGCGCATGCCCATGGTCCTCCGTGCGCATGCGCAAGCCCTCTGTGTGATCACAGGCTCTGAATGCCTGCGATCGCTGGCCACAAGCTGTGTGATTGACAGCGGGCAGCTGCTTCGGTGCATGCATTTTCTGGGTGTTCACCGCCTGCTGGGAGGGAGGGCCGCTCCTTCACACCACTGCCATTGCAGCGCCGAGTTAAGACCTAGCTTACTTGGCACTGCAAAAAGGGGGAAGTCTATTCAATGTTGAATGGATTTCTCCATGTGTGCATGGCTGCGATTGAATTTGCAGCTATGCACAAAGGCAGGAATTAGTGTGATCAGGTCTGAATCAGGCTCTGAGTCCAAAGATTTAGCTTTTCATGTGCCCTGTCTCACTTGCACCTTGACAAAGGGGTGATCAAAACCCCGAAACATTGGTCCTATTTTTGACAAATATATTTACTTAAAAAAACCTGATTGAGTGCCGCTGATTGCTCTACATCTCGTGTGTGTGTGTGTGTGTGTGTGTGTGTGTGTGTGTGGAAAACAAAACAGAAAACAGATGGTAATTGTTATTTTATTCATCCTGCAGATTGATGTGCTTTATCTGTTTTTTTTTCTTCAGAAGCATACAAATCGGATTTCACTATAATGCAAAAAAAACAAAAACAAGGGAGGTCTATGAGCGTGAGTGAGAGTGTGGGCTCACATGATGTGCAGTGTGTGTCCCGCAAATGTAACTTGGTCTATTGAAGATGGGATGTTGAACATAGCAACCAATCAGATTCTACTTCTTATTTATTTAACACCTCCTAGATAATAGATAGAATCTGATTGGTTGCTATGTGCAACCTCCCATCTCAAATAGAATGCCCATCTTAGTAAATTTACCCCTATGTGATGTTTTGCATTGTGGGATGTTTGAGTGGCATGTGGTTAAGAATGCTGTCAACAAGAAAAGCACAGAGGGTCCTCATGCCAAAACTAAATGCAATGTAAAGAAAAGATGGCTTTATTTCAGTATCTGTAACCAGAAAAATGTGCAAACACTATACATGTTTAGTGTGCTTTAAGGTATGTACACATGCATCGATTTACTTTCGATTCGATTTGCTTTTGATTTCCCCAATTCTTCCCACTTTTGAGTTTGGCCTTTGCTTTCCATTCGATCTGCACTTTGTATTCAATATCGATTTTGCATTCAAGGCGCAGTGTACACATTCGAATTTACTGTATTGAATTCAATATTTCCTTGCCTGCACAGTCTATTTTTCTTTTCAATATAAAGAAACTGGGAGCGCGCATCGAATCTATGAATCGAATGCAGATCGCAAGCATCTTAAAAACCATTCGATTTTGATTTGTTTTTGCTTCTATAAGGAAAGTCAAATCGAAAACCTGTCAAAATCGAAGCGTATGTACACCCCTTAACTTCTGCAAGCTATAAGATTGCAATTTGGAGTAAGCTAACAGGGTAGCTTTAGTAATGTTACAGTAAACATGGCCACAATCTTGACAAACACCTGATTTTGCCATATTTATAACAAATATGCTAGTAAAAGTGCAATATTAATCTTGAAAAAAACATGATTAAATTAACTTGAGCAGTTTAAACAATATTCAAATCATTAATATACAGCACCGGTTCTCAAACTCAGTCCTCAGGACCCCACACAGTGCATGTTTTTCAGGTGAATTCAAAGAATCACAAGTGAAATAATTAGTTCCACCTGGGATCTTTTAAAATGTGTCAATGAGTAATAAATACACCTGTGCACCTGCCGGGTGACCTGGAAAACGTAAACTCTGTGGGGTCCTGAGGACCGAGATTGAGAACCCCTGATATATAGTATTAAAAACATAAATTAATAACATACTGTACCTAACTCTTGGCTCTTGCCAGGTGTGGTATTGGCATTATGGGCAGGTAGGCTCAACATCTTTTTATTAAGTAAGCTCACAGAATTACAGTCACTCTGTAAAAATAGAATTGATTAATTTTTATGTATATATTATCTGATCTTTTTTTTGCCAACACATACAGTTAAGATGAATTCATAACATTTTTAAAAACCTACCATTTGTAATTCTGAATAACCACAATATTTTTTGTATGCTTAATTAGTCTTGTTATAAATGAACTTTGCATGCATAAAAAATAATAACACAATATAGGATACATATATACTATATATATTAATAACAAATAAAAACAATTAGTAGGCACATATCCACTTAAAATCGAATCAATTGCTTAATTGGTGACGAAAGGAGACCCGTCCACATACTGTATATTGGTAAAACAATCGCCCAATTTAAAGAAAGAATTGCGAATCACAGGTCCACCATAAGGGCTGCACTTGAAGGTAAAGGTGCCGAGCAACCTGTTGCAAGGCACTTCAAAAGATTCAAACATCTGTTACACTCTATCCGATATAAAATGAACGAGTTTTCTCTAATTGGCTGTTTATCAGCACTGTGTTTGAAGTGTATGCTTTGCATTAATTCAGTCCATGACCATTGTTACTTGCCCTGATTTATAGATCATTAACATTAATTGATTATTAACATTGTTAGACTGATTGTGTTCTTCAGACGTGTTACCAGATCGCTGTGCAACCTGCACATTTATGCAATGTTCCTTGTTTTCAATTTTAACCACAATTTTTGCTATTTGTCACTAGATTAGGGTGTACACTCTCCCCCATCACGCCCCCCGCTCTGACCGGTTTCGCCGACGTATTGGCACCCCGGTGAAGTATAGAAATATATATATTTATATATATATAAATTTCTATATTGTGTTACTATTATTTTTGGTGATTATTACATATTTCGATAAAGTATTTCTTGTACGCAATTTATGTGTCTTGTGCCCTTATGAAAAACGTGAGAGGTGTGAGCTAATTACCCAATCCATCAGCACAGTGTATTTTTGGTGCTTTTGTTAGTTCTACTTCTGTGAGTTCATCTCAAGTCCGATGTTCCACCATCGAATCATTATCTCACATCTACAGTAACGTATTGCATTACCTGTTCCTGTGTTATATTATTCAGAGACTTCCACCTTGCAAACGTTACTGCCTGTTATTATTACAACCTATCTGCATTTCAATATACCAGTTGTATTTTACCACTGACTCTTTCCTGCCTCTGTGTGCACTGTCGCGCAAGTGAATGTGCAGGGGTCTCCTGCAGCCTCCCCGATTCCGGTATCAGTCCAGGTCCCCACCAGAGGTCTTAGTCTCTGCGACTCAGACCCCTGGTGTGACAGGCATTTAAACATCTTGGAAACGGCAATTCGCACCCATCATCCTCAATTGAATTTCCTCCTAACACACACATTTACAAAGAGATGATTTTTAATATAAAAATTCCCTAAAAAAACAATGTATATTGAATCAGTGCTTAGTGCAACATTTACAAGTATTGTATGTGTGTGAAAGGGTGTATATTTTTCTAGCGAAATGTAGTGTAACAGATGGATATATGGATTTGTCTTTGAGCAGGTGGTTAGGAATTCTGAAAACGCAATGTGTGCAGTTTCACTTCAAGGGCTGAAATATAAATGTATTTTTTTCCAAATTTCTATTGATGGAAATAATTAAACATATCCCTACCAGCTAAACTACTGTACTTTCACTTACTGTTGCTAAGGCAGATAAAAATTCTTCTGAGGTTCTGGTGGAAGTTTTCTCATATGATGGTGCAGATTCAAGACCTGTCCCGTAATAAGTGTCAGAGCTTCTCAGTCGGTTCTCCTGTGGAAATGTTACTTTACAGCCAGTTTCTATATTATCTGTAAAACAAAATGTTTAATTTTTCATTTAGGAAAAAAACACAATATTTTAATGTGTATATTTAAATCTAAGTATATATTTGGTTTTGCTTTATTATTAATCACATTATTAATAAACACATAAACATCACAAAATATATTGCTTTGTTAATTAAGGTGCATTAATTGACTTAACCAGTGGCCACCTTTCGTATGAGAGAAACATTTAATATTCACAATACTAATAAATACTTGCTGGTCAATAATCATGACACTTAAAAAGTAATTTAAAAAAATTAACCTCAGGGCCATGATTATACCAGGCTCATACACCCCCATCTGTCTCACTGTAGGTGGATTAAATTGCATTTGGAAGTTATTGCATAGGCATCACATTTATTTTCAAATATGGTGAGTTAGAAGAAAATAAATATCACTCTGGCCAAAGGGCCCCCTAAAACAGGAGGCACTGACACCCTGCCCCCCCCCCCCTTAATCTGACTCTGGTTCATATATGGAACTAGACACACCTTCTGGTTGGCACATGGTACGCCCCCTCAGCGTTACTTCTCACTTTTTTTAGACCTGCTTATAACAATTCAAGAATTGTATATTCCGGATGGTAGATAACAATGTGATCATCACATGTTCCACATACATCTATCTCTACAAAGAGATTGTCACTAACCAATACTTGCTGTTGCCTCTAACAGAATATAAATATATAAAGGATCAAATGGTATAACAATTATTCATGTATTACATGGTAAAGGTACAGTACCTGCATTGTATGGAGTGCTGTGTCTGGCAGAAGCATCAGTGGATGCAGTAAGATTCCTTGAAGGAGTTTTGTAATCACAGGAAATGCTTGATAATTCCTCAACATCAATAATAGACCTATATAATGCACAGTAGTGTTTAAAGGCAACGTTTATATAAACAAGTTACACAAATAGTTGTGTACTACCAAGTAAAGTCTAGATCTAGAAGATAATAGCGGTTTTGCTAGGTTTTCAAAAGAACCAATATCAGTCACTAATAGCGATTCATAAATGCCCCTAGAAAACACACGTGTATAAAATTAGTTTATTATATTAACTAGCAAAACATATACTGTGATATAACTTGATAAAAAAATATTTTATTTACAAATAACTGGTGATAAGGACACTGTAATTGAGCCAGGTTTGAGTATTAGAGATAACAGTCCTTTTTTTCACTACGCATTTGCTCAAGTTAAGACTAATTTCAAAGTAGGAGCCAGTGTTAACCCTTTGAGTGCCAACATCTCTGTGAGATGCGCAAATTATCCACAAAAAATTCAACCATCGCTCATATTTGTCACATAAATACAAATAAAAAATGTTGTGTTAAAAAAACATTGGTACTTGTTTCCTAGCACGGCCACAAATCTTGGCCATCGGGGGTAATTTTAGTGGCCTGCGACGCGACCGACGTGATGCCCCCGATTTTCCCATTGAAATGCATTGAAAACAGTGAAAAATCGGGTCGGTCGCGTCGTGTGCGCCTAAAAATGCTTAAATGGTCCACCCGCGATGGGCGCGATTTCCCCATAGGTAACAATGTTAAATGCCTCAATTTAGCCGCGATGCCCCCGATTTCCCATAGGAAACAATGTTAAATGGGTCAATTTACCCAAATCATCATAGGGAAGCATGGTAAATGGGCCAGAAAGCCCAAAAAACCCCCCTGACCAGTGAAATGTCCCCCCAAAAGTAGTTCACGCCACCCCGCGATGAACGTGAACCCGAACCCGAAGCGTGGCGAGCGCAGCAAGTCCGCGAGGGGCGGCGGTACGCGTCCTCCGACCTTTTCATACCCCCACTATCCACTAGGGCGTGGAGTGAGAATAGAATAGTGTGGCGAGCGCAGCGAGCCATCGAGCCCAAAGCGTGGCGAGCGCAGCGAGCCCTGCGAGGGGACGCGGATACCTTCACAGGTAAACGCGTCCCTTAGCATGCTTCACAGGTATCCGCGTCCGCTCGCCACGCTTCGGGCACGGTGGCTCGCTGCGCTCGCCACACTATTCTATTCTCACTCCACGCCCTAGTGGATAGTAGGGGTATGAAAAGGTCGGAGGACGCGTACCGCCGCCCCTCGCGGGCTTGCTGCGCTCGCCACGCTTCAGGTTCACGTTGATCACGTGGTGGCGTAAACTACTTTTGGGGGGACATTTCAATGTTCAGGGGTGTTTTTGGCCCATTTACCATTGTTCCTATGATAATTTGGGTAAATTGAGCCATTTCACATTGTTTCCTATGGGAAATCGTGGTCATCGCGGGTAAATTGAGGCATTTAACATTGTTCTCTATGGGGAAATCGCGGGCATCGCGTCTGGCCCATCGCACCCGATTTTTTTGCGCATGCGATGCCCGCGATGGCCCCGATTTTACCCCCGATGACCGCGATTATGATCGTTGTGGCCGTGCTAGGAAACAAGTACCAAAACATTATATTTCCTATGGGTGTGGATAGTATTGTCGACCCGACTTAGACAGTCATTAGGTCCACAGGCAGCAAGGTCAACAGGGTTCTAAGTCAACATGGCGTTAGGTCGACAAAAATGTTAGCTCGACATGGGTTAGGTCGACAGGTCGACATGGGTTTTTTCACAGTTTTTTTACCCGAATGTCGACATGGACACAGTTAGAAGTCAACCACAGCCACTCGCTATGCTCGGCACACTGTTTTATTCTCCCATCACGCCCTAGTGGATGGTAGGGCATGAAATACCGCCTGTCGGCACATGTCGGCTCAAAAAACAGTGAAAAAACCCATGTAGACCTCGCAACCAGTCGACCTAACCCATGTCGACCTAACGCATTTGTCGACCTAAAACCATGTCGACCTTGTCCCATGTTGATCTAGACACCTGTTGACCTTCATCCATGTCGACCTAGAACCCTGTCGACCTTGTTGCCTGTCGAGCCAACGGTGTCGACCTAATGACGGTTGACCTAAGTCGGGTCGACAATACGACCGTATCCCATTTCCTATATAAGGTAAGCATTACAGGTCATTACAATGAATAAAAAAACATTCTTGCCAATTTTTACACCTATTTTGACAAATTTACTTGGCACTTAAAGGGTTAATTAAACCCCTGCGACCTGGAAATTACCCAGCATTTTGAGTGCTGGGTCATTTTGCCGGGTGCAATCTGACCCCCTTTTACACTGAGCAGCAAATTACCAGGTTAAAAATGTCATCCCAGTAATTTTCTGAATTACATAGGTATTTCTCAAGTGTGATATCGCTTTTACACCAGCCTAAATAACCCAGGTTTTTGCACAGGAGCGCACAAAAACCCAGGTTTTCAGGTGGTGTAAACAGGCACCTGGAGGGCGGCAGTTCGCCCCTCACCCCCAGCATGGAGGGTTAGCGAACTGTGTAAAAAACTTGCGGCGCCGGCGTCCCTGCAGTGCTGGAGCGGGCAGGGGTGTCCGTGCCGCGAGGGAACCTGCGGCGCTGTCATTGTGTATAAAGCTGGCGGCGGCCGGCGGGGTCCCTGCAGTGAATAGAAAATAACTAGCGCTATGCGTGCGGCGCGGGAAGCGCTAGTTATTTTCTATTCCCTGCAGGGACCCCGCCGGCCGCCGCCAGCTTTATACACAATGACAGCGCCGCAGGTTCCCCCGCGGCAAGGACACCCCTGCCCGCTCCAACACTGCAGGGACGCCGGCGCCGCAAGTTTTTTACACAGGTACCACCACCTCCACCGCCTGGGGCGCTCCGGTGCCTTGCACCGGCCCTGGGTGTAAATGCTATTTAAAATGAACTGGGTACATATTGGCGACATAATCAAGATAGACTTGCCTGCAAAGTCTATATAGCCATGCGATTACCGGGTCCTGCATCAGGATCTCATGAGGCTGAACACTGTGCGATTTTGCTAACTTTTTATGCGATTTTGACTACATAGTCTTTGATCTAGTTGTGTTAAGGGGCATCACCCGCTCATTTCTTTAGCACATGCAGTCAAAATCTAGATCACCTGCATGTGCATAAAAAACACTGAGTTAGCACAGATCACCCATACACAAACACATCGCTATGTGTGCATGGGTGATGAAGCCTGTACATAGCTCAGCACAGAACTAAGTATACATCACCCTGTTTGTATGCCCCTTTACATTCATAGCACGATTACATATATGCAGAAGGGATACTATACCCTTTACACAGTGTTTGCAAGGTGATTGACATAAGGAAGGCGTGTGGGGGTGGAAACCGGCCATTTAGTGGAAGTGTTAAGAAAAACGCAGGCATGTCTAGAAAAACGTGTGCAGGGACATACATCCCCACATATTATAATGCAATCCTGGGCGGTAACATTCCGCCCAGACTGCATTGTAAATGAGAGCCTCATTAAATGGGCCCCTGAATGTCCTATCCAGCAGTGAACTTTGGGCCTTATTCAGACCTGTTTCTAGGCTGTGTATACTAGCGGACAGGTCAACACCGCCCCCCTCGCTAGCATGTGAGGGGATGTGTATGAGAACACCTCCCCTCACATGCAGCTGAAGGAGAGAGAAATTATCTGATGGTCGCTGACCATCGAATGATTTTTCTCCCCTTCCATAATAAAAGTCAGTTTGAACTTACTTTTATTACCGCCTGAGAGGGCCTAAAAGGGGGCAGGCACTGATGCAATTTGCCTGCAGCGAGAAGGCATTGACCCACCTGCGTTCCCAGGGGAACGCTTAGTGTTTACATAAGGACAACCATAAAATGCTGGGAGTTCCCCTGCTGCTGGCCCATGGCTGTACCCTTCCCTCCCTTATCCGTGCAAACACCTCGGCGAGTGCGATACACATGTGCATACCCCCACCACTGGAAACTGAATTTGGCTCCGTCCGATGGGGTCTGAATTAGGCCCTTTGTTAGGTAACTAGACTTCAGTGTATTATTGACAATGATTGTCTGTCAGTTGTTTGGGAGACCTGTGGGAGTAAGATTGATGCGTGGGATAGTTCACTGGCTAAGAGTAAAGGTGCTTAGGACAACGACCCAGTTTTTCACTTAAGGCCCATACACACTGGGCAACTTTGAGCTGAAAGTCACTCAAAACACCCAGTTTGAGCGGCTTTCAGCTCAAAGCCGCCCAGTGTGTATGCCCCAGCCATGAGCGCTGCTGCGCGCTCCCGCATCATCGCCGGGAAAGCCGTTCATCTGCTGGTTATATTAGCAGATGAGCGGCTTTTAGGACGGCTTTGCACAGCGCTGCGCTATGCAAAGCCGTCCTCCCCCCTCCGTTGGCGCCGGGAAGGGGGAAAGCCACTCAGTGTGTATGCACTGAGTGGCTTTCCCCGCAGCGATGATTGGCATAATCGCTGTCCATACATGCTGAGCATAGTCGCCCAGTGTGTATGGACCTTTAAATGTAGGCTCCATATGACATTTGTGTCTCTGCATATTGTATGTTCATAGAAGTGCTCCCAAACATTCCTACATCTTTAATAAACTTGTCCATGTATGTTCCTTTATAACTTTAATGCTAACCGCAAGTTCTCATGCCAACATTACCTCATAGGGAGGTATTCAATCCAGACGTTCCGACAGTCGGAATCTTGGGACGTGTTCATTCCATTCCACTGTAACTCAACAGCAGGAATCCAATGTTCTGGCTGCCGAGTGTTGGAAACTCTGCGGATTGGCGAAAACGTCCACGGATTGTAAAAAAAAATCAGCCGTTAATTGGATAATCCGTGGACGTTTACAACAAAACAGATCCAACTTGTTTTAAAGCCGGATCTGTTTTGTTGGAAACCGCCTTCAATGCTGTCAGTAATGGCAGCACTGAATAGAAAAGGGCTTTGAACACCCTGCAAAGTCTACTACCATATGTTTGTTTTATCATCCAATTCCTCATGTTGCCTCTGTTACGCGTCATTATTTGATCTCCCTCTTACTGTGCATCACAGGAATGTTCTGCCATGCACAGTATGTGACACTTCTGCAACATGCCATTGTAAAGGCCCCCATACACTACGCGATTTGGCCCCGATTTCAACCGATTCTGGAGAATTGGGCAGAGAAATCGGGTGAAATTGGCTAAATTGCGTAGGGTATGACATCCGATCTGATCCGGATGTCGGACGGTCTGCACATAAGATAAATTATGTGCAGCCGTCTGGGGGAGCAGCAGGAGCAGGCTGGGAGTGGGGACCGTTCTGGGGGAGCGGCACGAGATGTAGCGGAAGGCAGGGAGCGGGGAGGGGGGGGGGGGGGCGGTGGCTCAGCGGCCACCCAGTCTTTTGAATAGGATTTCTTTCTATTCTCCCGCCACAACCCCCCCCCCCGTCTCTGCATTTGCAGTCCCCGCTCCCTGCCTGCCGCTACATCTCGTGCCGCTCCCCTGGACCTATCCCCACTCCCAGCCTGCTACTGCTGCGCCCCCCCCCCACACTCCCAGCCTGCTCCTGACGCTCCCCTCCTCGGACTGCTCCCCGCTCCCACGGACCGCTAGCTCTCCTGCAGCTCCCCAGATTTTTACATGTGATAAATCGCAAAATGACACATCAAGTGCCAAATCTCATCAAGCTCCCCCGGGGAGCTGCCGGGGAAGCTCAGGGGAAATCAGGGCTGAATTGTCCTTAGGAGTATGGGGGCCTTTAGAGTAAATGTACAGCAGTAAACATGTTTAAATAGGATACAGCTAAGGAGCAAATATGAATAATTGTAAACACATATACTGTAGTTATATTAGTTATATTTTACCTTGAATTTGAAGATTCAGCAAGTTTGGTGGGCTCTGGCATATTCCTTTGCAATGTTTTGTTTTCAGTCCAATATAAAAATGATTTTGTTTCTGTAAGCAAATATGTAAACAAAAAAACAGTCTGTTAGAAGTTTGGGATCTTGCAACTCCCTATGGATACACCTTATATCAGTTACCAAAAGCAATACATGACATAGACATGGGGAATATAAAGATTGCTTAGAGGGATATCCTATTATCCCCAACGTCAATTTGGCCAATACAAATGCCCAGATATTGCAATTTATGACCAATGGTCATTATCACGGTTACCTATTAGCGAATAAATCCCCACACCCATGTGCTATCACGGGTCCCAGTGGCTGCTTATTGGAATTCTGCTTCGCATTCCTCAGACATGCAAAGCATAATGCCTGATAACAGTGATTATCGGAGGAAAGGATGCTGACTAATAAGATAGCCCCAGCCGAACCTACTAGTGGTTGTGAATCACCTGTGTTAGTTGGATATTTCCATAAATGTGAAAACATAGTAATTGATGCAATTTGACAGAGATCACTCATACAGTATTGTATATGCTCCTTTCAGGAGACCCTGGTGAAAGCCACCATAAACACCAATTGCACAAACATTAGCTAACAGTCAAAGAACATTTTTTAGTAGAATCACACCAATTTTGGATTGAATAATAACTCTTTAGATGATATAAATAAAGGATGGATTGTGTGCTGTAAAACAAAGTATTTACAAGGCTGCTTTGGAGATTTAACCACATCCAGGTTGATGACCCCTGCTACTGTCTTTTGGTTTGCAGTCTCTACAGTATTGGATGATCAGTCTATAGTGTCCATTGGCATTTTATCGCGATATGAAATCTGCACCCAGTATTTAGCCAATCCAAGAGATTGAGCCTGTGAACATATTTGTTGCAACCCCTTTTTATACAGCTCAATGCTACCGCTGGTACGCTGTTGTCAGCAAGACTTATGATGCATACACACTGAGTGATTTTTTCTCTCTCTGCCCAGTGATTTTCACCGGTGTAAAAGGCTTTCCATAGCAGGACTCTATGGAAAGCTGTTCAGTCTGCTCATAATACCAGCAGATGAACGGTGGCCGCCAGCGATGGTGCGGGAGCGCAGATCATCGCTCACCGTCATCGCCTGCACATACACACTGGGCAGCTTTCCTGCTGAAAGCAGCTCAAGCAGTGAAACTGAGCTACTTTCAGCACAAAATCGCCCAGTGTGGGCCTTCAATATGGGTAAAAGTTTATAAAAAATAAACAAAAGAAACACAGACATGCAGTGTATGTATGAGACAAGGGCCCTTATTCTGGTTCAGTCGCAAAGGCAAATTCATTCTCGTTGGACAAAACCATGTGCACTGCAGGGGGGAGGGGATGTTACTTGTCCAGAGAGAATTCGATTTGGGTGAGTTATTTTGTTTCTGTGCAGGGTAAATACTGACTGCTTTATTTTTGCACTGCAATATAGATCTCACTTTGAAGTAATATCCCACCCAAATCTGATTCTCCCTGCACGTTACATCTGTCCCCCCTGCAGTGCACATGGTTTTGTCCAATTGAGAAGGAATTTGCCTTTGCGAGTGAACCAGAATAAGGGCCAATGTATGAGACAATGTATAGTCAGAAATAATGCAGAAATCAGCTATAGGAGCCTAAGTAGAGAGTATATAAAAGTAACTGATGAGGGAAGGAAGTTAAGGCGTGAAACATTAAACTAGAAAGGTTCAGGGCTGGTGGTAAGAGGGTATAATCAAGACACAATCTGGTTAGCAGCTGCAAACAGAGTAATCGCAAACAATCAAAGATCACCAAAATCATAAACAGAAAAGTTAAACATAAGCTAAATTAACGAACAGTGGCATGGCTAGAACAGGACCAATAACAAGCAAGTAAGAATATTAACAAGCGGTAAGTATATAAACCACCAGTTACCAAGAAATCATTCTGCTCTTGCTCTCAAGGCTCTATCCGGGATCCCACCAGATCACTGCAGAGATCACAAGCTAGATCTGTAGTACATGGTTGGTAAACAAAGGCCACCAAGAGCTGTTCTTCCATTTCAGAACCTCTTATATACAGTGTTTACAAAGAAAGGGGAAAAAGGTCCACAAATATTTATGTATCATCATAGGCGTGCGCAGCCCATTTTATTAGTGGGTGCACAATTGGAGGGGCGTGTCTATCACCGCCTACTGGGTGTGTCTATCACCGCCTACTGGGTGTGTCTATCCCCACATACTGGGCATCAATGCAAACGAAATTATATTAAATATCATAGGCGTGCGCAGCCCATTTTATTAGTGGGTGCACAATTGGAGGGGCGTGTCTATCGCCGCCTACTGGGCGTGTCTATCACCGCCTACTGGGCATCAATGCATGCAAACTAAATTTTTGTACTGTGTCATGGGGGATGCATGCAAGAGCGCACATCGCATTGCATGGTAAAAATGCACCATGTACGGGCACCTATAGTCCATCAGTGTTTGTTTCAATATATTCCACCCTTGGCCCTCTCTCAGTGACTGCTGCAGTAGCTCCTACCGACCACAGCAGTAAAATCAGTCAGTACTCTATGTGCATGTCAGTTTCACATTCATTTACAAGTTAAATGCTAATTTTTTTCCTCACCAAGCAAAGAATAAATACCTGACCTAGCTTGCTTCCTCCTAGGAGGAATACTGGCTGCCTGCAGGTCAGGACTCACGCTGGCTCCTGCTCAGCGTGGATATCACTGCCACTGCCTGGCCTGCCTGTGGTGCGCGTGCTGCTGACTCTCAGAGGCAGCAAAAGGACGGGAGCGCGGGCAGGAGTACGGGTGCGTGCTGTGACGTCACAGCGTTGTGCACGCTAGCCTGTGATGTCTACAGAGGCGGGGTCGGGGGCTGACTTGAATGGAGCCCACGGCCCAGCCAGCGCTTCAGGACTAGGCACAACCGGCCGCCGTGTTATGCTTCTACTGCGGGCTGGAGACCGGCGGCAACAGGCAAGTAATGCAGTCCTGACCGCCGCCGGCTAACGGGTGCAGCTGCGAATTTTGTGTGCAATCGCGTGGGGGGTGCCGGCGGGCATTAGGAGGTGCCTGTGCACCCCCGGCACCCCCTGTGCGCACGCCTATGTTAAATATGACAAAGCAGGGATATCAGCCCCATATACACTATGCAATATTGGTCACAATATCTCTCAGAAAGGGCTTTCTGAGCAATAGTGTGACCAATATTGCCTAGTGTGTATGCTGTACCTCATTAACGACCCTCTTCCTTGTCCAAACATGTTCGGACAAGGGAGTCCACATTAATGACAGTCATGCTGCACCATGACCATCGCTTCCACCTGACATATCAGCCCCCTTGCGGCCAGCATCATCAAGTGTCTATGCACTTGCTGATGCTGTCCCCCTCCCCCCAATATTGCCGTCGGCAGTGATCAGCAAATGTGAATAAGGGTTTAAAGCACCAACCAATTAAGCATCAAGCAAAGAGTTTGTTACAATACTGTATATTCCCCCCTTGGCCCTCTCTCCCCTGCAACAGACACTCAGTGAGTGCTGCAGCCGCTCCTACCCACCACAGTAAATTCAATCAGTAGTACAGTGCTCAATGTGCTATGTCATTTGCACATTTATTACTTTACAATTTCATTACTGTTTTTTCTTGTCTCAGCAAGCAAAGCAAATAGCAACCTACTGTATCTTGCTTCCTCCTAGGAGGAACACTAGATGCCTGGCTGCAGCTCACGCTGGCTCCTGCTCAGCGTGGCTATCACTTGTAAGGACAGAGGTGCTGAGTGACGGCGCTGTGGCGTGCAGCAGCAGCTGGATCTAAGAGGACGCAGCAGGAGGACGGGAGTGTGGGCGGGAGGACAGCCCGGGTGCGCGCTGTGGCATTACAGCATTGTGTGCCGTGACGTCTATAGGGGCGGACTTCAATGGAGACCAGGCGGTTTCTCAGGTCCGTGCACCGCAGCAGCAACACCCGGCCGCCATGATCTGTTTGGCGTGCGGGCTGGAGACCGGCGGCGGTAGGCAAGTAATGCTGTCCTGACCGCTGCCGGCCACAAATCAATTTTGCGTGCAATCGTGTGGGGGTGCTGGCGGCCATTAGGAGGTGCCTGTGCACCCACGGCACCCCCCTTGTGCACGCCTATGTGTATCATATAACTCAACACTAAAAACTCCTCCTCTCCTGATCAGCTCACCTTATAAAGGTATAAATTGAAAGATTTCTTAGTTTGTTTTATAATATATCCCCTCCCATTTCCTCACACCATGAAAAAGACCTAAGATATGTAATGTATTAAAGAAGATGGTAAGCCGTATCCTCTTGGGACCACACCGTAGCAATCAGGCAATGTACCTGAGAATTCCACCCATCACCTCATACACGTGCCTTTCGAAAAAGGCTTCACACGGTACATAGTAACCCTACTACTGGGAGTGCATTTTACCTGTATGTTCCAATAATGAATAAAGTTATACAGATGTGTCCTTTTGTGGTGTCGTTTTTTCTTTGTCACAATTGTGGTAATGCTATGCAGCGGCATGGAGCTCATAGGCACTCCCAAGGGTATCCAATGCTAAGTGAATGGATAGCAGGAGCGTGTGCACACGCTCCTGCAAGACACATGCTGCAATGCGAACACAGCCCAGCGATTGGGTCTGCACCAGGCCCATACTGTGTGTGTTGGGCCTTATGAAAGGCAAACATTAGGAACCATGTCTTCAATTTACTGTCTTATGTTAGAAATTAATTTGTGTGATATTACATTATAGTAAAAGTATTACGTGAATAGTGTAAAACACTGAACAACATAACTCTTTAGTTCAAAAAATCTTAATTTGACTTTATAATACAAAATATTGAATTGGATTAGTTTACTGCTAAAACAATCAAATTACTGACCCACAAGTAGTACAGTGAATGTAGTGTAGGAAAGAGCAGGAAGAGAATTATTATTACTACATTTTATTTATAAGGCGCCTCAAGTTGTTCGCAGTGCTGTACATATGGCACACAGAATAATACAGGGCAAACAGAACTAACCATGACAATAACTGAAGAACTAAAACAGAGCACAGGTAACAATTAATTAACACAATTCTTAAGGGGCCTACACGCGTAGCGATGCTGAAGTATTCTGAGTGATTCTAGATCGTTCAAAACGCTTCAGCATGATTGCTTAGCACACATCGATGTGTCACCGCTGTGTGCTGAGCGATCTATCAGGGCCAGTGTTCTCTGGTTAGACCACTGGCCCTGACTGATTAATATCCAGTGTGCTGTATATTAATCAATAGGCAATAGTGGCACATGGGAACGCGCATCACTATTGCCCCTACACAGGGAGCGATGTAGGGGCATTTTCACGTAGCGATACCTGTATATCGCTACGTGTGTACGCCCCATTATTACCCATTTCAGCTGATTTGTGGGGAAGCAGAGGAGTTGTCTGCATGCTACCAGGGGCAGGTTGTCATTGGTAGAGATGAAGTAACAGAAGTGGGAAGAGATGCGGGTACAGATGGTGAGGATGCCTGGTTTATTGAATAAAATAGTTACAGTAAATTGTAAGATAATATATTGCAGTTATAAGTAATCATAAATTGTTAGGTTGTTTTTACCTTGACCACAAATTGCATTAGCCTCTGAACACATTGCGGAAGGCCCTTCTATGGCTTTGTCTGATTCCTCACACACATTCAATGTCTAAATGATAAAACATATAATAATAAAACTATAATCCAAGTACACAAATGTTCCATATGATTATGTTCTTTGGCAAACTTATGCTGCCCATACACATGTGCGATTGCATTCGATGCGATCTCGGGTTCGATTTACCTTGAAGCTCACCATTTGATAAATCGCATTAAAAAAAGGGTTTTAGTGCATTCGATTTTGCAATTGATCATGCGATTTATCGAATGCACCGTTCGATTAAAAAAAAATTGGCGGGATTGCACGATCAAATGCGAACGCGTTGAATGGGTTAAAAACACACCAGATTATCGAACAGATCTTGAAAAATTTAAATAGAGGGCTGGCCTATCTGGGGGGATATATAAAAAGGTAGCCATTTTAACTCCCTGCACTCCTGTTTGCTTTGTGACTAGAGAGGTTTGGTTTATACCTGCTGCTCATTCGACATTGCTAACTACCGTGCACTGCTTTGTTCTGCCTGGAATTACTAAGTGCTTCTATCCTGCTCTGTCTTGAGATGGATTCTACAAGATTTCAAGCTCTGATGAGCTACGCTGTGCTGAAGATGAGAGGAGACAGGGAGAGGGTCCAGCAAAGGAGAAGAGAGAGATCATGCTGCACGAGGGCCTGGCTGCTGCAAAGGCCTGAGCGCTCCTACATGCCCCTCCTGGCTCATGTCCGTGAAAGTTACCCGGAGGACTTCCGAAACTTTCTGCGAATGGATGGCGACACCTTCCAGGAATTGCTGGGTCTGGTGACCCCCTATATTGAGTAGTGGGAGACCAGATGGAGGGTTCCTATCTCGCCTCAGGAGAGGTGCCTGGCTACCCTGTGGTTCCTGGCGACTGGGCAGTCCTTTGAGGACCTGAAGTATGGGACACGCATCTCTGCGCAGGCTTTGGGACACATCATCCCTGAAACCTGCAAGGCCAGTATCAAGGTTCTACAGTACAAGTATTGTAAGGTAAGAAATCACACCACACATTGCTTTCCATTTTAGCAAAAAATTTTATTGAAAAACTGAATGTGAAAGTTTTTAGCTTTAAAACAACACTTTTTTAAATATGTGCCCAACATGGCTGAGAAGCCCAAAGATGTAAATACAAGACAGCACTTTATATCTTTAAAAGGTTATATGTCATTTAGTAGCATAAAACTATTGCAATCTATATGAAGTGCAACCTCAATTATAAATACCAACAGATGTGGTGCAGCCTGCGGCACTGGTGTTGATTGATTTCGCTTTCAGGCGGGCATTGCCCACATGCAGCTTGGGTCAGGTAGATGGTTCACCGCTACCATCTACCTTCCCCAAGCTGCATGTGTGCATTGCCCGCCTGAAAGCAATGTCACTCAAATGTCTGAGCTGCAGAATGTCTGCTACCAGTTCAAGGCATGTACTGTACATGCCTTGAACTGGGTCTGTTTTTCCTAGAAACACATGTTAAATATACGGCCAAAGTGGACCAATTTTTTAAAACTTCTCAAAAATATAATGTGTACATTATGGTGCTGTGGAATATATTTAAATCAACCAACATTAAATAGACTTGCCTCCTCCACCTCATCTTGATCTGCCAACACAGATGTGTATATTGCTGAGGTGACGGTGGATGTGTGGCTGGTTTGGGGTGGGTAGCTGGTTTGGGGGGAGATTGGATTTGAGGAGAAGACTGCAGAGTGGTGCAAGGGTGGGTGGGTGGATGGGGGAGGGTGATGGTGGTAACGGGTAGGGTGGTTGATTTGAGGGGTGTGAGGAGGCGGTTGTTAAGTGGAGGCCGTTGATTGGGCATAACCCAAATGGTACATGGGTTGTTGATGAGGATGGGTACTGGAGGAAGGGTAGGTGGCGGGTGGCGTGGTGTAAGTGAAAGGGACATGCAGAGCAGGTGCTTGGGGTGGTGGGCCATTGAGGTTCCATTCTGGTGTCGCTTGGCCTGTGAGTGTCTTGTACAAAACTTTGTTCATCAAGCGCTGGCACTCTACTTGCTGCTGCGGTGTGAGTTTGCGCATGGTTTTCACTACGTACGATGCAAAGTCATCAAATCCGTCGTGTTTACGGAGCAGGTGACACGTGCCTCCTGTAGTAGTGGGTCTTCGCCAAATTTGAATTTGACAGGCACTGGAATTTCCCAAACTGTGGCCATAGATGGGAAATATGTGGGCATCACCAAACCCACCAACAGCGGCTCTGACTACTTTAATTATAAGGGCTACTTCAGCGTTGTTCTCATGGCAGTGGTCAATGCCAACTATGAATTTATTTTTCTGGATGTGGGGAAAAATGGCCGATGCTCAGATGTCCCTAAGGAATACCCGCTTTTACAATCGGCTGACCACCAACTCTATTCACCTGCCGCCTCCAGAGCAAACAAAGAATGGCCTGTGTTCGTGGCAGATGAGGCCTTCGCACTGCACGAACACATAATGAAGCCCTACCCACAAAGAGTCCTGAACCACGAGAGGCGCATATTCAATTACCGCCTTTCTAGGGCCGCAGGGTTGTGGAGAATGCATTTGGCATTCTCAGCAACCGGTTCAGGATCTTCCACCAACCCATCAACATGCGGCTGGACAAAATCAACTATGCAGTAACAGCATGTTGTCTACTGCACAACATGCTCCGACGCAAGGCCAGAAACAGAATGCCATTGCTCCCAGAAGGACCCGAAGACCCGAACCAGCCAGCGCATATTTCCTCTGTGTCGGCTCCTGCAGTTTCCTCTGCTAGGGCCAAACAAGTCCGGGAAATCTACAATGCTCATTTTAATGGGGAGGGAGTTGTGGCATGGTAGGAGGAATTTATCAGATGTTAAAAAAACTTTATCAACTTACCCAACTCTCCTCCTCTGCCATCACTACGAGCGACTCCCTTGGTGACCGCTTCTCCAAAAGGTAGTTGAACTCCTTAAAGTACCACAGCTGCGGAACGTACACCTTGTCTGCACCCACCCCCGACCTCTTGGACTCCTTGATCTTCCGGTTTTCTTTGACAAACACTTTGCGAATGTCTGCAATTTTTTTGCGCACCCATGTCACCGAGGCGGCAAAGTATGTGGGCTTGTAGTACTCCACCAGGAGGTTGTAAGCAGCCTTCCGTTTCTGTTTATAACTGTAGTCAGGGGATGACGTCAGCCATAAACACTCCTCCTCGCGGTAAAGGCTGATAAAGCCAAACAGGAAGTCCCGTGTTTCGATGGACAGATGTAAATATTGTTGATAAATAAAGTTTGTGTATATAGTTGCATTTATTATACTGTTGATATTTAAAGTTTGCATTATACAGTAGTTGGTGTTGTAAAATAAAGTTTGTTTTGGAGTTAAAATTTGGTGAGGGGTTTATGATAATACATTAATGAGCGCGGTGCTGCAACAAATGGTGTGCACACAGGGAGTGGGGCAGTATAAAACAGCGTGCACATGGGCCTGATGCAGCATAATGGTGGTCAGTGGGGCAGTATAAAACAGCGTGCACATGGGCCTGCTGCAGCATAATGGTGGCCAGTGGGGCAGTATAAAACAGCGTGCACATGGGCCTGCTGCAGCATAATGGTGGCCAGTGGGGCAGTATAAAACAGCGTGCACATGGGCCTGCTGCAGCATAATGGTGGCCAGTGGGGCAGTATAAAACAGCGTGCACATGGGCCTGATGCAGCATAATGGTGGCCAGTGGGGCAGTATAAAACAGCATGCACATGGGCCTGCTGCAGCATAATGGTGGTCAGTGGGGCAGTATAAAACAGCGTGCACATGGGCCTGATGCAGCATAATGGTGGTCAGTGGGGCAGTATAATGCTGGCAAGTGGGGCAGTATAATGCTGGCAAGTGGGACGGTATAATGGTGGTCAGTATAATGGTGTGCGCATGGGCCTGCGCAGCCAGCAACTTGCAGTAGTGCAGCATTAAAATATACAGTATAAATTGTGTGCCGTGTTGTTTACAAAGTATTAAAAACATTGGTGGTCAGTGGTGTAGCCTGCTTACCTTTTCCCCTGCAGCCTGGAGCCCAGCAGCGTGCATCCAGTCTCCTCTCCAGTCATGTGTACTGTGGGTGGAAGAGGAGTGGCCAGGAAGTGACCAGAACTCTTCAAGAATCGCACGTCGCAGTTTAGAGAAATCGCATGGGCACAAAACAGCATTCAATCGCACGTACAATTCGATAAATATTATGTGCAGCACATAAGACCGTGAGACGCAACATTCGAGCGGCATGCTTGCGCATCGGTACACATTTTGTGCATACAAATATTTGATTGTTCGGCCAGATGAGGTTGAAATCGAAGGATTGTATACAATATCTCACAAGTGTATGGGCAGCATTAAATCCAGTATTATGTAAACAATCTTAAACTTTCAAAGAGGAATTCTAAATATCATTCCGTTTATTGAAAAAGTAAACCCAGCGTCTAATCTGTCACTCACAGACCCAAGGGGCCCTTTAATGTCCCACATGCTGGGACTTGTGGTTCTCCAAGTCCCAGCATGCGGGGGAGGTCTGCTGGCACTTGTAGTTCACCTGCAAAAGCAATGTTAGGAATGACTGTTTTTACACTATCAGGCCGGCGTCCACAGCCCACGGACGCCGGTGACAGCCCCGGGCTTATTGGGGGGGGTCCCCCCACTCCTCCAGGTACCCCGACCAAGGCTGACCAGCCACGGTGCTCATGTTTCGGCCAGGGGACCTTATGCAAAAAATGTCCCCCGGCTGTGGCATGACACCGCGGGCTGTTGGAACCCGGTCCTGGTTTCAAAATATGGGAGAGCCCCAGAATTTTTGTCCCCTGTATTTTTGGAACCAGAATCGGTCCAAGAGTCCGGGGCTGGTTTCAGAAATACGGGGGACCCCTATGCTTTTTGTCCCCCCGTATTTTTGGAACCAGGTCCGGCTCAATGAGCCCGGGGCTGGTTATGCTCAGGAGGGGGGACCCCACGCCATTTATTTTTTTTAACACAAATTCGCACATTTACTGAAATTCACACATTTTGATGCCTAAAAATCGCACATTATCGCACTTTTTTATCCAGAACACGCATCTCATTAAATATGCGAATTCACTGCAAAAAATGCGATTTCAAAGAGTGCGATAGTGGGCGAATTTGAAAGTGACTAAAAATCGCATTCCATTAAAGGTCACCCTTAGTGTTGTTGTAAATAACCACCACATCAGACACAACTGTGTCATTTATAGAGTTACAATAAATGAGCAGTTTACATCCACTTCTCCTACCTCCTGGTCTGAATTCTCAGCAGAGAACCCATGTTCTGGTGTAAAATAAATGGTTTCAGAGCTACCAGATGAAACATCTATATCGTTGGTGTGGCTCTGCTAGAGAAGAATACAATATTACACATGTAATAACAATAAAAATAAACTTTTCAAAACAGGGTTCTTGGTGCTGACCAAATAACATAAATTTTCTTTAGCTATATAACTGGCACATTGGGCATGATTCAGTACTGCTAGTTAAGCAGTGGTCGATCCCTGTTTAGCAAACAGATTAACGCCACCCACCCGAAGGCCCCTCCCCACCGCCGAATTCCCTCAGTATCATGCGATTGCATGTGTATGAGAACACATACCCTCACATGGTCGCCAACAATCTAATGATTTCTCTCCCCTTCGTAAATGTCCGCCAAAGAGGGGGTGGGCACTGAAGTCATGTGATGTCAGCCGCTCGCCCGCCCCCGCAAGGCATCGGCCCAGGGAAACGGCTGGCGTTTTCAGGGGGACGCACATAAAACAATGGGAGTCCCCCTGCTCCGACCACTGTTCGCCCCCCTCCATCCCCTACCCATGTGAACACCTTGGTGATTGTGATAGTCACCAAAGGTGCTCATACAGCGGCCCTGCACATGCGCAGATACGCGCATGCGCAGAGCCGCACTTTCGGACCCCAGCGCGAATATGCTGGGGACCAATCACTAATGAATAAGGCATATTGTTCAGTGTCATTGAAGTAACTGAGACTCATCTAGTAATTTTGTATTTCGGTTAAAAGTTTGAACACAATCAGAGACCTCTCTTCAGAAGGAAGAACACAGAAAAGATTTTTCAGATACGGGAAGGTTTTATCAATTCATTATCGATTGATCTTAAAACACAGATTTACAAATGTTTTTGCTCCACTCAATCGTATGAAACCTGAACCATTTCAGGGGATGTCCCAATTGATCTTCCAATACACCGGTCATATATCTGAATATGCACGATCTTCCAGTCGTGTCCATCCAAACTTGTATGTCCATATGGCACTGCATTGTTACAATTGCCATAATCTGATCTTTTGTAAAAGAAAATTATATTGCATCTATATAAAACCACGCTCAATCCTTAACAAAAATATTATTTAGAAAAAAAGTTTGAACAAAATCAGCAACAAATCAAACACTTGCTTTTAATGTATGTCTAAAGGTGCTTATACACTAGATGATTAAATTTTTTAAACAATATCACTCTTTTCTGGCTTTCCAACCTATATCGTTTATATTGATGTAAACGATGAACGATGCACTCTCCAGTGGGTCACTAACTGTACTTCCAATGGGAGCCCCAACCCCCGGAGAAGCAGAGAGAGCAGCTAGGGAGTCAGAGAAAGCAGCTGGAAATGAGGTGGAGGGCGGGACGATGGAGGAGTGCTGTACCTGCTACAAGTTGGCCCCTGCTGGCGGTCACACAGCACCGCGTCCCTCCAGCAGGGAGGGTGGGGATGGACTGAGCAAGCTCGGATGGCCCCCCAGCATGGGCTGCACCCCCCAGCGGCATTGTGCAGCACCCCCACCCAGTTGGCCTGGAGGAAAACACCCGGTCATCAAGGACAGCAGAACTCCTGGCCAGACAGCCACTAGAGGAGGTATGGCTCCTGCAGCAGGGCAGCAACGGTGTAACCTCAGCCCAGGGAGGGCCCAAGCTCCAACTCATGGCCCCCTGGCCTCACAGCCTGTTACTGACTACCCCCCTTTCTCCCTGCATGCTGGCTCCCCCTCAGCTGCAGCTCCAGCATGACCAAGATGGCGCCGCAATATGGCTGCCTAGGAACAGTGAAACTCAGCCATTTGTAACCCTGTGTCTCCCCTGTTTTGTACACTTCATAGCAACCTATAACTGTACTGTCTCTGCATATTGTTACCTACCTGGCTGTTGCAATGACCAATGGCGCCGCTCATGGCTCCCTAGGCGCTGTGCAGCTCGGTGGGTATGTGTTCCCTGTGTGATAACTGTACTGTCCCTGCTTATATTGTTACCTATCTGGCTGCTGCAAGGACCAGTGGCACCGCTGATGGCAGCCTAGGCGCTGTGCAGGTCGGCGGGCACGTGTTCCCCGCATGTAATGTCTTAATGTAATGTATGTAATGTCTCCCCCCTCCATTCCTGGTTGATGCTGCACTGTAATCCACAAAAAATTCCTAGTGTGCGCAAGCACACAGGGCCAATAAAGTTGATTCTATTTCATTCTATTCTACATTAACGGTGGCTGGAATTGCCCAGCGTGTATGCACTTTTACATGACAAATTATTGGTTGTTTACAATTTTTCAATACAATTTTGAATCAATATCAATATCCAATCAGACATTTGCTTTCAATGAGTGTCTTACAAATAAACTGTAAATTGTTCACTATGGTTCAATGCAAATTTGAATCAATATACAGTACAATGTAGTAAATGAGCTTATGTATTTAAACTATTCCTTTAGCAACATAGATTTACAGTAATATATCATATTATTAAATACATTTTTAAATAATAATAGTCCAAATCAAAGCACGATCCTACTGTTTCTGAAATTCAACATGGGTGGTGTTGAAGTTTTGATTTCAAGGCCCTGTGCGGACTTTCATTACCCTCCTCCCCTGTGTTTTTGGTTTTCCCTGAGGAATTCTGGTTTACTGAAATGCTCCAAAATATACCGGTATACTGCCTACTTCCAAAAACAATAAAATAAACTAAAACTAACCCTAGTATGCATGTTGGTAACATAGATTGTAAGCTCTACTGGAGCAGGGACTGAAGGGTAAGGCTAAAATATTCTTTATAAAACACTGTGGAAAAAGTGCTTGCTATATAAATAAATGGTAACAACTAAAAAAAAAAAAAACTTACGCTGTGTGGCTTCAAGCCTATAGGGGTTTCACAGTGTTCCTTATCATTTGGGGACATGGATCTTCTACCTAGTATAAAACAAAAATATATATTTTGCATGCTGGAATTGCGCCCAGAAGGATGAAGTCTTAGGAGATAAAACACATTGAAACATGTTACTGTACACCATGTATACAACTTTTAGAATAAGTCACCTGCTGCCTTCCATATGTGACCTAAGATTGAGCATCCAAGAGCAATGTTCACAAAAACCTAAATTTCTCTTTTTCATTGTTGTGTACCACTTCGCTGGGAGTGAGGGTTTCACCCAGGACATACAGAATGTGATAAAGACACAAAAAATGATGAGTATTTTACAAACAAATTGGTATTTTTTAAACAATTAATCAAGTTACTGCAAAATATATGCATTCACTAAAGGGGGAATTCAATTTTAATGTGGTCAAATTGATCCCCTGGGGCTATTCAATTTGCCAACAGCATTTATAGATGTTTTTGTATCTGAAATCCCCGATAGCCAGCAATGTTACACATCTTGCTACTTTGGGTTCTGTACAGAAATGTTTGTAAAGTGCAGCCTGCGGACTCTAATTGAAGACCCCTGTCACGGCTCGCAGAACGGCGCCGTGATACTCACCTGTCCGGCGGCTTCAGTCTCGGCGCTGCTCGGGCATCTGGCTGAGGGGCTCCGGCAGGTAGGAGGCACAGGCGGTAGTATAACCGTGGGTCCGGGCTCCCTGATGCCGGCTCCGGGTGTGGGGGCCGTCATCCTGCTTCCGGGTAGAAGGCGCAGGGCTCGGCTCTCTTCTGACCTCTGCCGGAGGTCTGGCCAATAACAGCCTCTCAGGATGGATTTATTCCCAGGACACTGGTGTTCCTGGAATAACTTCAGTGCTTCCTGACCATTAGCTGGCTGCAGCACTCCTAGCCTCTTCTCCTCGCTGTCTCCTGTGTCTCCAGCGACCGGTTCTGGGCTGCCACAGCTCCGTTCTGCTACCACGCCAACCAGCGAACGTCTCAGTTTCTTTATTAAGCCAAATGAACATACCTTTCAGTTTTGTTATTACCCCAAGTGGGCATACCTCTCCGTTTCGTTATTAAGCCAAGTGGACATGTCTTTCAGTTTTGTTATTACACCAGGTGGGCATATCTTAATTTTGTTATTAAGCCAAGTAGGCGAACCTCCAGCTACGTTAACACTCCATAGTTCAGTTACTTGCTCAACCGGCGGTAGCAGTATTCTTGCCATTCACCAAGGTGTCTGCTACCCCTCTGACTACTGAGGCACTTCCATTGGACCATGTTATCCTATAGGTAAAACGTTCCAGATTTGCCTGGCAGTATCTCTTTTGGTTCACTCTTTCTAAAAAAATCCTTCTTAGATGGGCAAAACATGTGCACTGCAGGTGGGACAGATGTTACTTGTGCATCTCCGGTTCCCAGGGGGCTAGAGACACGGGGCTGGGCTCGTTGCAAAGCTCCATCCCTCAGCTACAAGTGTCACAAACACTCTCCTGGGCACATCTTTGTTTTTTCAAACACTCACGAAAAATGGCATGTTACCAACCCCCAAACATCGTCTTTCTGTCAGTCAAACTGCAGCTCCTTTGTGTATACAATCCATACGCATTTTCAGATGCCAATTCCCATTGCCCATGCACAGTTGTTAGATAATTGCTTGAGTTCTGAATTCTCTAATTACGGATACATGCTGAATTACTGTAAGACCATAATGTGATATTACAGTAGGTCATTTCACTGCGAAAGTTGCCAATATTGCAATGTGCAAGGTCAAACATGTTTCTCTGTGAAACAGTCCAGAGACACGAGGCCTCAGTGGTACAATATAAGAAACACACAGTAACAAAGCTGTCAAACCAAACTATTACAATAACTCTACTTTTAAATATATCTGTGAACTTTATGATATTAAAAAGTGCAATATACGCTATTAGTGAAATTCAAATAAGCGTATTTTATATCTATTTATCAATGAAAGGACCAGCAAACATTCTTGCATCTGTTTAAGCCAGATCGTTTAACATTCTTAACCCTTTGAGTGCCAATGTTGCTGTGAGAGATCCTTAAAATATCCACTAAAAATGCCAGCATCATTCACAGCCACTGTTCTTTTAGTATAAATAAATACAAATACAGCCAAGTCAATTAATTGAAGTTTCGTTAAATATTGCACCCAAAAAAAGAACAGTCACGGTGAGCGACACACATTTTTAGCGGATGTTTTGAGTATCTCTCACAGCAACGTTGGCACTCAAAGAGTTAAACCTCTACATATGTGGTTCCAACATCTTGAGAGTAGAGAACTAATACCAGACCATTGAGACAATTTGTTCATAGAATAAGGCTTGCTATTCTGACCAGTACATGACATATGAATCAAATCAAACCTGCAAACTGTCGAAATAATTTCTCCAAATTACCCTCTTCCTCCTTGCGTTGAATCTTGCTGCTCTCCTGAAACTGGTCTTCCTTCTCCTTAAGGTGAAGACTCTTCTCCTTGTTCTGCCTTTCTGAAATAGCTATTATTGAGATATACAATGGACACAAAATTGCTAATTAATTAAATTAAATTTCATGTAAGATGAAAAAAAAAGCAGGAAACCTTTCCACTCAAACCAGCAAATAAGTGAATGGTTCTGTGCCTGGACAAATGTGATTCTTAGGGATAAATATACTAAAGCTTCTACAAATGGAAATATGTTATTGCCCATGACAACTGTCATGGTTTGAGGATTAGATGAGCTCATGTGACTGTCAGGAACAACTGCTGAGCCGGAAGAAGTAGGTTGAAAATGTGCGGGTTTAATAAGAGACCTCTGCATTTACAAAAAGAACAGAAACTTGTCCCAAATAACGTCTTTGAGAGTCAGTTTAAGGGTTTGCGGCTGACACAATACTTCTTGCGAAAGACTTGCTTGGGCCAGTAGCAGAGGGCTGTGGAGTCCGAAGACAGAAGGGATCCGGAAGTTTCCGAGTTCTCTTTAAACTCCTCACCACCACCTACAAGGCTCTCTCCTCCTCCACAGCTCCCTACCTCTCTTCACTGATCTCTATCCACACTCCCTCCCGTCCTCTTCGCTCCATCGCTGACCGCCGACTGACCTCTCACCTAATCACCTCCTGCTACTCCCGTGTCCAAGACTTTTCTCGCGCTGCCCCCCTGCACTGGAACAACCTCCCGCCACCCATCAGGCTATCTGATTCCCTTACCTCCTTCAATCGCTCCCTCAAAACCCACTTTTTTCGACTAGCCTATCCCTCCTCCTAACCTCTTTTGATCCTCCTATCCTGCCTCCGTTCCCCTCCGTTCCTACTTATCCTATTGTATTTCGTTCGTCCACCCACCTATTTTTAGTATGTTAACTCTTATGAGTAGGGTCCTCCTTCCTCACGTACTCACCCTACCTCATTACCTCACCTGTGCTCCTGTCCTGTTCTTCCCTTCCTCTACTTCATCTTCAGTCTCCTCGACAATTTCCACACCTACTTCTGAACTGATGCTGATTTTAGTTCTACCAGCTATACCCCTATTTATACTGTATTTTTCAACACACCCTGTACGTTACCTTGTAATTTGTTTTTTTTTTGTTTGCTATGTACGGCGCTGCGGACACTTTGCGGCGCCTTATAAATAAACGTACTACTACTACTATGGGAAATAGGGATACTAGGAAGTTCGGGGATTACGAAGATGAGGAAGTTGAAGACGGCTGGGGCAGAAGAGGCGCCTGGTGAGCTGATCCGCTTGAGGCGTGCTGCTGGAGCAGGGTGACAGATCACGGACCCGCTGGATGGCAATGGAGCTGCGGACGTAGGAAACGGTGGCAGAAACCGATCGGGGTCTACGGCTAGAATAGGCAGTAGGCAGACCGTATTAGATGCAAGAGTGGAAGTCCTTGGTACAAATAGCACTAGCCGGTTAGGGTAGTCAGGAACAGAGGCAGGAAGCACACAGCTGGGCTGACACTTTGCACTGACCCAGAGCTGCCTAGGCAGATCCCTCTTATGAGTAGAGGGCAGCTGCCATTGGCTGCAGAGGGCCTGGGGTTGGGAAATGGGTGGTACTGGCAAAAGGACAAGTTTGCCCACAACAAAGATGGGGGCGCCGTCCATCACACAGCCTGCTCACTGCTCCCGCCGGCAGATACTCACTGCGCCGGACCCGACAGACGCAGCAAGCCTCCCGGCCGCTGCACCAGCCCCGCAGAGAGCCGCTTCCAGGTACGGACTGGTGAGTGGCAGCCCTGCCGTGACCCGCAGCGGGCTCCCGTGACAACAGCCAATTAGATTCTGTCTATATTTTCCCTATTGCATCCAAGGAAGCTTTAGTAAAATTACCCCCTAGTGTCTTCTTGATTTTTTTACATTAATGTACCAACACGTTAAAGATTTTAAGACCCAGTGGCATAACTACAGGGTGGCTAGACAATCAAATGAAGTCGGCACAACTCAAAATGGGTATGCGTAATAGAGTTAACAATCAGTGGCTACCAGTCAGCAGCATCCGGGTCTCACTGTAGGAGGGAGCATCCGGCCGCTGTCAGGAGATAGAAGAGGCTTTTGGGGGTTGCTAGGTAACCATGACACTGGACGGCAGTGTTGTCTGATGAGTCTGGAGCTACAGCTGTGTAGTCCGCTCACCCATTCTCTAGTTTAGTTGATTGACTTTTTCTTCCGGAGATTACCTGCTGGACCTAAAAAATACCATGAGACCCTCACCTAAACGCCTGTTATAGGATTTTTCTGCCTGTTCCTGCATGGCTACTGCCCCAGCGTTGGTGTCCAGTGCTTCTGTGGGGTTCAGAGAAAATTGCAAAGTCACAACAAAATAAATAATTGCTTTGTGGGGCACTTCTTATACTAAATGCTTTACTCCTTCTTATACTACTGCTTTACTCCTGTGGGGTTCCTCTTGTTACCGGTCTCTGCTCCTGTGTTGGCGTACTCTCCATCCAGAGTTCCTGACTACCAGCTCTAGCTAAGTACTGGAGGTTTCTTACATTTACCTGGATAAGCTACAAAAAATATCTGACAACTGGCCACATCGAGGCCAAAAAAAAAAAAAAGACAATTACCTGTCCAGGTTTGTGGCAAATCTCTTCTGCTATTTATATTTGCTGGCCACTGTGTAGCAGAATTTGCTCTTACATGCAATCTGTAGAAAGAAAATTACAAATAATAAATAAATAAATACTTAACTAAATAAACCACAGTTAACTTTGTCCATCTTTGGGATGTCAGGATATGGGGGAGACACTATTACCATCATATAAACAAACGTGTAGAAAATGCCATTCATCCTTAGGCTTGGCTTAATTTGTTTAATAAGATAAAAGAGGTTCCCGTGCCACACTGTGGGCCTTATTCTGGTTGGAGCGGCCAAACGTGCGTACGTTCGCCATTACCGCACGCTAGCCGTACGCGGCCGTTAGGGTTAAGTCCACCCACAAATCAGCCGCTTACGTACGGCCAGAAATACCGTAGAAGGGGAGTGGCGTACAAATGAGCGTACGGCAACGTACGCGGACGGCTCAGCCCTTGCACTCCGACAACAGGCGTACAACGCCGTATACGGCCGTCATTCCTCCGTCTCCCCACCGACTTCTTGCGGAGATCTGAGCGTACGCCAGTTTGCACGGACGGGTCCCTATTGTTTTCAATGGAAAACTCAGCTTATGTCACCGCTCGTGAGAGTGAGCGTACGTCCGTGTACGCTGGCATACCCTTCACATATATGGACCTGCAAATCTTGCCTCTCAACTACTAATCTGACAATTGATTAATTAATCTATTTGTTATTCAATTATTGTTTTCTATTAACTCAATAGAAGATTGTGTGCAAAATAGTGGGCATGGGCTTAAAACATTGCTGAAACATCCTTTGTAGGTGTTAGATGTGGTTTATGTTATTGTATCATAAATACAAAACCTATGTTAGTATTAGAGTGAACACGTTGACACATGTCGACTTGTGTAGATTGAGTGTGCTACTGTGTAAAGTCTATGAAAGCACGTAGTGAATGTGTCTAACTGTTTAGCAAATACCTACCTTAGCGTATAAAAAGATTCTTACCTTAAATTAAACAAACCTTTAAATGTGGAGAAGTATAGAAACATAAGCTTCCAATGTGTTTGCGTGCTGTGTATGTGTGGCTTGCAGGCAGTGAAATCATGGTTTGGAGTTAATAGACTGCAGCATTGCTTATTACATTCAGGTGTATGTGTTTGAGTAGTAATCAGTGTTAATTAGCCAACTCAGGCGCACGCTGGCATGCGGTATCTGTAGGGGTGGTTTGAGCTGGCGGTTGGCGGCCGCCTGTTTGGTGTCCGAAATGAACGGTGCCTTAGTCGATCGTGCGGTAGTAGCACCGCTCATTTTTGGTGCACACCCCCGTGTACGCCCATATTTACGCCCATTTTCCCTCATTATTTCAGCCGCTCCCATCAACACGCCCCTATGCCGCCCCATTACCCGTACACTCGCGTACAGGTTCGCACGTTGAGACCCCGGCCGTAAGCGTTGTGGAGTGTTCGCGCCGGCGCATTAGCGTATCTGCACATGCGCAGATCGTGAAAAACCCCAGGACGTACGCGTACGGCCCGGACGCTCCAACCAGAATAAGGCCCTGAATGTGTTCATTATTAGCATTTAGCAAATAACAATGTACCTACAAGTATATACATGTCTTAAAACTGTTTGGGTCATTTACAATAGACATAACAAACGCAGAATAGTACTACAGCTGAAGTAGCACATGTGTACCATTATTGTATGATTCCGACCAAGGTTTGGGATGGAAACATGGGACCTGATCCTCAGTCAGATACAGACATGTTTCTTTTGCCGCAGATACATCTGCATCTTCTTGCCAGCACAAAGCCCTTCCCTGGTGTACATCCATGCATCTGAATGTTTAAGGACTGAGATACCCAACCTCAACATCCACAAACACTGAAATACTGCTTGGTAAATCTTTTGATGCACCATGGAAACTTGCAACAGCCCTATGAAAGGTGCAGTTTCTATGTCTGACTATGTCTCACTATATGAGTGGTTCAGCACCTTTGTATTCAACCGCATTCAGTGACATGTCCAATACACTCCCTTAAGATGCAACATTTCTATGCATCCTTATACTGTAGCTCCATTCCCTCATTACCTTACAGTCCAGAAGCACCTCTTACATATCTACTACCGTGCATCTAAATTTGAGCTGAAATAATGCATGCACAAATATGCAAATGTCAGTACAAATTTGATTTAGGAGGTATCCTATTAGCTGCACTAAATTGAGCTATCCAATTAGCCCTAATAAGCAGGCACCTATCGGAGATTATTCTTCACCTGCCTCAGGCACACGAATGAGAATACCGATAAGTACAGTAGTCCTGTTAATTTTGTTTTCTGTGAAAACTTATACAAAATCCCATATGTTATATCCTGACAACTGGTAAGTTAATGGTAAAAACAGGCTATAGTTGGATTATCCCGTAATACTGTACCTTCAAACTTAAAACTGCGATTTTAGCTTATTTTTGCCATGCGGTAAATTGTCACGGTAATAAAATACCGCCTTTATTTTTATACTTTTTCCCATCCTTCCTGCTCTTTTAAGAGGGTCGTATATAAATGTTGCTACTACAGACCAGAAGAAGTGATAGATAGATATAGATAGATAGCTAGATAGATAGATAGATCTATAATTGCTGATACACAAGACACAATGTAAAAATAGTATATAATTGTGCACAATTAAAAAGAATGTGACCACACAGCTCCTAATTCATAGCTATAGTTAGCAGCATATTTTAAATGCTGCTAACTGTAGCTTAGTGGACAAGACAATATCACAATCTCAGCTAAGACAAATCAGATATTGGAAAAAAATTACTTCTTGATAAATATATAAAATACAAATAAAAACACAAAAGTGCTGCATCCATTAAATGCTGGGAGAAATCAAAGCCTTTAACTTTGTAAGTGTGGGACTGATCATCTAAGCCTCTCAGCACATTTGCTTACTATTCTATAATACATTGTTTTAGGAATTAGGTGTGATTCATTAATTTTACTTTGAAACAGCATTTAAATTTCAGATTAAGCTATTGCCTGCCAGCTATTGACATCTATTGTGCACAGAAAAGGATATTTCCCCCATGAGCACAATTCCTTAATAAAGCTGGGTACACACTATATAATAAGCTCCACCTCTGATAACTTCAACTATATTGGCATTGCTCCTGGACGAATGATCTAGTGTATACACACTGAACGATAGTGTTAAAGATATAATTTGGTGATGTCAGCCGGCCGCCCACTGAACATGCAGTCATTGACGATATAGTCAAAATTTGATCCAGACACTAAGGGGGAAATTTACTAAAGGAAATTTGTAAAAAAAAATAGGTGTATTTGTATTTAGAAATACACTTATTTTGACATTTACTATCCCAAAAATACGGCAATTCGTATTCGTATTGATGTGCTATCAATGCGAATACGAATTGCCATATTTTCGGGATAGTAAATGTCAAAAATAAGTGTTTTTCTAAATACAAATACACCTATTTTTTATCAATTTCCTTTAGTAAATTTCCCCCTAAAGGTCTACACACAGAGGAAAGCATAGAGCTCACTTAACAACATAATAAAGAGACAGCGTCCTGCTAAGTTGTTTAAACTACTGTACAACTATCCCGCACAGGGGCAATCCCCTCTTAAGTAACCTCTGGTGACTGAACACCTTATCAACATAGCTTAAAGGGGGCCAGCATTGACTCAGCCTCCAAAAGAACTGGAATTATTGACAGTCACCAGTGTCTGGACATACAGAAACATAAGGTCCCGGGTGTCTTGCATGCAACTTCATCAAGGGAAGAAGTTGCGCATGTGTATGGCAAGCTTAAGTGCCCAGTGCACAGTGGTCATCTTGTATTGGAACACTTTATGTGATTTCAGCAGCTGAACAATTGGGTAAGAGTGGTCTGGAGACACTTTCATCCCTGGCGGACACTATAAAAATGTTTAAATGAACCCCACTAGTGTGGCCTGAACCTCGAGGGACTACACTGCTGTCATTTTACAAATATGTGTTAACATATCTATTCTATATGTATGTTACACTGGGAATTCCTAGATAATGATATAATTTTTTACTAAACTGGTCAACAACTGTACTGTGTGACCCAGGAACGGGCATTTTTTTAAACTGTATCTCAAATGTTGAAAATCTGAAACCTACCGGTTTGTCTCAATTCCATCATCATCGTCATCATCATGTTTAGCAGAGCCCCTTGAGCTTCTTCCAGTTAATTGAGTGAATATCTATAACAGCCAATAAAAAATATTTATATTATTATGTCAATCACAAAAAAAAAAAAAATAGTCCCATTATCATTGTAAAATCATGCTTATAACACCAGTTCAATTATAATACACAAATGTTTATGTCCATGGCAGCATGACAATTTTTCTTATGTGACTCCATATTATTGCAGATTTTTTGCACCTGTTAATAAAGATTTTTTATTGAGTCATTTTTTTTATTGGGTTTTCAAACATAGAAAAAGCAAATTAACATGAAAGTCCTGACAGAGGCACAATAAACACATAGCAAATGAGCACAAACAATAATTTGTACGTATACGGAATATTAGGATTACAACTGATTCATGAAAAGTGAAAAATTAAAAAGTCCTGGCTCCCTTTACCCATATAAGTACAACATAGTTACCCGAAGGTGCCATCCAGGCAACCAATAAAGCAGGATATATACTGTAGGAGCACATTTGTACAATGAAAGGTTTAAAAAATGTACTGCAACGTCATAATTCAAAATGAGCTAGTAATAAATGATCTCCTGCCAGAACCTCCATACCATATCCCAAATAAACCTACCTAATTCTAGCAAAATAAATTCCCCAAAAGAACCCCAAAGCAATCCTCCCCATAACCCCCCCACCCTGTATAACCTACCCCCAACTCAGGCATACCTGGAGCCTATCCCACTAACCCCTATCCCACTAACTAAACCTACCCATAGCTACCCTTATAGAAAGGTCCCCCCCCCTCCCACACCCTAAATTACTAAACACAGGATATTAAGAAAACAACGGATATATCAAGGGCTATAAACCTACAGCAATAATCCCAATTACATTAGATCAGCACATCCCCCTAGAAATAGTAGTACACCACATTTGGCAATAAGGATGTGTAAGGATGAAACACATAAAAAGAAAACAGGATATACAGCTGCTCATACAGTTAAGTAAATGGCAATCATTATCCAACAAAAATGTTCAAAACAGCATGAGACCTAGGGCCTTATTCTAGTTCACTCTTTCTGACAAAATTCTTCTTAGATGGACAAAACCATGTGCACTGCAGGGGCGCAGATGTAAAATGTGCAGAGAGAATTAGGTTTGGGTGAGTTATTTTGTTTCTGTGCAGGGTAAATACTGGCTGCTTTATTTTTACACTGCAATATAGATCTCACTTTGAAGTAAAACCCCACCCAAATCTAATTCTCTCTGCACATGTTACATCTGCCTCACCTGCAGTGCACATGGTTTTGTCCATCTAAGAAGGATTTTTTCAGAAAGAGTGAACTAGAATAAGGGCCCTAGAGACATACTGAGAGCGTCATGAATAAGAACCAGAGAATGCTAGTCTGGCCAGGCCTGCTTCCATGTATATCCAAATATATTACAGTCCCTCCTTTGTATATCCAAAAGCACACAAAGAACAGCCGGCAGTGTAAGGATAGAAATTCCAGAAATGTTATATCCAGCCAAGGACAGAAAGACGAACATGCAAGGAGGGGGTCCTCAATCAATAGTACAGCCGTTAGGGGTACCGGACGGGGCTTCACGAGATCCGACGCAGAAGCTGGAGCCGTAGTAGAAATATCAGAGGGAGCCTCCATTTGACATGGTAGATCCAGCAACGGTGTCTTTATGAAAGGTACTTGAAGCTTAAGCACAGGATGTGATAAGGTATTATTTCCTTCAGCAAAAGCAGCAAGGATCTTCCGAGTGGAGGCCTCAAGGATTTGGTATAGAGGGTCAGACATCGCTGAGCCACTTTACCTGACGCACGCTCCAAAGAAGTAGTAGAGACGAGGCAGTGATGGCTAGCACACCACACTCCACCTCTATATCAGAATGTACCAACAAGTGACACTAAATGTAGCAGGATAAGTTAAGTCAGAGCCACTGACAGAAGTCTTCTAGATCGCAGATACCGGATAGGCACTTCACAAGTATATAGTCCAGCAGGTGATCAGTAACTGTGGGAGAAATCAGCACCCCACTGCAAGATAGATCCCACCTCACAAGCTCCAAACAGATCAGGGGAGCCTGATCAGTAGTAGGTCAGCACAAGTACCTCAGCTCAGGAGCCAGGCGTGCAAGATGGCGCCGGCATCTCCGTGCGGTCAAGCAGCGTGCCTCAGGAGAGACGACTCCCGCTCTCCACTGCCAATCTTTCGCAGGATCACCAGGCACCTCCACCCTCCGAGACATCCGCCTGGGCACCAGCATAATCAAGTCAAAGTGCCGGGCATCGAAGACCAGCCAGAGCCGCCGGAAGATCCAAGATGGCGTCTGCACACGGCGAGGACACACAAACCTCAGCAGGCAGCCAGTCTGACCGTGCGTTGCACAGAAGAATCCCGCAGGCGCAGGGGACACAGGAGCAGCTGCGGAGCCAGTGGGGGTAAGTATACGGCGTCCAGGGGTCCCGGGGCAGGATATGCATAAAGGATTATGTCGGAGCTCTTACTCCCCGCACCCACTCACGTTGCCGGCCAAGCCACGCCCCCAGAATGAAATATTCTTATTAAATACTTTGTTCTTTACATAGTTGAATGTGCTGACAACAAAATCAAATGATCAATGGAAATCAAATTTATTAACCCATGGAAGTCTGGATTTGGAGACACACTCAAAATGAAAGTGGAAAAACACACTACAGGCCGATCCAACTTTGATGTAATGTCCTTAAAACAAGTCAAAATGAGGCTAAGTAGTGTGTGTGGCCTCCACGTGCCTGTATGACCTACCTACAGCGCCTAGGCATGCTCCTGAAGAGGTGGCGGATGGTCTCCTGAGGGATCTCCTCCCAGATCTGGACTAAAGTATCCGCCAACTCCTGGACAGTCTGTGGTGCAACGTGGCGTTGGTGGATGGAGCGAGACATGTCCCAGATGTGCTCAATTGGATTCAGGTCTGGGGAACGGGCGGGCCAGTCCAAAGCATCAATGCCTTCGTCTTGCAGGAACTGCTGACACACTCCAGCCACATGTCTTGCATTAGGAGGAACCCAGGGCCAACCGCACAGCATATTGTTTCACAAGCGGTCTGAGGATCTCGGTAGCTAATGGCAGTCAGGCTACCTCTAGCGAGCACATGGACGGCTGTGCGGCCCCCCAAAGAAATGCCACCCCACACCATTACTGACCCACTGCCAAACCGGTCATGCTGGAGGATGTTGCAGGCAGCAGAACGTTCTCCTTTGCATCTCCCGACTCTGTCATGTACTCAGTGTGAACCTGCATTCATCTGTGAAGAGCACAGGGCGCCAGTGCCGAATCTGCCAATCTTGGTGTTCTCTGGCAAGTGCCAAACATCCTACACGGTGTTGGGCTGTAAGCACAACCCCCACCTGTGGACGTCGGGCCCTCATACCACCCTCATGGAGTCTGTTCTGACTGTTTCAGTAGACACATGAATATTTGTGGCCTGCTGGAGGTAATTGGCAGTGCTCCTCCTGTTTCTCCTTGTACAAAGGCAGATGTAGCATTCCTGCTGCTGGGTTGTTGCCCTCCTACGGCCTCCTGCACGTCTCCTGATGTACTGGCCTGTCTCCTGGTAGCGCCTCCATGATCCGGACACTACAGATGGGTCTTGTCCCATCTTGGCAGGGGATGGCGCTGGCGTCGCCAGCCGGCATCCCCCGCCAGCGCCATGGTGAGAAGGGGACGCGCGCGCACGAGAGGCGCGCGCGTCCTCTTCTGACGGCGCTTCCATCCGTTCCCCCGGGTCCCCGCCGGCTTGCCGGCGGTAACCCGGGGTCCCCGCATCCCCCCCTAACCCCCCCTAACCCTGTCCGTCTCCCTGAGGCGGAGACGGACAGGGTTTCCATCGTGCTGGCGACGGAGACTGAGACGCGCGTGCGCGTGAGACGCACGCGCGTCTCAGTGCATTCGCTGGCGTGGCTGCTGGCGGGTCGCCAGCGCAGACGCCAAGGCGACCTGCCAGCAAGGATGGGACCTGACCCATCTGTACACTGACAGACACAGCAAACCTTCTTGCCACAGCTCGCATGGATGTGCCATCCTGGATGAGCTGCACTACCTGTGGGTTGTAGACTCCGTTCCATGCTACCACTAGAGTGAAAGCACCGCCAGCTTTCAAAAGTGACCAAAACATCAGCCAGAAAGCATAGGAGCTGAGAAGTGGTCTGTGGTCACCACTTGCAGAACAACTCCTTTATTGGGCTGTCTTGCTAATTGCTTATAATTATTACCTGTTGTCTATTCCATTTGCACAACAGCATGCAAAATTGATTGTCAATCAGCGTTGCTTCCTAAGTGGACAGTTTGATTTCACAGAAGTGTGATTGACTTGGCGTTACATTGTGTTGTTTAGGTGTTCCCAAAAGTCTGCAGTAGTGGGGAGCAATGGGGTTGCATCCTGAAAAGGAGGAAAATGTTGAGATGATATACAAGGTTACAACATCTATAGAATAGGAAGAACATGTGGCATAATAAAATTGAGCTACTGTGGGGGGAAGGGGACATACCAAAAATAGAAATCAGTATTGATCCTTGGGAAGACTCAATATAGACTTTGAATTATCAGCTTTTTTTTAAATAAACAACCTTTTTTTCCATCAATCCAATTCACCATTTTTATTATATTTATATATTTTTTTATACTCCTTAAAAACTTCATTTTTTACGCTCCTTAAAAACTTCATATCTTTCATATTTTACAAAAAATCTCCTTACACATATCTTCTCAAAACACATTAATTTGCCCATTGTTGAACCAGCCATGTGCATGCCGCCAAAACGGAACCTATTTCCGTTTTTAAATAAAGTTTTACGGTACTCTTTACCTAGAAGGGCGCCCGTCGTGGTGATCGCGGGTACATTTATGTCTGGCCGCGACGCGACCGACACGATGCCCGCGATTTCCCATTGAAACCCATGTTAAACATGGAAATCGCGTCAGTCGCGGCCGGCCATAAATGTACCCGCGATGTGATGCACCCGATTTCCCATAGGAATCAATGTTAAATTGCCCGACCGACGCGATTTTACTGTTAAATGCCTCAATGGACCCGATGTGGCCATAGGAATCAATGTTAAATGGGCTACAGAGCCCAAATAGGCACAATTAACCCTTAAATGTCCCCCCAAATTTTTAACGCCACCCCACGATCCACGCCAACCCGAAGCGTGGCGAGCCCGCGAGGGGCGGCGGTACGCGTCCTCCGACCTTTTCATGCCCTACTATCCACGTCGGCGTGGAGTTGAGAATAGAATAGTGTGGCGAGCGCAGCGAGCCACCGAGCCCGAAGCGTGGCGAGCGCAGCGAGCCCCGCGAGGGGACGCGGATACCTTCACAGGTAAACGCGTACCCTCGCGGGCTTCACAGGTGTCCGTGGCCACGCGGACACCTGTGAAGTCCGCGAAGGGACGCGTTTACCTGTGAAGGTATCCGCGTCCCCTTGCGGGGCTCGCTGCGCTCGCCACGCTTCGGGCTCGGTGGCTCGCTGCGCTCGCCACACTATTCTATTCTCAACTCCACGCCGACGTGGATAGTAGGGCATGAAAAGGTCGGAGGACGCGTACCGCCGCCCCTCGCGGGCTCGCTGCGCGCGCCACGCTTCGGGTTGGCGTGGATCGTGGGGTGGCGTTAAAAATTTGGGGGGACATTTAAGGGTTAATTGTGCCTATTTGGGCTCTGTAGCCCATTTAACATTGATTCCTATGGCCAAATCGCAGGCATTGAGGCATTTTACATGAAAATCGCGGTCAATCAGCCTTTTTAACATTGTTCCCTATGGGAAAATCGCGGTCATCGCGGGCAGCAGATTTTTATGTACCCGTGATTTACCCGCGATGCCCGCGATTTTACCCCCGACGCCCGCGATTCCAATCGCTGGCGCCCTTCTAGGTAAAGAGTACCAGTTTTACAAATAAAGTTTTGAAAGAACAAGGAACAAAATCAGTCTCAACCAGCATAAAAACTGAAGCTGGAAAGAGCCCAAGCATCCTTGACAAAGAAGCCCCGCAGCTTCGAAACGCGTTGGGTTGCAAGTGGAGACGATGAACACGCCGAAGACGCCACACGCTGTATACGCTGACCGGAAGTAAGAACCCCGAACTTCCGGCGCACAGCCCACTGCCGGAGAGGGCCGCGAACAAACTACAGACGCTGAAGGGAAGGTAAAGTTAGGGAGTCTGACCGTGCATTGCACAGAAGAATCCCGCAGGCGCAGGGGACACAGTGGGGGTAAGTATACGGCGTCCAGGGGTCCCGGGGCAGGATATGCATAAAGGATTATGTCGGAGCTCTTACTCCCCGCACCCACTCACGTTGCCGGCCAAGCCACGCCCCCAGAATGAAATATTCTTATTAAATACTTTGTTCTTTACATAGTTGAATGTGCTGACAACAAAATCAAATGATCAATGAAAATCAAATTTATTAACCCATGGAAGTCTGGATTTGGAGACACACTCAAAATGAAAGTGGAAAAACACACTACAGGCCGATCCAACTTTGATGTAATGTCCTTAAAACAAGTCAAAATGAGGCTAAGTAGTGTGTGTGGCCTCCACGTGCCTGTATGACCTACCTACAGCGCCTAGGCATGCTCCTGAAGAGGTGGCGGATGGTCTCCTGAGGGATCTCCTCCCAGATCTGGACTAAAGTATCCGCCAACTCCTGGACAGTCTGTGGTGCAACGTGGCGTTGGTGGATGGAGCGAGACATGTCCCAGATGTGCTCAATTGGATTCAGGTCTGGGGAACGGGCGGGCCAGTCCATAGCATCAATGCCTTCGTCTTGCAGGAACTGCTGACACACTCCAGCCACATGTCTTGCATTAGGAGGAACCCAGGGCCAACCGCACAGCATATGGTTTCACAAGCGGTCTGAGGATCTCGGTAGCTAATGGCAGTCAGGCTACCTCTAGCGAGCACATGGACGGCTGTGCGGCCCCCCAAAGAAATGCCACCCCACACCATTACTGACCCACTGCCAAACCGGTCATGCTGGAGGATGTTGCAGGCAGCAGAACGTTCTCCTTTGCATCTCCCGACTCTGTCACATCTGTCATGTACTCAGTGTGAACCTGCATTCATCTGTGAAGAGCACAGGGCGCCAGTGCCGAATCTGCCAATCTTGGTGTTCTCTGGCAAGTGCCAAACATCCTACACGGTGTTGGGCTGTAAGCACAACCCCCACCTGTGGATGTCGGGCCCTCATACCACCCTCATGGAGTCTGTTTCTGACTGTTTCAGTAGACACATGAATATTTGTGGCCTGCTGGAGGTAATTGGCAGTGCTCCTCCTGTTTCTCCTTGTACAAAGGCAGATGTAGCATTCCTGCTGCTGGGTTGTTGCCCTCCTACGGCCTCCTCCACGTCTCCTGATGTACTGGCCTGTCTCCTGGTAGCGCCTCCATGATCCGGACACTACACTGACAGACACAGCAAACCTTCTTGCCACAGCTCGCATGGATGTGCCATCCTGGATGAGCTGCACTACCTGTGGGTTGTAGACTCCGTTCCATGCTACCACTAGAGTGAAAGCACCGCCAGCTTTCAAAAGTGACCAAAACATCAGCCAGAAAGCATAGGAGCTGAGAAGTGGTCTGTGGTCACCACTTGCAGAACAACTCCTTTATTGGGCTGTCTTGCTAATTGATTATAATTTCCACCTGTTGTCTATTCCATTTGCACAACAGCATGCAAAATTGATTGTCAATCAGCGTTGCTTCTTAAGTGGACAGTTTGATTTCACAGAAGTGTGATTGACTTGGCGTTACATTGTGTTGTTTAGGTGTTCCCAAAAGTCTGCAGTAGTGGGGAGCAATGGGGTTGCATCCTGAAAAGGAGGAAAATGTTGAGATGATATACAAGGTTACAACACAATAGGAAGAACATGTGGCATAATAAAATTGAGCTACTGTGGGGGGAAGGGGACATACCAAAAATAGAAATCAGTATTGATCCTTGGGAAGACTCAATATAGACTTTGAATTATCAGCTTTTTTTAAATAAACCCCTTTTTTTTCATCAATCCAATTCACCATTTTTATTATATTTATATATTTTTTATACTCCTTAAAAACTTCATTTTTTACGCTCCTTAAAAACTTCATATCTTTCATATTTTACAAAAAATTTCCTTACACATATCTTCTCAAAACACATTAATTTGCCCATTGTTGCCGCCAAAACGGAACCTATTTCCGTTTTTAAATAAAGTTTTACAAATAAAGTTTTGAAAGAACAAGGAACAAAATCAGTCTCAACCAGCATAAAAACTGAAGCTGGAAAGAGCCCAAGCATCCTTGACAAAGAAGCCCCGCAGCTTCGAAACGCGTTGGGTTGCAAGTGGAGACGATGAACACGCCGAAGACGCCACACGCTGTATACGCTGACCGGAAGTAAGAACCCCGAACTTCCGGCGCACAGCCCACTGCCGGAGAGGGCCGCGAACAAACTACAGACGCTGAAGGGAAGGTAAAGTTAGGGAAAGGTAGCAGAAAAACACCTCCCAGCGCACTGCAACGGACCACCGGCAGCCCCATTTCCATCTAAGTCACGGCACCAACAGCAACCACTCAAATACCCGTAAAAAGGGCTGTAAACATTTCTTTACAAGTATATGTGTTTTATATATGTTTTACACAAAACGGCATGCACAAGTTTCTAACTCCCAATAACACATAACCAAGCGCTCTATTTTTCTTTCAGCACTGTATGTATAACTGCAACAATATACATGTATTCCGAAAATGTAAACATGGTGTGCGTTATGAGTAGAAACAGAACATTATCTTCATGAAATTTTCATAGAATATCAATGTGTTTTAGCATGAGCGCAGTAAGTGACTGGTATGTATGGGGTGGAAGGGGCAGGATGGGTAGCAAGTGAAATATTAGGAGGGAAACAAGACACATTTTGTAACCTCAAACAGCAACTAAGCACTAAACATGTGGAAAGTAGACAAGTGGTCGAAATATAGGAGTGGTCAAATGGAAGTGAGATACTCACAAATCTCCCTGGCAGGAGAGGGACCAGATTGCTCAATGTGGTGGAGATCTTAAATAAGAACGGGCTTACCATTAAGGTTGACAATAAACTTGAAAGGAAACTTGCATCAATATCTAAATCTACTAACTTGGAGGGCCTTGGTCAAGTCCCGAAAGTCTCTCCTCTTAGCAAGCCTCAAGGGGGAGAGGTTTTGGTAGAATTGAAGCATGACTGAATCGAAGAGAATGTGAGATTTACCAATAGTAGCAGCCAGAATGAGCTCTTTATCCTTGAATCTAAGGAATTTCATAATGACGTCTCGTTAGGGTTATTTTTCCCTGGGTTTGGGCCGGAGAGATGTACGTGCCCATTCAAGTGGTAGGCAGACAGGGGGTCGGAAAACCAGCCTCAGGTCTAGTTTATGCAGCGCAAGGGTATGCTTTGATGAATAGGTGAGTATTCAGTGCATGTTTGAAGCTTTGCAAGGTTGGGGAGAGTCTAATTGAGCAAGGGAGTGCGTTCCACTGAAGCACGGGCAAAGTCCTGAACTCTAGCGTGGGAAGCAGTGATCAGGGTGGAGGAGAGACAACAGTCCTCAGCCGACCATAGAGGGCGGGAGGGTGCATGAATGGTGATGAGGTTAGAGATATATGGTGCAATGGAGTTAGAGATGGCCCCGTATGTGAGTGTGAGGTGTTTGAAGAGGATTCTGTAGGGGAATGGGAGCCAGTGCAGATTTTGTTGAAGGGGAGTGGCAGAAGTACAGCGTCGGGAGAGGAAGAGGAGCAAGTTGGGATCGAGCGAGGCCAGTGAGGAGAACATTGCAGTAGTCGAGCCGTGAGATGACCAGTGAGTGGATGATAAGCTTAGTTGATATCTGTATACTCACTGTAACAGCTGTTTCCTCTGCAGTATTTTACAGTAATATTATGCATATAACAAATATCAAGGAAAGAATATTACTACTATAAAACAGCTGGCTATGTTACATTCCTATTTTTGGGTTGGGATCATACTTGCCTACTTTTGAAAATGAGTTTCAGGGAGATTATAGTTGGTAATAGAATTTTGCACAGCGCCCCATTGAGGGCGTGCTAGTTCCATAAATGGAGAGATTGTGAAAAGAGATTGTGAACGTGGCACCTACAAGCGTGGGTATGTACTGCTATATCTGAGAGGAATCTTTTAAAATTGCTTATAGCCAAATGTAGATGAGCCCCTAAGCAGTTAGTAAGAGCTACTATACTTGCTAAATTGCTGGGAAATGGTGCTGATGATTCAATGTAAATATATCTATCTCTCATTCCTTTTTCCCCAAAAAATGAAACAGTGTAATGTGGGCTAGGTGAAATGAGGGAGATTGCTAGACTAATGAAGGAGAGAGGGAGATCGCTGTTATTTGAGGGAGTCTCCTGCAGAATGCAGGAGGGTAGGCAACTATGGTTGGGATATTCTAAACCAAAGTAGTTTTGGCATCAGAGAGGCACAGTGTGTGTTCAGTCAGGCTGAATCAGGTCAAACATGCCCCCTGCCTCATATCAATCAATTTATATTTGACTATATGTTAAGAAACATATATGAAACCACTATTTTGTGGTAATAGTTTCACACACACACACACACACACATTCAGACCAGAAAACTGCAGTCTACAATAAGTGCAACCCTCAATGTGAATATTGAATTTATATGCAACATATTTGCTTTTCTATGCATCACCTGGTTAGTGGATAGTTTGTCAGGATGTTTCACTTTGAATGAGCCACGAGTACTGCTCCATTCATTCTTCCTTATGTCCTCTCTCAGGGGGTCGACAATACACTTGCTTTGGCTCTTCCTTATATCTCTCTGCATATCAGCTTGAATAACATCATCCCAGGAACATGGTGCAATACCCGGGGGCAAATATCGAGGAGGGGGGCCAGTAGCAAGCCATCCAGCATAAGATTTACCTTTGAAATGTGGGATAATGTTATCAACCTCATCTCTAGGCATGTGAGGACATATATTTGCTTGTTCTTCATATTCTCTCACATGGACTCTTTCAGGTGGTTTTGTTTCTTCTGCACAATCAACAATTATCTTGTTCTTTTCCAGAAATTTCTGGATAAATGTTAGATTATCAAGAGTAGATTCGTTATGCATCTGAATTGAAGTCAATCTATTCTCTAGTGTTTGTAATTCAGTCTGAAAACCGTCATTTAGTTCCGTACTCTCGCGATCACTGTCTTCCTCCTGTGAAATAGAATCAGCGCTGGTTTCCGAATCACTGATCAGTGATAATGTGGGGCTGCCAACACTGGCTTGTTCCATCATTGCACACTGGCTGTCAGATTGCGAATGTGACGAAGAAACTGTTTCTATTCTGTTTAAACAACAAACTCCTGTCCCTTTCTCAAATGTGTCTGTACAACAGAGCAGAAAAAAAAATTTGGTAAAACAATTAAAAATTGAAGAACTTATATATTTTTTTCCAACAAATGAAGTGTGTTTTCAACCCTAGACTAAAAGTACAACTGTGCTTGATATAGAATTGCTAGCACATTGGGGAATATTCTGGTTCACTCGCAAAGGCAAATTCCTTCTTAAATGGACAAAACCATGTGCACTGCCAGGAGGGGACTGCTTTATTTTTACACTGCAATATAGATCTATTGAAGTAAAACCCCACCCACATCTAATTCTATCTGCACATGTTACATCTGCCCCACCTGCAGCGCACATGGGCCCTTATTCTGATCGGTGCGGCCGGATCCGATAATGCGGCCAGCACCGTGCGTCCTAAACCCCGCCTTCCATACGGATCGCCAACTCCGTCCGTACGCGGTAAGAAGCTGTCCGAACGGACCGCACGTGTATTTCTCATGAATACAACTCCTCCATCTCAGGGAATCTCCCCCATCATTCGATGGTCGCAGACCATCGAATGCAGGACCGAGTGGCCAGGCAGCTCCCGCAACCTCAGACCACACGGGCATTTCTCCGTGCAAAAGCAGGGATCTGGGCGGGCAGCTGACATCCGGCAATGTCATATGTCCGCCCCCTACACGTGCGTCACGGCCGCATTACCATACGTACGCCCAGCGTTTGCATGGGAACGCCCATGAAACGCGGGGTGTAAACATATGGTAATGAGCCCAAACAGCCCTTCACACCCTCTCCACCCCCTGTTCACTACGAATGCGGAATGTGTTCATGCGGAATGTGGCCGTGCGTCCCGCTCGCACATGCGCAGAGACGCCTCTGCACATGCGCAGACACAAAACATCAGCGGCACGAACGCACGCGGATATTACCGCACCAACCAGAATAAGGGCCATGGTTTTGTCCATTTGAGAAGGAATTTGCCTTTGCGAGTGAACCAGATAACCCCCATTCTCTCTAGGGCCCTTATTCTGATCGATGCGGATATTCCCGCTTGCGTACGGGCCGCCGATGTTTATCTTCTGCGCATGTGCAGAGGTCACTCTGCGCATGTGCAGGCGATTTCGCCGCACGGATTCTTTATACGCCGCACAGGGGGCGTAGAGGGGCGTGAGGGGCTACTTATCCTCATTACCCTATGCATACGCCCCGCGTTTCATGGGCGTTCCCATGCAAACGCGGGGCGTATGCATGGTAATGAGGCCGTGACGCGTGGGTACGGGGCGGGCATCTGACATCGCCGGATGTCAGCTGCCCGCCCCCATACAAGATTTCACACGCACAAGTGTCCGTGTGGTCTTGTGTTGCGGGACCTGGTGGAGCGTGCGGCCCTGCATTCGATGTTCGGCGACCATCGAATGCAGGGGCTGCTCCCACCATGGAGGAGGCGTATCCCCGTCCAATTTCATGCGGATCGCCACATATCCGCGTACGGACGGCCGTGGCGATCCGTATGGAAGGCGGGGATTCGCCTGCACGGTCGGAGCCGCATATGCGGCTCCGGCCGCACCAACCAGAATAAGGGCCTAGGGGAGGAAGCGTCTAGAAATGAAAAGAGGTGATATTGCCCATAACAACCAATCAAATTATAGCTATAATTTTCTGGATGCCTTAGAGAAATGATAGACATAATTTGATTGGTTGCTTTGGGCAACATATCACTATTTTAATTTTTAGAAGCTTTAGTAAATTTACCCCTAAGTTTCCTAATAAGTTAACCTCCAGTAAATGCTAAATGTGGAACAAGCTCTCTAGTGGATGGTTAGTTAAAATAGATAATAAAAGGCTTGTTTAAAGAAAATTGAAGGACATATACTAGCAGCATGGATAAGGCCGCTATAGCTCTTAATGCTTCGCACTTACAAGCAAATCACTATTAACTTTGATTACTCTAGGGCAGGGGTAGCCAACTCCAGTCCTCGAGCGCTACCAACAGTTAACGTTTTCCAGGTCTCCGCACAGAATCATAAGTGAAGTAATTAGCTAAACCTGTGGATCATTTATAATGTGTCAGTCAGTAATGAGTGCACCTGTGCCCCAGCTAGGTGATCTAGAAAACGTGAACTGTTAGTAGCTCTCGAGGACTGGAGTTGGCTACCCCTGCTCTAGAGCAGTCCAACCTTAATCAAGCGTGAGCTACTCAAGACAAAATAAACCTCCTCAGGAGCTACTAAAATATGCCCAATGCCCATGATACTATGCAGCACACTGTAATGCCCCTGACACACTATGCTACACACTGTAATGCCTCTGACACATTATGGCACACACCGCAATGCCCCTGATACTATGCTACACACCGTAATGCCCGACACATTATGCCACACACCGCAATGCCCCTGATACTATGCTGCACACCGTAATACCCCTGACATACTATGCTGCTCACTGACACAAGATACTGCACACAATGTCCCACAGTAATTCTTCTAATAAATTGTAAATTACCTGCTTATTGGCAGGGAACAATGTTCATTGCCATGGGGTCAATGCTAGTTGCCAAGGAGTCAATGTTAGTTGCCAGGGGTTAATGCTCATTGCCAAGGGGTTAATGTTCGTTGCCGGGGTCAATGTTCATTGCCAAGGGCTAATGCTTGTTGCCAGGGATTAATGTTTGTTCCCAGGGGTTAATGCTCATTGCCAAGGTGTCAATGTGTGCCCACCATTGTTGTTCTTCCCCACACTCCTCCCCTCGAAAGAAACAGATGCTAGAAGTCTGACAGGGTGCACAGCGCTGCAGTGTTACCCAGAAGTTCCAGGTAGCGCTGAGAGCTGTGGTCCCTGTCAGATGCTAGAGGTCAAATATGACTTCTAGTGTCTATCTCCTCCGAGGTGAGGAGTGTGGGCCTGTAGGGGAATGTAGCAATGGAGGGTGAAGGTGGCAGAGGGGAAAGCGACGTCAGCGGGCATGCGGTTAGCAGTGGTCGAGCCCTCCGGATTTCTCCGGCAAGCTACCGTTAGCTCGCAAGTGACGGGTTGGCAGCCACTGCTCTAGAACTTTTACACCAGTCAAATAAAATACATTGTGTAAATCAGGGGTGGCCAAACTGGTCCTCGAGATCTACCAACGGTCCATGTTTTCCAGATCCCCTAGCTGGTGCACAGCTGCAGTCATTACCAATTGTCACATTTTCAAACCTGCTGCATTCATTCCTACTATAGATCCACAGGTTGCCTGAAAAACATGAACTGTTGGTAGATCTTGAGGACAGGTTTGGCCACCCCTGGTGTAAATAATAATAATAGCATGGCGCCCATTGCATGGCATTGTGTACCTTATTTAGTGGTATGCGATGAGTGCGATGCGATGCTTGTACAATTAAATATCGCATAGCATCGCATACCAGCAAATGGGATGCGATTTTTAATTGTACAAGCACCCATGCCATGAGATGTGATGGGTGCTTACAATGAGATGTAACCCCCAGTATCCACGGCATCCCGAAACGTGGCGAGCGGCTGCGGTACGCGTCCTCCGACCTTTTCATACCCCCACTATCCATGTCGGCTGGGAGTTGTCTCTAGATAGTGTGGCGAGCGCAGCGAGCCACCGAGCCTGAAGCGTGGCGAGCACAGTGATCCCCGTGAGGGGCCGTGGAATACGAGCCCGAAGCGTGGCGTGCGCAGTGAGCCCTGCGAGGGGCCGTGGAATACATGTAAAGTAATCCGTGTCCGGTCGCCGCGCTTCGGGCTCGTATTCCGCGTCCCCTCGCAGGGCTCGCTGCGCTCGCCACACTATCTAAAATCAACTCCACGCCAGCGTGGATAGTGGGGGCATGAAAAGGTCGGAGGATGCGTACTGCTGCGCTCGCCACACTTCGGGATGGCGTGGATACTGGGGGTTACATATCATTGTAAGCAGCCATCACATCTCATGGCATGGGTGCTTGCACAATTAAAAATCGAATTGCATCACATCGCATGCCGCAATATTCCAGGGGGATATGATGCGATGCAATGAGATTTTTAGGAGCCCATACAATGGAAATCATGGGCGCCGTTCTAGGAAACAAGTACTAAAAAGAGTCAAAGCGACACATGACTTGATTTATCTAGGTCTCAATAATAAAGATAAATATTAACTAAATAGTTTGTACTTTATAATTAAAAACACACCACCTGGAAATGCCTGTTCTGTTGGCTGTAAGCTGCCATCTCTCTCCAACTCTATTGACACATTTCCAGAAGAATTTGCATACGCAATGTTCTGTAAGTAAAATCAATAATTATATTTTTACTTAATACTCTAAAATAAACATCTGATTATATGTAGTCTAATAGCTGCAGTGGAGTTGTGTGTGTGTGTGTATGTGTACTGTTAAAGAAAATCACTGTGAAAATGACCACCACGCCATTTTCCTGGAGACCTGCACGTGCGCAGCAGACTCTGGGAGAGTGCTAAGGTCCAGAGCAGTGTTCCCTCTAAGCTGTGCGCATGTGCGCGCGCACATAACTCGCCGAGCACGCGCACAGACATTACAACAGAGCGCACAGTAATTTTAGTGTAGTCATTTTTTTTTACTATTTTTTGTGGCCCCGGACACTGTGTATAACAATATGGCTCAGCTGCTCTGGCTGTCAGTCAGCCTATGAGCCTGCCCTTGGTTGCCAGGATTTGCTCCACTGCATATCTGATCTTTATAGCATTATGTGACGCACAAAATTTTTAATTTCTTTCCAAAGTTGCACAACCATTATCTTTTGCCGCACACAGCCTTCATAAAATTAGAGGGAACATTGGTACAGAGTGTACATCGCTGCTGGGCTATAGAGTAGAGGGGGGGCCCAGACAGGTCTTTACACCCACCTCCTCCTCCTAGAAGTTCCTCTGAGAGTGTGCCCAGTCACTAATTCAAAATATAATAAGGTACTTGTGAGTTATCTGGACGCCCGATTTTTTGATTGTATGCCTTAAGTTAAGGCATACAATCAGATGCGATGCGATGCGATATCGCATCGCATCGCATCGCATCGCATGCGACCATCGGATGCGATGACCCGATTTTTCCATAGGAATCAATGTTAAAATGATTCCTATGGAAAAAGGGGTCCTTTTCATACCCCTACTATCCAAGTGGGCATGGAGTTGGATATAAACCTGTGGCGAGCGTAGCGAGCCACCGAGCCCGAAGCGTGGCGAGCGAAGCGAGCCCCGCGAGGGGACGGTATTCCGTGTCCCCTCGCGGGGCTCGCTACGCTCGCCACGCTTCGGGCTCGGTGGCTCGCTACGCTCGCCACAGGTTTATATCCAACTCCATGCCCACTTGGATAGTAGGGGTATGAAAAGGACCCCTTTTTCCCATTGAATTCCATGTTAAAATGGACTCAGTCCATTTTAACATTGATTCCTATGGAAAAATCGGGTCATCGCATCGCATCGCATCGCATCGCATCCGATGGTCGCATGCGATGCGATGCGATGTGCCCGATCCGACCCGATTTTGAAATCGGGCGTCCGGATAACTCACATGTACCTATAATAAATAGATACAATGTAAAGTCCAGGTGCTAGAGTGCATTACTCCTAATAATGATTTGCTTAGCAAGATTAGATGCAATAAACCAATGTGATTACTTTGCAAACAACTTTTTTAAGTAGCGAGATTCTTATTCAAGCTCATCCATATACTCTATGATGATGAGTGTGTTCAATCACACAAGGAATGCGTATTTCATAGCGTGATCGCACACCCAAAAGTGGTATGCTGTATCTATCCTTCAAGATGGTCGAATGAAATATGCTGCTGTCCGTGACAGGAATGTGCTGCAGTCAATGAGAGCTATGGGAGTCCTTCTAATTCCTTCTCTGCATGGTTTTTTCTTTTTTTATGCCTGAAAACACCTTGGGTGACATTTAGGCGGAAATTTACTAAAGGAAATTTGTAAAAAAAAAAAGGTGTATTTGTATCCAGAAATACACTTATTTTTGACACTTAGGGGGAAATTTACCAAAATGGATTCGTAGAAAAAAGGTGTATTCGTAGGGAGAAATACACCTTTTTTTTTACGAATTTGTATTTTCAGGATTTTCTATCCCCAAAATACAACAATTCGTAGTCCTAGGGATGGAACATTCGTATTTGTATTTACAAATACGAATGTCTACACCATCGTTAGGATACAACAGAAATCACCATTCAAAAGAATGGTGGTTCCTGATTTACTAAGCAGCCGTATAGAAAATACGGCTGCTTTTGTCCACGAAAATACGGCAGAAAAATAGAACACCCTTTTCCTGTCGTATTCTCGTTTTAGCCTGCACGAATCAGTCAGATCCGTGCAGGCTGCGGTGTAAAAATAAATAAAATAAAATAAATAAATAAAAAAACGGCGTAGGGTCCCCCCCCACAGCCGAAACCAGCACCAGGCTGACAGAGCCTGGAGCCGGTAATTAAAAATCAGGGAACCCGACAAATAGGGGTTCCCTGATTTTTAACAACCAGCCCCAGGCTCCTGCTGTGGGGCTGGTTCCCAAAATAGGGGGGAAAAAATGAGTAGGGGTCCCCCGTATTTTAAGAACCAGCCCCAGGCAAAACCAGCCAGCAGGGTAATGCCACAGCCGGGGGGAGACTTTTTATGCAAGTCCCCCCGGCCAAAGCATTCATCCCTACCGACTAGTCAGCCTGGCCAGGGGCCCTGGGGGAGTGGGGACCCCCCCAATAAAGGTACTGTCCCCGATGCCCCTGGGCGGTGGGCATCGGGCTGATTCAAGCTTAAAAAAAAGATTAAACTATTGTTTTTTACTGTGGCACTACAAGTGCCAGCAAGCTGGGACTTGGAGAACCACAAGTCCCAGCCTGCTGGGCATTAAAGGCCCCGCTGGCACTTGTAGTTCCACAGTTAAAAAAATAGTACACAAAACACACTGACACAAATTTTAAATAAAAGTTTAATACACACATCACACACACACTGATACTTACCTATCTTGATCCCGTCGGTAGGTCGCTGGCTCCGGTGTCGGCGGCTCCGAGGTCGGCGTCCTGTCTGAAGAAAATCCATGGTGGACCTGTGGAAGGAAATCCTACTCACCAGGTCCTCCATGGATGGTCTTGTGTCTTCTGTCTTCTTTTCCAGGGCTTATTTCTTTATCTTCTTTCTTCTTCTTTACGCTGCCGGCAGCTCCCGGGACTTTCAGAGCTTCAGAGATGTTTCCTCCTCGACGTCTGGACTAAGAATGAATTCTAGCCAATCAGGAGCCGACTTTACTGGCTCCTGATTGGCTAGAATTCATTCTTAGTCCAGACGTCGCGGAGGAAACATCTCTGAAGCTCTGAAAGTCCCGGCAGCGTAAAGAAGATAAAGAAATAAGCCCTGGAAAAGAAGACAGAAGACACAAGACCATCCATGGAGGACCTGGTGAGTAGGAGTTCCTTCCACAGGTCCACCATGGATTTTCTTCAGACAGGACGCCGACCTCGGAGCCGCCGACACCGGAGCCGCCGACACCGGAGCCAGCGACCTACCGACGGGATCAAGATAGGTAAGTATCAGTGTGTGTGTGATGTGTGTATTAAACTTTTATTTAAAATTTGTGTCAGTGTGTTTTGTGTACTATTTTTTTAACTGTGGAACTACAAGTGCCAGCGGGCCCTTTAATGCCCAGCAGGCTGGGACTTGTGGTTCTCCAAGTCCCAGCTTGCTGGCACTTGTAGTGCCACAGTAAAAAACAATAGTTTAATCTTTTTTTTACACTTGAATCAGCCCGATGCCCACCGCCCAGGGGCATCGGGGACAGTAACAGGCTTCAGCCTGGTCAGGTAAGTCCTGGAGGGGGGGGACCCCTTTATTGGGGGGGTCCCCACTCCCCCAGGGCCCCTGGCCAGGCTGACTAGTCGGTAGGGATGAATGCTTTGGCCGGGGGGACTTGCATAAAAAGTCTCCCCCCGGCTGTGGCATTACCCTGCTGGCTGGTTTTGCCTGGGGCTGGTTCTTAAAATACGGGGGACCCCTACTCATTTTGTCCCCCGTATTTTGGGAACCAGCCCCAGAGCAGGAGCCTGGGGCTGGTTGTTAAAAATCAGGGAACCCCTATTTGTCGGGTTCCCTGATTTTTAATTACCGGCTCCAGGCTCTGTCAGCCTGGTGCTGGTTTCGGCTGTGGGGGGGACCCCACGCTGTTTTTTTTAATATTTATTTATTTTTCTATTTTTTTTTACACTCTGCAGCCTGCACGGATCTGACTGATCCGTGCAGACTGCTAGAAAAATTCGTATTAGCGGCCGTATATATGGCCAGCTAATACGAATGAATACGACATCGGTGGGTTACAAAGCAGTCATATATGACTGCTTTGTAATTTCCCCTTCGGAACACGACTTTGCATACGACTGAAACAGTCGTATGCAGTCGTAGGGGAAATACCAATACGAAAAACTAGGTTTTTTAATATTGGTAAATTTCCCCCTTACTATCCCAAAAATACGGCAATTCGTATTGATGTGCTATCAAAACGAATACGAATTGCTGTATTTTCGGAATAGTAAATGTCAAAAATAAGTGTATTTTTGGATACAAATACACCTATTTTTCACAAATTTCCTTTAGTAAATTTCCCCCTTAATGGGATGCGATTTTTAGTTAGGTTCTGAAATTGCACATTATCGCATTTTCCGAAATCTGGAAATTTTTGAAAAAATCAACTAGTTAATGGAATGCAGGTGAAAAGTGCAATATGGTTCGAATTTTAGTCATGAAAATGTGTGAGCATTAGTCATGACAATGTGTGAATTAGGGGACATGTGCGATTTTGGAGACATGGAAATGTTTGTTTTTTGTAAAAAAAAAAAAAATGCGTGGGATCCTCCCTCCTGAGCATAGCCAGCCCCGGGCTCAAATAACCGGTCCTGGTTTTAGAAATTCAGGTGAGCAAAAATGTCTAAAACCAGCACCAGGCACAAGGGCTGGTCCTGGTTCCCAAAATATGGGGGACAAAATGACTAGGGGTCCCCCGTATTTTGGCAACCAGCACCAGGCCCAAACAGCCACAGGGTAATGCCACAGCTGGGGGAAAGTTTTTAGGTAAGTTCCCACAGTCAAAACATTCATCCCTGTGGCCTGTCAGCCCAGGCTGGAGCAGTGGGGCATCGGGCTGATAAATGGTAAAAAATAGATCAAACTATTGTGTAATGTTGTAGAACTACAAGTCCCAGCAAGCCTGCCCCGCATGCTAGGACTTGGAGAACCACAAGTCCCAGCATGCGGGCCATTAAAGGGCCCGCTGGGTCTTGTAGTTCCACACATTACACATAGTTAAACACACACACACAGGAGGTTATTCTTGTTGATTCGTATGCAAATTTGCACACAGCGTGTTTTTTTTTACTCACTACGCATGCGTATCGTCCGCAGTGGCATGTGCAGGTTTTATCACGCATTCATGCTCGCACCCTTGTGAACAGAAATACGCTTAAAAACGAGCACTAGCAATGTAGGTGTGATGTGGGTGTTTCTGTGGGCGCGGTATGAAAAGTGGGCGGAAACTGGGGCGTACACAAGGGTGTTACCCACAAGTGCTGGGGGTAAGCTTTTGCCTTTCGAGGTCTCGCGAACCTTGGTCCACTAAGCTGTTGCCTTTCGAGACCTGAGAGTAATTTTTTTTTCTTGCAAATGAATTTGAGCTCAACCTGTGCGAACACTCGCACTGGTTGAGCTCAAATTCATTTGCAAGAAAAAAAAATTACTCTCAGGTCTCGAAAGGAAACAGCTTAGCGGACCAAGGTTCGCGAGACCTCGAAAGGCAAAAGCTTAGCGGACCAACATTCGCAAGACCAATCAACACGCACAAATTCTAAAATACATGCACCTGCACACAATACTCACCCATGCACCATACAAGTTTCTCTCATTAAACAATTAAGTAACCACATCTACTCAATGCAGGGCACACGGTAAGCACACTATTGCACTTTAAACATTTCTACCTTTCATGCTTCTTATCTGATATATGTATATAAAAATTCTGATTTCAGAAAATGCGATAATGTGCCATTTCAGAACCTTACTAAATATCGTATCCCATTAAATGTCATCCAACCCTGCAGATAAGGAATTAGCAAGGGCTAATTCCAGATGTATCAAGCTTCAAAAACCGATAAAGTGAAGAGTAATAAACCAGCTCCTACCTGTCATGTTTCAAACCCAGCCTGTAATATGACAGTTAGGAGCAGATTGGCTGGCTGTTTATCACTTTCCATTTTATCACTTTTTGAGGCTTGATACATCTGGCCCTAAGACTATAATGCTAGGCAGGCAAGTAGACAGAATCATAAATTCCAATTGAGGGCCAAGGGAAAAACATACGAAAACATAGGCAAATTTATGAATTGAAAGCATGTCATTAAAAGAAGCATATAAAACAACTTTTACTTTACACATATTTATTACAGAGATGCCATGTTTTTATTTACTAATACAGGTTGAGTATCCTGTATCCGTGCATCCTTTATCCGAATTATTCCAAAAACCGTGGTTTTTGGAATCATTCGAATTTTTTTTTTACCCCCCTAACCCTCTTTTCATACTTACCAAGTCCCAGGGCGTCCACAGCAGGCCTCCGGCATCTTCTCCAGGGTCTCCAGCGGTCCCAGGAATGCATTGCGCGAGCGCCGGTGACGTCACTGGTGCGCGCGCACACCCGCGCAATGCATTCCTGGGACCGCTGGAGACCCAGAGAAGATGCCGGAGGCCTGCTGTGGACGCTCGGGGACTGCGTGGACGCCGAGGGACCACCGGATCACCATCAGGGGACAGGTAAGTATGGCAAAAAAAAATTATTCCAAAAACCGAAAAATTCCCCTATCTGGAATGCTCGTGGTCCCGCGCATTTCGGATAGGGGATACTCAACCTGTAGTATATAAGTATATAATAGTAGTATAATGCTGTGTACACACGGGCCGATAGGGGCTATAATCGCTGGGAATATGGTCGCAGGCGACCATATTGCCAGTGATTGGAGTGCGCACCAGCGATAAATCGCCGGGTGCGCGCTCCCGTTTTCTGCCCCATTGTAATCGCTGGTCGCAGGAGCTTGCTCCTGCGACCAGCTAGTTACCTCTGTGGCTCCCCCAGCAGAGGTTCCTTTTCATCAGCGACCATCTCTGGTCGCTGATGCAAAGGAGACACTGGGCAATATATTGCTCAGCAATATATTGCTAGCAATATATTGCTGAGCAATATATCTCCCCCCGTGTGTGCGGGGCTTTAGAGTTTGGATAGTATTTAAACTACTGACAGGTCTTTGTTATCTCAAGGATGATGTTTGTGTGAATGTGAATAAATGATAGCCCAAATATGAGGCATTGCATGATCTAATTACCTTAAAATCATTCTTCAGTAAATATCGAATATCCTGCAAATTCATTGTCCTTTCCTCAGGCATTGCCTGTATGCCTGTACATACTATGGAATCATATGGCTTAAAGAGCCTGGGGTCAACACATAAGTAGTGACCTGAACGTATAGAATCTTTAATAGCATGGCCATCCAATCCATTCCATGGAACAGAGTCTGCAAGAAAAAATATATTTATTCTTACCCAGTGGCGTAAGTTTGTTACCGTTGCCCGGAGGCAAGATATATACTGGTGCCCCCCCCCCCAACCTTATATAATATAATAGTGTATGTGTCTGTTCTGAAATATATGTGTTTTATACACACACACACACATATATTGAGAGAGAGAGAGAGAGAGAGAGAGAGAGAGAGAGAGAGAGAGAGAGAGAGAGAGAGAGAGAGAGAGAGAGAGAAGAACACATATATTTCAGAAATCAGTTACAGAAGGGATATCAATGGCTTTCAATTAACTGATTTATTAGTTTTTGAAACTAGCAGGGGAGGAGAGGTGCCCCCTTGGGAGTAGGAGCCCGGCGGCGGATGACTCCATTGCCTCCCAGAGTTCTGCCCCTGTTCTTACCAGTTATTTCTATAGCTAACACATATTCCGCAGCACTTCACATAATATTTGGCCATTCACATCAATTCCTGCCCCAGTGGATCTTACAGTTTATAGTTCTTAAGAAATATACACACAAATATATTCACATTAGGGTTAATTTTGTTGGGAGCCAATTAACCTGGTAAGTATGGAATGTGGTACAGCTTGGTGCAGGTTCATAAACAAAATGTGAGTTGTTGGGATTTAAAACAACATTTATTTGCAGAAATAAAATTTATACATACAAAGTGCAAATGGACACTTATGTTCAAAACCGGGTGAATTTTTTTAAATACAAAGATAAAAGAATACCTCACCCTGGTGGATGGTTGCGGTGGGCTATGACTTATGTGGTAAGCTCTGTGGCACCACCGCAGAAGGTTTGGGGTAGGAATCCCGGTATGTAAGTACAAATGCGTCCTTTCCAGAAAGTGTCCAAGTGCCAAAGAGGTGCAGATGCACCAGCGTAATACAGCAAGTGCCTTTGCTGGTATGGGGTGTTTTATACCCCTTTCCTATCATGGAGTGCAATCTGTGGACCAATGGGATTCGCGGAAGATTCCCGCGATTTTTGCCGCTTACCGGAAGTGTCCTGCGTTCCAGCAGTCACTTCCGGTTTGCGTTCCACCTCACTTCCGCTTCCCGATTTCATTATTTTAGCGCGGCTGGGCTCAATCTATTCTTAGCGTTCTCAGCAAAGTTCTCCAGCTTCCTTCATTTTCGTATTCGTCTGCAAGGGTTTAGATTTCTCATTTCCCTTGTTGCTATACGATTCTGTATTTTGTACTTTGCTGAAACTTGATGTTCCGGCCGCCATCTTTATTATGGGCAAAGTGAGGGCATAGTGTTTCTCATGGGTTCTTTACATTCCAATTTTACACAATACTCTCCTCACCTACTATGCTGTACTTTATATTCCGGCAATGTCCATCCCTTTTACCGGGAGAGTAATGTTTTACAGATAATCCACTTAAAATATTCCGTGTCCGATTTGCACTTTGTATGAATAAATTTTATTTCTGCAAATAAATGTTGTTTTAAATCCCAACAACTCACATTTTGTTTATGAACCTGCGCCAAGCTGTACCATATATTACATACTTACCAGATTCCAGTTTTAAGGGGGACGGTATCCCCCCTATGGTAAAACAGCAGGCTGCATCTTCATAATGTATGCGCATTGATCATAAGACAACCAAACCGAAATTGTAAGCCAATTAACCTACCAGTATATTTTTGGATTGCGGGAGGAAACCGGAATACGCAAAGGAAACCCACGCAAACACAGGGAGAATATAGAGACTCCACACAGTTAGGAACATGGGGAGTGATTCTGTACCACTCGCTAAGCAGCGAGCGGTACAAAATCAATTCAGTAAAAAGGCATTTTGAGAAACTGCTAACAAGGATATACTAGTGCAAGATTTAATAAAAATGTGATTTAATGTGATTAATGTTTACATTATAAAGATATGTAAAATAAAAGTCAGTTTAGACTGGTGTGGGAGCCGTTAATAAATGACAGGTGTTCTAACCCTGGCAGAACAAGCCACAACCACAGGGAAAGGATTGCTATATGGTTACACCAGTGGTTCCCAAACATTTTTGAATCATGGCACCCTAGAGCATCAAAATATTTTCAAGGCACCCCTAGGCCAAATGCTTCTTATCGAGAAATTCAGAAAAAAATATATTAAATTAAGTACAGTGTGTATGTCACAGTTATCTGGTGAGGGACAGAATTTGCTCCTGTTTTTCCACATATATTATGATTGGCAGCCACCAGCACTGGTTTTGCCTGGTACATTGACCATAAATAATATGAATTCATTCTGGTCCATCAACCCAAGGCACCCCTGCAAGTGTCCTGAGGCACCCCAGGGAGCCTAGGCACACAGTTTGGGAACCACTGGGTTACACCCTCCCTCCACCATCACTACTAGGTCCTGTATGGTCATAAATTATCAGTTTCCGGATGAGACTCTGGTTAAGCTGACTTCTGTATGCATATTGGACTCTTTAGCGTCCGTGGCTTTCATTCATGGCTTCTGGTCTGGATAAGACTGGTTATGCTGTAACTCACTTATTTATTGGACATTTTAGCGACTGATTGTATTGCATTGTGGATGAATTCTGCGTGCAAAAATCAGCATCTTAGGGTTAAATTTACACTTTGTATTAAATTTACTAAAGCTTCTAAAAATTAAAAGATGTGAACCAATCAGATTCTGTCTATCATTGCTCTATTGCATCCTAGAAAAAAGATAGACAGAATCAGATTTTTTGCTATAGGCATCACTTTTTAAAGAATTTTTAGAAGTAAATTTACATATAATCATCAATAGGCCATGGGACGCACGACCTGGCTCAAGTAACGGTGCCCATACACGGTACAATTGCCGGGTGCAATGAGATCCGCGCTCCAGCGCACATACCATTGCACAGCTCAAAAAGTAGGTGCTGCACATCATTTTTGTATTAGATTGCATCTCATTACATTGCAAAATGTATGCAATGCGATCTAGTCTGGCAGTATTGGCCACCTTTTTTGCCCAGAAAATACAAATATTATGCACTAGGAAACTGCACTCCTTTAAGATATGTGACACTTGTATATCTGAATGTGAATTAGTCTGTATAAGATGCACAGTGGAACTTGGTGTAGAAAAATGCCAATAATTCCATGTAAAAACCATTGCCGAGAGTAACATGAGAAATTTACCCTGTATTACCCTGATGATTTTTAAGTAAAGCCCTTCTATCCATTAAAATGCCAGACTCATGTGGGATACAGAGAGGACACGTTCATGATAACAAGTGTTATATTATTTGTAAAAGAAGACTTTCGCTCTCCATTATCTTTTAGATAACTATCAATCAGGGGCGGGCTGGACCAGGGGGCAGGGTGCCACATGCCCCCCGGGCCAGTACGTACTGGCTGGATTTATCTTAAGATACAATGTGCGTTCCTATTGATCTTTTGCTAAATCTTCTGATCTTTCATGCAGCTAGATCATGTTAGATCAGAAAATTAATTCCGCAGGAGCGCACATCAGATCGAGATCTGACAATTTCTGATCTGGTCGGCCGATTGATTGAAAATCGATTGAATGGCAAAAAATAATTTTAGTGTGTGGGCACCTTAAGAGTGTTTCCAATTAGTTCCTAAATTACCTTAATTGGTCAATCCTTAAAAATCCATTCATATGACAATTACGGAAAATAAAATACGGAATATTTTTAAATTTGAATTAGGTATTTTAAAGTATCTTGCATTTATGTCGTGTAAGCACATCAAACACATGAAATATACACAAATATATTTTATTTCTGCATGAAACAAGGTTTTAAAACATGGAACAAAGTTTGTGTACAATCTCAGACACAGAATTTGAATGCCAAGCAATCATGTCCTTGCACATATTTAGTGTCAATAACACTTATTTTTAGCTTTTTCTTTTTATGAGCACTTTTGCCAAAATCTTAATCAATTTGGTCCATTAGGTCAAATAACGTAAGAACAAATATTAACAATTTTGGACAGTATTCAATGCTCCCATTTAAAAAAAAATTCAGACGAGGTTGGCTTTATTTTGGCGAGAAGGTTAGTCCTCTCTCCACAAATGTTCCTTGTCCTATTCAATGTTCCCCGTTCGCCAAAAATAAACAGAGAGCTTTGACCTGTTCCCTGCATGGTTATCGCCATTGTTGCTTTCTTATGGGAAATTTTGTGTACCCCGTATATACTAGAGTATAAGTCGACCCGAATATAAGCCGAGGCCCCAATTTTACAACAAAAAAACTGGGAAAACTTATTGACTCAAGTGGGACCCTCACTCGAGTATAAGCCGAGGGGGGCTTTTTCAGCATAAAAACTGTTCTGAAAAAGTAGGCTTATACTCGAGTATATATGGTACCATGCCATTTGTGCATTCAATGCAAAAATGGAGAAGGCTGCTCACTGTTTCTTTGGATTGCCTTTCCGTTTTGCTCTCTGCATCTTTTTTGGGTGAACCGAACTTGTGTTTAAACATTATAAAGTAGATGTCTTTGATTCTAAATATTTGGTAAATTCATCCTCCTCTCATTCCCTTAACAAGAAGAAAGCTGGTATTTAAATTCCCAGATACCTGATGCTTGGGAGATATTTATCCATTAGCCACTCTAATGTATCAATCTGTCTGCTCTACATGACAGTATCAGCATAAGAAAGGTTTTCCAGTATACAAGTGAATAGCAGGGATCCATACCAGTTTTTTTTCACTTGAGGACAAGGGCACCATCCTAGCTGTTCTAGTGGTGACATACCTGATTGGTGAGTCTGGCATCTCCAGCACAGTTTTCCAGGTTTGGCAGTCATCTGACTTGCAGTGGAACCCCCCCCAATGATAACCTTCCATAGCTTAACTCTAACCTCCCCTCCCACAGACTAACTGTATCCTCCCCGATGCCGGTCCAACTCTTATATAATAGCCCAGAACTGTGAGTGTGTGTATAATGCTGGGCGGAGTCATAGAGTGAAACTCCGCCCAGCGTTATACACATACAAGGATCTAGGACAAGGATCTGGGCTACAATATAAGAGACCAGTGCCAGGCCTGTGTAGTAGCACAGGGTGGCAGAGTCTGGTTAGGTATCTGTGCTGAGTCCTCATTCTTGTTTGCACCACATTCATGTCCCCACTCCTCTACTCACCAAGCGCTGAGGTGTTCTGTCTGTAATGGCGGTGAGAGTGGTCACAGGTGGGGGGACTGCTGAAGGGGTGTGGCCGCTGAGGACGGAGTCTCTGGTGACAGACTAGACAATGGTGGTGTATGCGATATAGGAGTGCAGCACACATGCTGACTCAGCGGGATCAGAGCCGGCGGCGTGCGGGGTGAGTGACAGGGGATTGCATTCTCATCATGCCCTGCCAGCGGGGACAACCGCACAAACATCAACCGCGTGTCTTCTCCATCCTGCACTAAGCCCGCCGCCGGGAACCTTATAATACCGTCCCTCATCTGCCTTCACGGTGACACACACACACACAACAATACATATCATATATACATAGCACACACACCTATATACATAGCACACACACCTACATACTACCTACATACATACAACACACACACATCATACATACATACATAGCACACACACACACCTACATACATAGAACACACACAATGTGCAATACATATACACACACACCCCACTACATCATAGCAAGACATAGCCTCTTACTGCATAGCATGGACCCTCAAAGAAGATAACTACATTCTGCCCATCCTACTGTACCACCCTGCTTCCCTGCTCCCTCATATCACCTACCTCATGTGCCACATGTCATCTCCTATGGGCTGTTTCACACGCTATGGCTGATGCCGGTTGGTGAAATACTGCACAGACAAAAGCCGTGCCATACTCCATAGTTAATAATGGACAGGATTGTGTCCATTTCCACAAGACGGTCGCGGCACGGTTGCAGACGGCTGTCACCACTGGAAAGGATGGCTGCCGGCCTGTGGCCATCCTGACCATTGTCAACTTCTGCGTACGGCACGGGTTCTTGGCCGTGCGGTGTTTCACCATCCGGCGTCAAGCGGAGCATGTGAAACAGCCCTAATTGTGCCCCAAGTAATTGTAATTAAACAATAGCTGAACGAATATCATATACCCATATCACTCCTTCCTCTCCTTATGCTTAAAAGAAGAAGGGCCAGGCACTTCAAAAATCATTTACAATAATTTTCAGTTTTCCAGGTGGCAAGCAAATAACCTAATTACGCAACAGCAGCCCCAAACTACCACCTGCCCCGAACCAGCAGCAGTGCTGGCTCCAGCGGGAACAATAACACCATCAATGGTGCCATGCAGCGGGGCTATATTTCACACTGGTGTGGAATGGGGCTCGACAGTGAGGATCCCGGCAGTCAGTATCCCAATGTCAGGATCCCAACTGCCGGTGTTCTGACAGGAGGGCGAGTGCAAAGAAGCCTCTTGCTGCGCTCGCCATGCTGCGGTTACGGTGGCTCGCTACGCTTGCCAAACGTTCTATTCTCCCTCTATGGGGGTTGTGAACCCCCATAAGGAAGAATAGCCCCTGTGAGTCGGGATCCCCAATGTCGGAGCACTGACAGTCGGGATCCCCACTGTCGGAGCATCATCCGGCACCCATTTCACACGTTCAGGGGGCGGAGCCCCTTACGATGGTGTGAAGAGCGCCCATAGGGCGCGATGAATCAACTAGTATAGAATATTTGGCAATTCATATGTCTATATTTCCCATGTTGACATGCTGTACATACCAACATGTTCAATATTGACATGTCAACATCGGAAATGTAACTATATCCCTATAATAAAGCATAATGGTCATGGGCTTATTATGCTCATACTGTATGTGAATTGCATTAAGACTTAAACAAATATTTATATTCAACTAATAGAAGTTACAGTAATAATACAATGGCCCTTATTCTGATCGGTGCGGCCGGATCCGAATATGCGGCCAGGACCGTGCGTGCGAAACCCCGCCTTCCATACGGATCGCCAACTCCGTCCGTACGCGGTAAGAAGCTGGCCGAATGGACCGCACGTGTATTTTTCATGGAATACGCCTCCTCCATCTCAGGGAACATCCCCCATCATTCGATGGTCGCAGACCATCGAATGCAGGACCGAGTGGTCCACCAGCTCCCGCAACCTCAGACCACACGGACATTTTTCCGTACAAAAGCAGGGATCTGGGCGGGCAGCTGACATCCGGCGATGTCATATGCCCGCCCCCTACACGTGCGTCACGACTGCATTACCATACGTACGCCCAGCGTTTGTATGGGAACGCCCATTAAACGCGGGGCGTATGCATATGGTAATGAACCCAAATAGCCCTTCACGCCCCTCTCCACCCCCTGTTCGGAGTGTTCACATTTCATGCGGGATTTGGCCGTACGCAGGGGCGGATTGGCCCACCGGGAAACCGGGCTGTTTCCCGGTGGGCTGGCATATTTTTAGTGTAAAGGGCCGCCCTCCCTCCCTAACAGGGCCGGCCGCGGCACCTCCGTGTATTTTGCCCAATTTAAAGATGGCCGCGGCCAGCCTCCAGTTGTTCCAAAGTCAAAATGGCCACGGGAGGGCTGCTGCGCATGCGCGGCCGCACGCAGCTCCTCCCGCAGCTAATGTGCAGACTGCAGAGGTGGCCGCATCGCGATCGCGGGTGCGCGTGTGACGTCACCGCGCACCCGCCCACTACAAGAATGCCTGCATCGTGGGGAGGCTAAGGAGTGACTGCCTAGGCTATCATTCTGACCTATTGTGAAAGTGCCCCTCCGAAGATCCTGCGCTCTCTGACTCCCTGGCCCTGCTGCAGCTGCCGTGATTGACAGCCTCCAGCGCTGAATAGAAGAACAGGATGCTCAGCTCTGAGCTGTCCAATAGTGTTTGATGCAGCAACCTGCTGCTCAGTGATTGGCTTAGCACGCAGGCTGCAGGGAAAAGGGAGGCAGGATCCCGGCTCAGCCAGCTAAGCTTAGTGTTGGAGAAGCTGTCTGCAGGGGTGTGCTGCTCATGGAGAGGAACGAGCAGCAGATTCATAGTTATCAGGGCAGGGGCAGCCCTAAAGTTACTTCAGGTACATGGCTGATTAAGGTGTCATAATTTTAGGATGCATACCCTGCCGCAGTGGGCCCCCACCTGAGTCACTATTTCCCCAGGCTGGACTACAGAGAGTCACTAAGAAGTTGTTCCCCACCTGTGTCTTCTCCCCCTTCTATAGAGCAGCTTCCCCCCACACTATGTGACACTGTCTCCAAACACACATACACACACACACACACACACACACACACACACACACACACACACACCATATGTGCCCCCCCACCCACATGTGTGCCCCTGGCCCCCCACACCATTTGTGCATCCATATTTTTGCCTTTGCACACCCCCCTCAACCCACAGTGTGTGCCTTTGCCAGCTCCCCCTCCCCATGTGTGTGTCTCTGCCAGCTCCCCCTTCCCATGTGTGTGCCTCTGCCAGCTCCCCCTCCCCATGTGTGTGCCTCTGCCAGCTCACCCTCCCCATGTGTGTGCCTCTGCCAGCTCCCCCTCCCCATGTGTGTACCTCTGCTAGCTCCCCTCCCCATGTGTGTGCCTCTGCCAGCTCCCCCTCCCCATGTGTGTGCCTCTGCCAGCTCCCCCTCCCCATGTGTGTGCCTCTGCCAGCTCCCCCTCCCCATGTGTGTGCCTCTGCCAGCTCCCCTTCCCCATGTGTGTGCCTCTGCCAGCTCCCCATCCCCCTCCCCATGTGTGTGCCTCTGCCAGCTCCCCCTCGCTATGTGTGTGCCTCTGCCAGCTCCCCCTCCCCATGTGTGTGCCTCTGCCAGCTCCCCATGTATATGCCTCTGCCAGCTCCCCCTCCCTATGTGTGCCTCTGCCAGCTCCCCTTCCCCATGTGTGTGCCTCTGCCAGCTCCCCATCCCCCTCCCCATGTGTGTGCCTCTGCCAGCTCCCCCTCCCCATGTGTGTGCCTCTGCCAGCTCCCCCTCCCTATGTGTGCCTCTGCCAGCTCCCCCTCCCCATGTGTGTGCCTCTGCCAGCTCCCCTCCCCATGTGTGTGCCTCTGCCAGCTCCCCCTCCCCATGTGTGTGCCTCTGCCAGCTCCCCCTCCCCATGTGTGTGCCTCTGCCAGCTCCCCTCCCCATGTGTGTGCCTCTGCCAGCTCCCCCTCCCCATGTGTGTGCCTCTGCCAGCTCCCCCTCCCCATGTGTGTGCCTCTGCCAGCTCCCTCTCCCCATGTGTGTGCCTCTGCCAGCTCCCCCTCCCCATATGTGTGCCTCTGCCAGCTCCCCCTCCCCATGTGTGTGCCTCTGCCAGCTCCCCCTCCCCATGTGTGTGCCTCTGCCAGCTCCCCCTCCCCATGTGTGTGCCTCTGCCAGCTCCCTCTCCCCATGTGTGTGCCTCTGCCAGCTCCCCCTCCCCATGTGTGTGCCTCTGCCAGCTCCCCCTCCCCATGTGTGTGCCTCTGCCAGCTCCCCCTCCCCATGTGTGTGCCTCTGCCAGATCCCCCTCCCCATGTGTGTGCCTCTGCCAGCTCCCCCTCCCCATGTGTGTGCCTCTGCCAGCTCCCCCTCCCCAGGTGTGTGCCTCTGCCAGATCCCCCTCCCCATGTGTGTGCCTCTGCCAGCTCCCCCTCCCCATGTGTGTGCCTCTGCCAGCTCCCCCTCCCCATGTGTGTGCCTCTGCCAGCTCCCCCTCCCCATGTGTGTGCCTCTGCCAACTCCCCCTCCCTATGTGTGTGCCTCTGCCAGCTCCCCTCCCCATGTGTGTGCCTCTGCCAGCTCCCCCTCCCCATGTGTGTGCCTCTGCCAGCTCCCCCTCCCCATGTGTGTGCCTCTGCCAGCTCCCCCTCCCCATGGTGTGCCTCTGCCAGCACCCCCTCCCCATGTGTGTGCCTCTGCCAGCTCCCCCTCCCCATGTGTGTGCCTCTGCCAGCTCCCCCTCCCCATGTGTGTGCCTCTGCCAACTCCCCCTCCCTATGTGTGTGCCTCTGCCAGCTCCCCCTCCCCATGTGTGTGTCTCTTCCAGCTCCCCCTCCCCATGTGTGTGTGTCTCTGCCAGCTCCCCCTCCCCATGTGTGTGTCTCTGCCAGCTCCCCCTCCCCATGTGTGTGCCTCTGCCAGCTCCCCTTCCCCATGTGTGTGCCTCTGCCAGCTCCCCCTCCCCATGTGTGTGTCTCTGCTTGCAATATCATCAGGTGTGATGTGCAGAACATCAAACCTGGTGTCGTTGCATACGACCACGGGACTGCACTATATTCAGGCCCGTCAGTAATCTGTGGTTCCTATGTATATGTATGTGTGTATAATGTTTACGCGGCATTACGGCTTGTGGCATATAGCGTAAGGTGCATTACAGTGTGGCATATTGTGTAAGGGGCATTAGGGTGTGTGGTGTACAGTGTAAAGGGCATTATGGTGTGTGGCGTATAGTGTAAGGGGCATAAGATGTGAGGCGTTTAGTATAAGGGGCATAATGAGTGTGGCGTATAGTGTAATGGGCATTATGAGGGGGCGCCAGAAATTTTTTGGAAGGGGGGGAGCAAAATTTATAGTTACGCCACTGGCCCTAATTGAATATAGCCGTGGCCAGCCTCGGCTGTGCCCAAAGTTAAAATGGCAGTGTGTGTATATATATATATATATATGCCACCCTGCATACCCCCTCCCACCCTGCTTCCTCCGCTACCCTGTTTCCCCCCTCCCTATCTGAATCCTCCACCACCCCACATCCTATGCCACTCTGCGTCTTCCCTGGCACCCCGCATCCTATGCCACCCTGCGTCCCCCCTCCTTGTATCCTCTGCCACCATGCAACCAACTCCACTCTGTGTCTCCCCTCCCTGCATCCTCCACCACTTTGTGACTCCCCTCCCTGCATCCTCTGCCACTCTGCGTTCACCCTCCTACCCTGCATCCTGTGCCACCATGCCCCCTCACACTCTGTGCCCTGTGCCACCCTGCGTAAGTCCTCCCTCCCTTCGTTCTCAGCCACCCTGCATCTCCCCTCCCAGCATTGTATGCCACCCTCTGTCCCCCCTCCCTCCCTGCATCCTCTTCCACCTTGCCACTCTACTCTCACCCCTCATCATCCCCTTCTCACCCTTCATCACCAACCCCTCTCACCCTGCACCAACCCCCTCTCACCCTGTGTCTTCTCATTCCATTGCATAACGTGAACTTTAGCTCATACTCTTCGGCATAATGTGATTTTTGTTTCATAGGGTGCTGCATAATGTTATTCTTTTTTTACTCCATGTGTCATAATGTGAATGTTGGCTCATACTGTGTGGCATAAGGTGTACAGTTTTTTTTATAGAAAAGGGGCCCTCTTGTTATGGTGCATAATGTGTTTAAGGGAGGTGGCCCATACTCAGTGTCTCATGGCAGGGGGAAGGGGGGGTGGATGGTGCTGGGGCAGTTAGGAGACCCCCGTCACCCCCTTGTCTTTATCTCCCCAGCCCCACAGGCTGCAGAATAGATGTGAATGCACCTATTCTGCAGCCTGAGGAGCTGGGGACATAGCCAGCAGCTCAGAGAGCCACTAGCCATGCCACCACAGCAGTGAAAATGGGGCATGACCTTGTAATAGGCCACGCCCCTTTAGCGCAGGGTCACGTACCCTCAAAAATCCCCTCCCCCCGTTAGGGCTGCTTCAAGATATTTCCCGGGCTGGTTTTAATTCCCAATCCGCCCCTGGCCGTACGCCCCGCTCGCACATGCGCAGAGACGCCTCTGCACATGCGCAGACACAAAACATCGGCGGCACGAACGCACGCGGATATTACCGCACCAACCAGAATAAGGGCCAATGTCTTAGGAAGCTTCACAAGTATTAGCCGTGACAGACAACCAAATACTGTATTCTGTGGACAACATAATGTTTCAGGAAAAAAATATATATTCTTAACCCTTTGAGTGCCAACGTTGCTGTGTGAGATCCTCAAAATATCCGCTATAAATGCCAGCGTCGCTCACAGCCACTGTTCTTTTTTTGGATGCAATATTTACCTAAACTTCAATGAATTGACTTGGCTGTATTTGTATTTATTTATTTATAGTAAAAGAACAGCCGCTGTGAGCGATACTGGCATTTTTAGCAGATATTTTGAGGATCACCCACAGAAATGTTGCCACGCAAAGATTTAATATACAAATGTGGCCTGAATGCAGAAAATATGTATTAGGACACATCAGTAATACTGAATCTTCACAGTGCTATTTTACGGATCTATCCAATCCTCCTATTTAAAGGGGAACACTTCATTCGGGGTCTCCAACTGTGGAGGGAAGAGAAAGAGTCCTTATGTTAAATATACACGGATACTTTTTCTGGTCACCACGGCTAACCCCTGTAGGACTCACCTAGTCTTACTAGGAGAAGTTCACATAAAAGGTATCTTAGATAATATTCTGCATACGCCACATAGACAGAAATTCACCTAGGGAATAATCCCTAGTTTCATCAAAAGGTTTCTTTATTGTATATTCCACCAGAAACACCTCCAGTCACTCCGATAATATGTAAACAGATTTATTCACTTTAAAATAAGGCATCACACTTCAATGGCTGCATCCTTACTTCCTCACCCGGAATGAAGAGAAGGGGTGCAGTCAATCCACAGCTGGTCATGCGGTCAGAAAGTGGAAGTCCAAATAAAAAGTCCTTAAAGACCTATTAGCCTAGACTAGGGTGAGGAAGGACCTAAGTAAGTTATGGAGAGCAAATAAAGCCCTTATGCAAATTAGTTTAGAAATGAGACAATCTGATTGGTTGATGCAACTGTAACTCAAAATAAACCATTCCGATTGGTTTATGTACTGTCCATCAACAATTTTCTATTTTACAAATTTTGCTTGGACCATCATGCAATAGTCTTTAACCAGCAAGACAATTGGTCAAGAATGTTCTTGTTATCAACCATCTTCAACCAGAAAGATGGTTGATAACAAGAACATTCTTGACCAATTGTCTTGCTGGTTAAAGATTATTGCCTGATTGTCCAAGCAAAAGTTGTAAAATAGAAAATTGTTGACGGACAGTACATAAACCAATCGGATTGGTTTATTTTGAATGACAATTGCATCAACAAATCAGATTGTCTCATTTCTAAACCAATTTGCATAAGGGCTTATTTGCTCTCCATAACTTACTTAGGTCCTTCCTCACCCTAGGCTAGTAGGTGTTTAAGGACTTTTTATTGGGACTTCCACTTTCTGACCGCATGACAAGCTGTGGATTGACCTCATTCCGGGTGAGGAAGTAAGGACGCAGCCATTGAATTGCGAAGCCTTATTTTAAAGTGAATAAATCTGTTTACATATTATCGGAGTGACTGGAGGTGTTTCTGGTGGAATATACAATAAAGAAACCTTTTGGTGAAAATAGGGATTATTCCCTAGGTGAGTTTCTGTCTATGTGGCGTATGGAGAATATTATCAAAAATACCTTTATGTGAACTTCTCCTAGTAAGACTAGGTGAGTCCTAGGTGACCAGAAAAAGCATCCGTGTATATTTAACATAAGGACTCTTTCTCTTTCCTCCATGGTTGGAGACCCAGAACGGAATATTCCCCTTTAAATAGGAGGATTGGATAGATCCGGAAAATAGCGCTGTGAAGATTCAGTCCTCTTTGTATCATTTGTATGCTTTGGGTTTGGTATCCTTAATTTTTGTTTCTTCTAGCTACAATTTTCTTTTGTGAGTGCAGGTGGCTGCAATCATCCTGTTATTGACATCAGTAATACTGTCAACAAAAAATAAATACATTATGCTGTTATTTAACCAAAAATAAATGTATTCAGATTTGCGTAACAATACATTTTGGCACAAATAGAACTATCCTCAACAGTTCATGGCTGACATACAGTAAATTCAGTACATGCGTCATGTTGCACACACTACAAAACAGTTATTCTTGAGAGTACTGTAGGTCATGTGGAAAATAAAGTTAATACAACTTACTTGTTAAACTTTCCTGCATGACTGCACACAGGCTGTAAAGATCAGACTTTACAGAAACAGTCTTTCGTAGAACTACTTCAGGAGATGCCCAGCAATACAACTGTTTAGGTACAGGGAATTGATTGATGTCACTGAATTCCTCGTCATTTTTGCTAGAAAACCAACACAAATGTTATATTCTACTATGCTACTGCAGATGTTCCCTTCTGAAGACTAGCAAAATTAGCTAATAAGATTAATACTCCATTAGCAAGGTTAGGAGCCAGTTCAGCATAAATCATTAATTTAAGAAATCGCAATTCAAGCAATTATTGACCAACTGGGTATGAACAGCGTTTGCAATGCAGATGCGCAACCTCAAATTGCAACAAAAAAGTGAACGCTTAGCAATCACAATCCAGTCACAGTTTGGCTGACAGGAAACTAGTGTTTGGGGTGGAAACATGGTGTTTGCTTGGCGTGGTTGAAAAAAGGAAAGCATGCCCAGTCGCTTTTAGGGTGAGTCTCCGATGCCAGTGCTGATTACTTCCAGACTGTCTCAGTCGCTGGTTAGTTGAAGCCTTAGACAAACTTATATTTGCTCAGACAGCAAGTACTCTGATGTCCCGAGAATTGCACATCATGGATCTGGGAATGCACAGCATTTACAATGCATTCACAATTTTGCAAGGGCCAGTCATTCTTTCATACTGGGCTCCGGCTTTTTGCTCACGGGTCAACTGATTTTCTCAGATTAGGGATCCAGCCTGAATTAGCCTCTTTGTTCAATTTGAATTAGAAGGCAAAACTAAATCCTACAAATTTGCAAGCTATAATAAAAGATAATCCTAATATGGTAAAATATTTATATTTCCTACTATGCTATAATAAATTGTAAATCTATTTAAAATGGATGCATACCACAAAATAAATTGTTTTTGCAATAATAATGCTGGATGGTACCAGAGGCAAATAAATTCCATGATGTTTGCCCTAGATGTTTTAAGATTTAAAAAGAGTTTTGCCCCAAATGCAGGCTGCTTGCTATATGCCACATTTAGAGCATCTACAAACTTGTGTATTCTTGTTTGCAGCCATAAATATGTAAGTGTGATGCAAGACCAAGCCACGAGGGATGGCAACGGCATGGAAATGCAGGTGCAAGGTTAATTTATGCCCTTGGTGGGTAATTGAATTGATGCTTGTTTGTTAGAGGTGTGTCTAGTAATGCTTTCTCCACCAAACCACCACCTGGAGGTGCAAGCCAGGTCCCAATTAAAAGATGCCTGTTCAAAGGGTATCCGGATGATAGGTTGACAATGTCTAGATAGACAGTCAATAGGTTGATACCAAAAGGTTGACATGCACAAGGTTGATATTGACAAAAAGTTGCCACAAGCACATGGCCGACATGACAATGGTCGACACAAGCAAAAGGTAGACATGAGTTTTTACATTTTTGGGGCTTTTCCATGCTTTACCATCCAAGTGAACTCCAACTGGGAATGGTAAAGTGCGCTGAGCACAGCGAGGCCCCAGACCCAAACATGGAGAGTGAAGCGAGCTAAGTGGGGGTACATGGTACACAATTTTTGGTGCCACGTGCTCAGGTGTCAACGATGACTCCAAAAGGCAGTGAAAAACTGAAATTGATCTTTTGCTTGTGTCGAACATTGCCTTGTCAATCTTTTGCTTATGTCCATCTTTTGTCACTGTTTACCTTGTGCATGTCCACCTTTTGTCACTGTTTACCTTTTTTTACTTTTGACCTTTTGGTGTCAACCTGGTTACTGTCTATCTAGACACTGTCAACCGTTTAATCTGGAACCGCACAAACCTGGTTCAAAGTTCACCATGTAAACAAAGCAGGCAACACTAACAATGTACAAGCTTTTATCTAAGTTCAATAATGCACATCTTGATTTAATTAATTGGTACTTTTGTCATTGGACAGCAGTGGCATTTGTGTGTGCATCCGTGGCTTTATGCTAATACTGCTACGTGCTCTTCCCTTTGAGTACATTATGCACAGTAATACACAAGGACTTTGGCTCCCACTTTGTGCTTGGTGCCGCTTTCGATACCGCCATCGGGTGCACCAAGGAGGTTACTCTGGTCCACACACAACACTGCAAATTTCACAGCGTTGCGTGTGGATTAAATGCCGCCTGCCACTCGCAGATCTGCCCCCCCCCCCCCCGCTTTGTACGCCGAGTTGCTTGCAATGGTTGTGAATGAATGTTTTGCAAAAGATCCGCAGCGTATGGGGAGGCACCCACATCATTCGATAGTCGCCGACCATTGAATGATGTGGAAGGTGCACACATATCTAAGTGACTCTCAGTAGCCTTAGATATGCGCGCACCCTTGACAGGAACAGGACAGGCAGCTGACATTCGGTGAGGTCAGCTGCCGCCCTCCCGCATCCGTGTCACCGGACGATTTTCATGTGAAAGCCCAGTGTTTTCATGGGAACACCCATGGATTTAGCAGCAGAAAATTAAAAGAGCCTTTTAAATTCCTGCTGCTAAATCCATCCTTGCTGAGTGACCAGTCGATTCTCCCATCGACGTCTGCATTCTACCTGATTAATCTGGACCATACAAGTTTTGGGATACCTGCACTATTCCAGCTGAAAGGAGAAGATGCCTAATAGGGAGGCTTGAGCCCTTGAAATTATAGGGCATACCAGGACATTGTTTGTCACCAACGTCTGAATAACAGCTTATCAGACTCTCAATATCAGATGGTAAGGTAATATACAACATCTTCACCCAGTTATCTTAAACGGGCCATCGACCATGAAGCTCTAACCTCATGCATAATATACCTGTGATATACATTTTATCAATTGCCCAAACTTTTTAGATTAATATTATTTTATTGTTTATATGCCTATGATACATGTTTATATGTAACTATTAAATTCATTTTTATTTGAGAACCGTCTTGTCTATATCATTGGAACAGCCAGCGCTGGCACATTTTTCTATTTTGTTCTTCTCTACTACCTTGGGCTTGACAAACCCAGTGCCAGCAGCTGTTGATAGCGCACCACTCCATTTTTTGTTGAACCAGAATTAACCCCCCAAGTGTCTGTGTACTGTATGCAAACACTCCAGCGACATACCTGACAAACTCTCAAAGCACTCCATAAGATGTATAGCCATCTCCCAGTCAACACCGATAAAGCAAATCAGGATAATTGTGTGAACTGTGTTCATCTCTGATTCAGGCTCTACTGTATGTGTGAAAGCCCATTACCATCCAACAACATCCCTCCAGCTACATGTGGAGATACAGGGCCTTACAGATGGGATATGTTGTCTTTCCCTTTTCACTGTGACATAAAGCCAGTCCTGTTCACACCTAGCAGTGCGGGTGCTGGACATTCCCATGGATCACCGGATGTCAGCTGCCCGCCCTCTTCACTTACAGGGAGCGCATTAAGCTGACACCAGAGATGGTCAGCAATTTTGCTAAACATCCATTCGCAGCCATGCAGGGGAATTCGCCGAGCAGTGGGGGGGGGCGCGGCATGTGGCATGTGAACAGTGTTTCACCCACACGCAATGCTGCGAATTTTGCAGCATTGCATGTGGACCAGAATAAAGTCAACAGGCCCTTATTCTGGTTCACTTGCAAAGGCAAATTCCTTCTCAAGTGGACAAAATCATTCAGATTTGGGTGAGTTATTTTGTTTCTGTGCAGGGTAAATACTGGCTGCTTTATTTTTACACTGCAATATAGATCTCACTTTGAAGTAAGGACAACGCATCACAATAGCTATACCCTGAGCAACCCAGGCTTACTTTCTAATCGATCTAGTCAGATCGCTTAGAAAATAACCCCAAATCGCCACATATGTGCAGGCCTAAAGGCTGTAAGCTTGAATGGAAACTAACATTTATGCACTACAAATAAATACATACAAACTTATTATGAGCTAAACAGAGAACAGCAAATCAAAATAGAAATGCATCTACAACTTTGTGCAAAGCAGAGATTGAAAGCATTAATATAATAACAAAGGTTTACCATTCGATCATGTATTCAAAGTTACTTAGCTTGGCTCTGCCTGCAGATACAATCTGTATGGCATGTGAAGAAAAGGAGCGATGGATAAAGCCACGCCAATGGAGGAATATGAGAGCATCAATCATTTGGAGCAGTAAGTGGACTATTGTTTCCATGTGTAATATTGGGAATTCTGAACGCTGAAAATTTCATAAAACATTGTAATTAACAGTATGGAAAGGTTTCTAGCAAGCAGAATCCAACTAACATTTGCCATCATGAATATGGTACTAAATACATTATTGCATTTCTACACATTTTATTTAAAATATTTGCATTAAAACAAATTGTGTACACTTTTCTTGTCAGAGGATCTTTCTTAAACAGTTGATGTACACATATATATAACATGTACTAAAAATGTCAGTGGCTTCCATCCTGCTTAAAGCTTCTGTAGCTTTAAGCGGGACAAAAGCCACTGGCATTTTTAGTATGTGGAAATACTTATATCATGAGATCACAGGTGCTGCTGATTATACAACCTTGCTTCGGCTACTGCTCCAAAACCTGGTCTGGATCCTCCACATATATAAGGTATAAAAAGTAACAACTGAGTTATTAAGTGTGTCACCTGTGTTCGAGGAAGGATCATTTTAAAATTAAGTCTGTTAGGATGCCTTGAAGATGAATTTGTGGACCACTAATATAATACAGTACATACATCCAATCATTTATGGGCCCCATACATCAGCAATCACAATTAATGGATTTCCAGATCCAGGGATTTTTTGGCCAGATAAATGGATTTTACAATCTATCTGACTTTGCCCACACATTACAGATTTATTTCAGTGATCGGCAGATTTTTCCATCTAAAGATTGCATCTCCATATCTGGAAATTGCCCAATCGATTGTCATTTCAGCTGTTCATAATGTAAATAGATGAAGAAGACGAATTGGGAATGCCCACACATATAAAAAAGATCTGCAGATAATACCAGATTATTAAACATGTTTAAAAACCTGATTAAGCAATCGATTGGCGATTTTGATTGGGATTGCGGTACTTGTGTATTATAGCGGCGCCCCCGATGTACATCGTACGATGAACGTATCGCATCGCATGCCATGTACCCGATGGCATGCGATGCAACGCGATTTTGACCCCCTATACGATTAAAAATCGTATAAGCACCCTAAAGGGTGCTTACAATGTTAAATGCACCCCCATGCCACCCCCCCACTATAAACGTGAACCCGAAGCGTGGCGAGCGCAGCGAGCCCGCGAGGGGCGGCGGTACGCGTCCTACGACCTTTTCATACCCCCACTATCCACGTCGGCGTGGAGTTGAGAATAGATTAGTGTGGCGAGCGCAGCGAGCCCCGCGAGGGGACGCGGATACCTTCACAGGTAAACGCGTCCCTTCGCGGGCTTCACAGGTATCCGCGTCCCCTCGCCACGCTTCGGGCTCGGTGGCTCGCTGCGCTCGCCACACTAAACTATTCTCAACTCCACACCGACGTGGATAGTGAGGGTATGAAAAGGTCGTAGGACGCGTACCGCCGCCCCTCGCGGGCCCGCTGCACTCGCCACGCTTCGGGTTCACGTTTATAGTGGGGGGGTGGCGTGGGGGTGCATTTAACATTGTATGCACCCATTAGGGTGCTTAACATTGTATAAGCACCCATTAGGGTGCTTATACAATGTTTAATCGCATCGCATCGGCATACAATTTGAAAATTGTATGCCATCGTACACTAACCAACGAAATCGCGTCGCATCGCATACCATCGCATGCGTTATGGTATACGATGTGATGGGCGCCGCCAAAATACACAAGTACCGGGATTGCCAAAAGGGGGAGCCCACACATCTAAAATTAATTGTGGCAATCATCTCCATATCTGAAAATTGTCACAAATAATTGCTGATGTATGGGGCCCTTAAGACTGTCTATCCAATATTTAAACTCCTAGAATAGGAATTAAGAGTCAAATGTACACCTACCCAGCACCTGCATAAGGTCATATTTTGCATACATGTAATATCCTGAATAGTCACACCAAATCTGGATATTGTCGGAGGTGTGGCTTGGCCGAGCGAGTGAGCGGCAGCAAGGGGACTTGGCTCCGTTACCCAGCCGCATACAAATCCTGTTTCCCCTGGAGAGACACTGACTACCCTGATCTGTCTCCCTGTAGCAGCTGTCTGGAGTGCCCTGGTCAGTGGCGTGGCGGGCGTAGACACATCAGTAGGGTGCGCAACCTGCTTTTCCTTCTGCCCCGGCCTCTGCTATCGGTGACGCCATCTTGAAGGGCTATGTCGGCGTGGATCCTGTACAACCTGCACTGTGGCTTCCTCTTCTCCTGTGCCTTCGCTAGTGGCTCCCCCGTCTGTTACTCTCCCTCTCCGGTGACTGGGGACACACAGTACACAGTGCTCTTTGGCGGGCCCGTGGCCTCAGTTTCTTTGCAGCAGGAACACCATTTTGAGACCTCCTTTGGAGCATGATCACCTCTATCCTTAGTGGGGGGTGCAGCCTGTGTCCTAACACTGGGGAACCCTGCACTCCGCCTGCTCTCCTATCTGGCTGTCTCCTGCATTATCTGGAAAGCTGTTGTAAAACACTGAGCACTAGAAGCCACTATTGGTGTCGCAATATATTCATTACTACTGGCCAGGCTTTGCAACTTGCCTGACACCCTTCATTAGAAACCCTCTACACAGTCAGGATACCTGATCCTTCTGAATAATATTACTATTAGATGCCCGAGGTCCCTCGTCTCCTGAAGCACAATATATCACCATAGTATACTGCTACTGGATGTTCTTCGTGCTGTGGCCTCATCTATGCATCTGACGGTGTGCTAGCCCACGCCATCTCTTTTCGTGGTCAACTTACAGCAGCAGGTCTGCTCTCTTGGTGACTTTAGAATTCCTGTTTAGTGTGCTTTGTATGGGAATATGGAGTCCTATGTTCAACAAATCCTGCGAGCAGTTTCTGCCTCTACTACCAGGCTAATTAAAAATAGTGATGATATACAGGGTGGTACCCTGTCTTCCATGGGCAGTGTACCGAGGTTGATGAAGGTGGCCTGTCTATATCAATTGCACTTACGGCTCTTACTACCACTGTACCAGTTCCTAATCTGTACATGTACTTTTCTATGGTCCCTTCTAAATTTGAGTCTACCTGCTGCTCCATTCCTGAATGCTTTGCTGATGTGCAATTCGTCTAAAGATCCCTCTTCTGCTAGTGATAGAACTGATAAGATCCTGGTCTTTACTGTTGAAATGTTCTAGATGTTCTCCCGTTTCTCCTTGAGTGACTGGGGATCAGTTTACTGAGTTAATTTTGCTTTCTAGGGGGAGCGAGAGCTGGCCATATTAATGTATCATGTGCTGTATTATAGGGTTCTGTCTATATTGATAGAATAATGCTGTATTGAAGTTAACTTTGCTTTTTCAAGTAATCGAGAGCTGTCCGGATTAATGTTCTACATGTTATTATACTTTAAGATGCCTTTTCTGACTGCCCTTTTCTTTTGTTACTTTCCTTATTGCTGTGCATTTACATATCCTGTTTTTATATATATATATATAATAGACCAATTAACCGGCACTCTTAGCTTGCTTGCACAGCTTGCACCCGGTGCATATTCTCCCAGCGTTACCAGGAAATACAGAGGTGGAAATAAGGGCACCATGCTATTAAAAAGAGAGAGCCAATGGATTATGCGGCTCAACACATTAACCCCATCGGGCTTGAATGATCAATTAGGGTTAAATTGCTTTTGATTGTTCTATAATCAATAACAATCTTCTATGTACTGTATATATATCTTTGTCATGCGTTCATGCAGTCGTTTGCTATTTATAGTCTTTTGCATGTATGTGTACCGCATCAGTTCAATGATTCACAATTCTTGCTGGGTTTACTGTTTTAGGTGTCTATGTTTACATTGCGTTTTTGGTTTTGACGGCGCCTTGGTCTCCTGGGTAACCGGAGTCACAGGATGATGTCATCTGTATGCGTCCAGGCCGGGTGTGTGGTCCCGATCCCGGAAGCGCTGTTCACTAGGAGGGTGAGGTGTACTATATAAGGTATGTCTTTTATTGTTGTCTGTGAGCTTGAGGAAAATTTATTAAACATTGAAACGTTGCTTTGATGCTGGCGTGATACGAGTTGTTATTAGTGAAGAACCCTTGCGTGCAGTCGGTCTGGACTCTCTCTATATATATATATATATATATATATATATATATATATATATATATACACACATCATAGTTTCTATTGTTCTGCCTAACACTGTACGAGATGGGGTTCGCCTCCTTCGGCTCCCCCTGTATCCGTCCCTCATCTTACCTGAAGCCCCAGTGCCACACAGTGGCGGGGTCCCTGCGGAGGATGGGAACTAGTTCTTAGTTCCTATCCTCTGTAGGGACCCTGCCGCTATCTGCCCATCCGGCGCAGGGAACCCCTGGTTCCCATACTCTGCAGGGACCGTAGAGTGTAATCAGGCAGGGAGACAGCCTATCACCTGTCTGATTACAGTCATGTGGTCAGAATACCGTTTCAGAGCCGTTCACACTACACACTGGATCGGCTCTGAAACGGGTAAGACACTGCTTTTAACCCGTTTTGAATTACCGGATTTCTTAAACCCAATGCAAAACAACTTGGGAGAAGCTTGTTTTACTCCCAGTGCTTTCATATGAAGCCAATCACATATGTGCCATATATAGGTTCAGCCATGCTGCTTTTGAGATTCCTGGTTTATATATAGGGTGGCCAATACCGGGATCGTCGGGATCCCGGGATTTGGCCCCCAAAACGCTGGGATTTTAATCCCGGGATTAGAGTTTCCAATCCCGGGATTTCGGGATTAGACTGCGCATGCGCAATCTAATTCCGGGCAGCGTCTGAGCACTCGCTCAGATGCTGCCCGGCTTCTCCCATACCCGGAAATGTAGCACTGCACGCAGCGTGACGAGGTCACGCTGCGCAGTGCACAGCCCGCCCAGCCTTCTTGGCGCCCAGCCAGCGGCCCTCCCAACCCGGCTCCCGACAGCACCCTGCACCAGCCCGGCCGCCCACTCTGCAAAATGTAAGTAAATAGTGGGCGGCCAGGGTGTCAATGATATGTTCTGCCCGGTGCCGCTCATCGCTGGAGGTCGCCAGTGCCACTACCGCCCCGTGGAGCTCAGACACAGGTTACCAGCCGAGGTCATAAAACCTAGGGATGCCAATCCCGAATCCCGGGATTGAAAAAATGCCTCGGGATTGGCATCCCTATTTATATACTATTAGTTTTATTTCTGGCTCTGACCCCTTGCTTTTAGATTTTCATTTGCTGCCTGCCAGGAACATTTGCATTGGGTACAATCTACTCCAACTCAGAAACTGCCTTATATGTAAACCTTTCTTTGGTGAGCGACACCAGATTTATGAGTACTGTATACTTAGATTCTTATTCGGAGTGTACTACAGTTACTGTACTTGGTGTTTCTATTATTTGGAAGTACAGTACCAGAGACAACTCTAGGATTAAGCCATTATACTATACATTATACAATAATCTGCAATTCATAACAAATGAATACAATTCAAACTTGATTATTGTAACATAAAAAATACCAAATTGAACGAATTGTAAAATAATTTACCCTTTTGTGCAAAATGTTGTAGAAGGAACCAAATGTGACCCTCTCAAATACAAGCCGTGTCGTCTCCAGAGACGGTGAGAAACATAGCGCTAACAGTTGGAGAATGAGAGGATGCTGGAGCTTACTGTGAAGCAGAAGGAAAACACAATGGTAATAAACAATAAGGTACTTGTTTCCTAGCAGGGTGCCCAGTTTTCTTACGTACGCTACCGTAGCAAAAATGCATTCCATTGCATCTCATGGGCTATTATAGTGCCATGCGATGCGATGCAATGCGATTTTTTAATGTAATTTATTCACTGCTCTGCTGGCCCTAAGGGATTGCATTGCATCGCACCTCCCGCAAAATCACATGCGATTTTATAGGGTGCGATGCCATGCCATTAGCTATACACTTGTATGACACACAATGAGGTTTCACTGCCCCCCCCCCCACTATCCACGCCACCCCAAAGCGTGGCGAACGCAGCGAGCCCCTTTCATACCCCTACTACCCCGACCTTTTCATACCCCTACTATCCACGTCGGCGTGGAGTTTATATAGTGTGGCAAGCGCAGCGAGCCCGAAGTGTGGCGAGCGCAGCGAACCCCGCGAGGGGACGCGGAATACATGTAAAGTAATCCGCGTCCCCTCGCCACGCTTCGGGCTTGGGGGCTCGCTGCACTCGCCACACTATATATAATTAACTCAGTGCCGATGTGGATAGTGGGGGTATGAAAAGGTCGGAAGGACGCGTTCCGCTGCGCTCGCCACGCTTCGGGGCGGCATGGATAGTGGGGAGGTCAGGGAAACCTCATTGTATGTCATATAAGTGTATAGCTAATGGCATGGCATCGCACCCTATAAAATCGCATGCGATTTTGTGGGAGGTGCGATGCAATGCAATGCAATCCCCTAGGGCCAACAGGGCAGTGAATAAATTACATTAAAAAATTGCATCGCATGGCACTATATTGGCCCATGAGATGCAATGCAATGCGATTTTACTACGGAGAATAGCCTTGTACGCTTACAGCGTACTGGGCGCCCTGCTAGGAAACAAGTACCAACAATAAATATATACATAACCTACTTTAACAAAAATATTATCATTTAGGTAAAATTCGCTTGGAAGAGGTAGCTAAGTAATAGGTAAGCCCAGGATACTTATGACACTTTCACACTGCAGCCTTAAACGTTTTAAAAGGCAAAAAAACGGCAATATACCGTTTTAAAAGTGTGATGTGAAAGCGACATTAGCCATGCACCTCACATGAAGGCACACCCCGTCCCGGGAAGCCACAATAACTTTTAAGTGTCCACCACAACGGGTGTGGAAGGGTTAAGTGATGCCAGAGCACATCTATAATAAAAGTGCAATGTTTCAAACATAATGATATGATACATATGATACAATTCCTAAACTGACATTTTTAAAACCTATAAAATCCTTAAACATAGATTAAAAAACCAGGACCTAAAAATCTTGGGTTTAGTACTGAATGATAAACACACAAACTGTATAATAGATAATATTACACGTCAATAGAGCCATTACCCCAGTAATGTGTAGCCTCCTCTGTGTATGAAATACATAATGCAATTATTTTAAGCTTAAATAAATTGGTTACACTGTAGACAATGGTGCTGGATAAGACGCCATGAGAGGCTACCAAATACCAAAGTTAACCTAAAAAACTCTCATACATACATACATATATATTTACTGTGTATATACATAAAATAATTGTTTGCATTGGGGTGCCTCATAGATCCTAGAAGTGTATTTCACCCCAAATGATTATATTTACACACATATAGTCATTATAGCTTGACTGCACATTACATGATGGCCTGATTCAGACCTGTTCACTGGCTGTGAATCTTCAGAGCCCTGCTATCAGATAAATGCCACCCTGCCAGAATCCCCCTGTGCTACGATGGTCATAGGAAAAGGAGGTCACTGCTGTAATCAGTTTTCCACTGATTACTGATGGTTTTTAGGTGACACTCCCACAGAAAACACTGTAGTGCTGCCTACAAACCCCTCCCCCTGGTTGTCAATCAACTTGCGAACAGTCAGCATTGGGGCTGCGATCGCTCAGAGAACTCGAGCATGTCATGCATCTTGCTTTTATTGCTCTGCTCAATGATGTCACACCGAGATAATACATGGACCAATACATGGACTAAAGCGGACGATCAAAGTTGGAGGAGCTGGTGGGTATATTTTCCTTCCACAGGTACCCACGGATTCTGCTGGACAAGAGGACCGACCTGCGGGGGGGACATATAGGTACGTATAGTGTGTGCGATTGTAGTGTGAAATAAACTTGTACTATTCTGGTGTGTCTGTGTTTTTTTTAACTATTTGTCATGTTGTTGAACTACAGGTACCAGCAGGCCATTTAATGCCCTGCTTGCTGGGACTTGTGGTTCACCAAGCAGGCTTGCTGGGACTTGTAGTTTTATAACATTACATAATCGTTTTATTATATTTTTAACCGTTTCACTATCAGCACGGTGCCCACTGCCCAGAGGCATTGGGGACAGCCCCGGGCAGGGTTAATTCTTGAGGGGGACCCCTTTATTAGTAGGGTCCCCACTCCATCTGGGTCCCTGCCCAGGCTGACCGGTCAGGGGATTAGTGCTTTGGCTCGGGTGAACTAGTATAAATGGATTCCTCTGGCTGTTGCATTAACCTAATGGCTGGTTGGGCCCGGTACTGATGCTCAAAATACACGTGACCCCTATTCATTTTGTCACGTGTATTTTGGGAATGATAACTAGCCTTTGAGCCTGATGCTGGTTTTAAAATTCCAGGGATCCCCTACATCTTTGACCCGTGAATTTCTAAAACCAGGAATGGTTATTTTAGCCTGTGGGTGGTAATTGGCAGGCAGGTGGACCGCACGTTGGGTTTTTTAATTATTTATCTTTTTAAATTTTTGACTTACTGAAGCCTGCACAGATATGACTGATCCATGCAGGCTTTACCCAAATACAGCTGGATAATTAAAAACACTGGGCGGCTCTCTCTCAGTCAATCATACAGCCGCCCAGTTTAATTGAAATATTTTGGTACTTGTGTATTATTTGGGCGCCCAACACATCGCATCGTATGCCCTATACAATGGTATGCGATGTGATGGGACCCGATTTTCCCTTGAAATTAACGGGGAGTGCTTGTACAACCAAAATTGTATACCATCGCATCGCATTGTATGGCATACAATGCGATGCGATTTAACCCTTCCAGCCCATTTGTAATCCCACCCTCTGGCACATCTGGCAGAATTTCACTCTGAGGTGATTGAGTGAGGAGAGAAGAAGTATATTGGAGAGCTGGTGTGATCGTGAGGTGTCGTGAGGTGTTTTCGGTTGTATTTCGTTTGGATCGTGTTGGAGTTCGTTCATTTGACGATGGCTGCGTCTTCATCTGCATCGGTGACTCTGTTTAGACTGCCGCAGACCGAGGAGGATACTGTGCGCTTCTTGCAGGACCGGAATCTTCTGCCAGTGACATCCACATGCAGCAATGGACATCCAATGAAGCTGTCCATTAAGGGGGTGTGGTATAGTAGCCCGACAGTCGGGATTCCGACAGTCATTAGTCAGACGTCGGAATCCCGACTGCACAGCGTGGGGAGCGCAATGAAGCCCCTTGCGGGCTCGCTGCGCTCGCCACGCTGCGCTCGCCACCTATTTTATTCTCCCTCTATGGGGGTCGTGGACCCCCACGAGGGAGCAGTCGGGATTCCGACGTCGGAGGAATGACTGTCGGAATCCCGACTGTCGGGGAGCCGTCCGGCACCCCATTAAGGAATATAATGCCCCTTTCAGACCGCACTTTTAAAACGGTAAATTGCCGTTTTTTTACCGTTTTAAAACGGTAATGTGTGCGGTCTGAAAGGTCCAGTCCCACTTAACCGGTTAGAAAATGCCGTTTTTTCTAACCGGTTAAAATGCAGGGTCCTACCCGTTTCTGAACCGGTATTTTAGCGCAAAAATCGGCTCAGAAACGGTATTTAGGACCCAGCCAATGAGCTGGGTCCTAAATTCAGCACAGTGAATACTTAATGAGCGCTCATTAAGTATTCACAGCACTGGAGCCCCCCCCCCGCGCGTGTCGACACCCCCCGCGCGCGTGTCGACGCCCCCCGCGCGTGTCGACGGCCCCCCGCGTGTCGACCCCCCCGCGCGTGTCGGCACCCCCCCCCCGTGTCGACTTACCCCGTGCCGGTATCTCCGTTGTGGTTCCCGGCACTGCAGCTCAGTATGCTCGGAAAGCACTTATGAAAAAAGTGTCTTTCAGAAAATGGCTGCCCCCCATACGGAAGACAGTTTTTTTAAACAGGGTTTCCTATGGGGCAGCCATTTTCTGGAAGACACTTTTTTCATAAGTGCTTTCCGAGCATACTGAGCTGCAGTCCACAACGGAGGTACCGGCACGGGGTAAGTCGACACGGGGGGGGGGGGGGGGGGGGGGGGGGGCGCCGACACGTGGGGTGGGGGGGGGCGCCGACACGCGCGGGGGGCGTCGACATGCGCGGGGGGGGCGTCGACATGCTCTCGGTCGACACGCGAGGGGGGGGGGGGAGCTGCACGGAGGGGAGGGCTGAAGGCTGCACTGGCTTTGACCCTGTATTTGGAAAGTTTCCAAAAACGGGTCTGCCAGTGTCAAAAAATCGGCACTTAAACGGTAATATACCGTTTAAGTGCTGCGGTGTGAAAGGGGTTTTATCTGGCAGACCCGTTTTTGGAAACGTTTCCAAATACAGGGTCAAAGCCAGTTATGCGGTCTGAAAGCAGCATAAGTGGAGGTGCCATCTAAAGAGCTGCAGGAAGAAGGATAGTCTTAGAGCAGGCCTTTTCTTCCCCGGATGCCGACTGCCGTTGGTAAGATTTATTTACTCGTGGTGCGAGGAGCTTACATCCATCGACTACTGTGATCGCCACCTAAATATGTCTAGCAAGACAGCAGTCATGTCCCCTTCTCGCTATAGAGATGGCGCTGGCGGGGGATGGCGGCTGGCGTCGCCATCCCCTGCAAAGATGGGACCTGCCCTACTAGCACCCTGCTCCCTCCACCTTCCTGGAGCACAGCTCCCTGCTCCAGCGTCCCCTGTCAGGCTGCACATAAGATTTAGCAAATCGTATGTGCAAAACGTTCCGACCTCCCAACTCCGATCCGATACGCACGGGACCGCACATTGGGTCGGACCGGGTGTCTGGACATGCGATTTGGCCTGATTTCACTGCCCGATCCATCTGAATCGGGTGAAATCGGGACCAAATCGCATAGTGTATGGGGGCCTTTAGCCTCCCGGGGGGCTGCCGGGGGAGCTCAAGGGCAATTTGATCTGACTTGTCCTTAGGACTAGTGTATGGGGGCCTTTAGCTCATGATCCCTTCTGCAGCTCTGCTCTATTTAGATACTGAGAGGAGACTGGACAGTTGTTAAATTGCTAGTTTGGTATGTTTCATCCAAACAAGACTATACTGTACTCATTCAAACTCTTGGTGGGACCCTTGTTCACCAGATATAGAACAGATATTGGGATAACTAATGCCAACAAATATTGACAATAGTTAGCCCCAGCCCATTTTGACCCAACAAATGTTACTGATTCCTGCAGTCACCAGATAGATATAACAATTATTTTGAATTACAGTTGACTTGTATGTAAGTCTATTATAGGAAGATTGTCAATTATTCCAAAATCTTTACTCTATTTGGGTATGGGTCATTAGATTGTCCAAACTAAGGTCGACACACGCAAGGTCGACCAATGAAGGTCGAAAGGCCTTAGGTTGAAACATGAAAAGGGTCGACATGGCTTAAGGTCGACAGGGTCATTAGGTCATCACAAGCATTAGGTTGACATGGGGAAGGTCGACAGTCAAAAGGTCGATATGGGGTTTTCATGGGTTTTATTTGTCCCGAATGTCAACACAGTTGACAAGGACACCAAAGAAGAGCACCGCGTCCTCACACATGGTTTGCTACGCTGAGCACACTATTATATTTCATGTGTCAACCTAAGGACTGTAGACCTTCTATGGTTGACTTATGCATGTCGACCTTTTGTCTGTTGGCCTAGTGACCGTATTCCATCTATTTGTAGCTAAGAAATTATTTCATCCATGGTGCTACAAAGAGACCATATTTGTACTAACTATAACTTGCCTTATATTTTTCTGTTCTTCTAGTAGAAGGTCAACCAATGGCTCCTTGCTGCTCTTTCTACAAGCCATCACACTGAGCCCCTTTACTGTAACTTCTGTACATTCCCAAAACAAACTGTAAGAAGTTATAGGCATCTTCAGTTATTATATTATTACATTATACATTTGTTGAAAGAGTTGGGACATTTAAACATTCTGCATGGTTTCAACTATAGGGGTCCATACATCAGCAATCAATAGGGGAAAATCAGCAATATATAGGCTTCACCGATTGCAATAACAAACAAAAAGTGATTGGAATCTGTACAACAGGTGGCCCAACACTTTGGATTCCTCCAACCAATCACTGGCCATACACTAGACCAGGGGTGGCCAAACCTGTCCTCAAGATCTACCAATGGTGCATGTTTTCCAGGCAACCTGTGGATCTATAGTAGGAATGAATGCAGCAGGTTTTAAAATGTGACAGTTAGTAATGACTACAGCTGTGCACCAGCTAGGTAACCTGGAAAACGTGGACCGTTGGTAGATCTCGAGGACCGGTTTGGCCACCCCTGCACTAGACCAACTTTCATCCAACCGAACTAGTTGGTTGGTTGGACTGAAAATCTGGTACTGTATGGGGGCAAACGCCAATAAGCAATTTGCTCACAATCTCTGGAGAATGGACAAAAACATTCAGTGAAATTGTTTAAATCAAATAGGTCCAACTACAGTACATTGTCTGAGTGACAGTTGTTGTCCATTTTCCGATTTGGGAAACAAATGACTTAATTACAAATTACATTTGCTCCTATCCAGTACCAGATTGTTATTAAATCCAACCAACTAGTTGGATGGTTGGGTATGGTTGTGGGGATATGAACTATCACCACCATGGGGCGCTGCTCCACTCAATATATCAAAATGACAGTGAGAAAATTTCAAAGATAATTCCTTTGTTTTATTAAAAATATTTAACACAGTAAAACATGCGCATACATTTCATAATTACACTCAAATAAGACACACAAGACAAACAACATATAACATACAACCACTGGCAATGAGGCTTGTATGGCTATAATATTTAAATGAGGCAGTATTATGGCTTTTAATGAGCAATAGTTACCAGTCCTGTATGGAAGTTTTTATCACTTTCCTGTGGTGGAGGTCTTTATGACTGCTGTGTCCTTTATCTGAGCTGCTGTTATGCTCCCCTCAATTAAGAGACAGGCTCCAGGTCTGGGTGTCCACCAAATGGTTTACCAAGAGGTTTCCCAAGTCCACACACAGAGATCAATTTGTAATCCAAATGTCCAGGTACTGGCTAGTTGTAGGGCTATAAGCGGGCTCCAAATACGCGTTTCTCCGCCTCTATACAGTCGGCGGCTTCCTCAGCTGAATGCCCCTTATCACCTCTCTCCGGTTTTTATACCATACAAGTTTGCGGGCTTCCGCGACTTCCGCATTTTGCGGGTCAAGCCTCAGTTTGGAGTCCTCCTTTGGACTCAGCATTTTACCGCTGCTTCCGCATTTTGCGGATCACGCCTCAGTCTGGATCTTTATTCGCGGCTCCCCCGCCACTTCTGCATTTTGCGGACCAAGCCTCCGTTTGAATTTCATTATAGCGGCGGCCATATTCCGCCCCTTTCTGCTGGTCAAGCCTCAGTTTCACTACTGTGGAAGCCATTCTCTCTCGCCCACTTCAGATCACTTTCAGCCTGCATTCGCTGTATTGTACATTAGTGGCGTCCATCTTTTTGGTTGGTACAACTTAATATAGTCCTATGGCAGCCATCTTTTCGGTTAAAGTTTTGCATTAGTGGTGGCCATCTTTTTAGTTGGTACAAATTAATACAGTCCGTAGGCGGCCATCTTTTTGGTTATAAGAGACTTTTTTACTTAGTCTCTCCATTTCACGGCAGCCATTTTATTGGTTATCCAAACAATTTTTATTTTTTGTCCGTACTTTAATGGCAATCCTGAGTTCTGGATCATACTGACTTCATTCTCCAGTGACTCTGCTCTTAGTTTTTCCATGAAATAAATAGAAAATATTACAGCCAGTATATTTCTCATATTAAGCCTCGTTTAGCCTTCCATTTATTATACCGCCAAGCCCCAAATTTAGATCTATTGCTCATATACTGTCTCAAGCCAATATCAAGCCTCATGCCAGGACATAACACATATTTTTCTATACATTCAATTAATATTTAAAAAATAATAATACTGTAATAACGTATATATAAAAAAGGAAGAAAAAAATAAAATAAAAATAGAATATTAAAAGGAGAAATATCATACTGATTATTATTCTATATATTGTTCATCTCTATTTTTATCATTTGATGACACATATAGAGACCCAACATACTGATTAACCCTCTATATATTATTCATCTCTATTGTGTCATTCAGGCCCTGTGGTGTCAGGGTTCTTAAGCATAAGATCCAATATTATTTTTTAAATATTAATTGAATGTATAGAAAAATATGTGTTATGTCCTGGCATGAGGCTTGATATTGGCTTGAGACAGTATATGAGCAATAGATCTAAATTTGGGGCTTGGCGGTATAATAAATGGAAGGCTAAACGAGGCTTAATATGAGAAATATACTGGCTGTAATATTTTCTATTTATTTCATGGAAAAACTAAGAGCAGAGTCACTGGAGAATGAAGTCAGTATGATCCAGAACTCAGGATTGCCATTAAAGTACGGACAAAAAATAAAAATTGTTTGGATAACCAATAAAATGGCTGCCGTGAAATGGAGAGACTAAGTAAAAAAGTATCTTATAACCAAAAAGATGGCCGCCTACGGACTGTATTAATTTGTACCAACTAAAAAGATGTCCGCCACTAATGCAAAACTTTAACCGAAAAGATGGCTGCCATAGGACTATATTAAGTTGTACCAACCAAAAAGATGGCCGCCACTAATGCACAATACAGCGAATGCAGGCTGAAAGTGATCTGAAGTGGGCGAGAGAGAATGGCTTCCACAGTAGTGAAACTGAGGCTTGACCAGCAGAAAGGGGCGGAATATGGCTGCCGCTATAATGAAATCCAAACAGAGGCTTGGTCCGCAAAATGCGGAAGTAGCGGGGGAGCCGCGAATAAAGATCCAGACTGAGGCGTGATCCGCAAAATGCGGAAGCAGCGGCAAAATGCTGAGTCCAAAGGAGGACTACAAACTGAGGCTTAACCCGCAAAATGCGGAAGTCGCGGAAGCCCGCAAACTTGTATGGTATAAAAACCGGAGAGAGGTGATAAGGGGCATTCAGCTGAGGAAGCCGCCGACTGTATAGAGGCGGAGAAACGTGTATTTGGAGCCTGCTTATAGCCCTACAACTAGCCAGTACCCGGACATTTGGATTACAAATTGATCTCTGTGTGTGAAATTGGGAAACCTCTTGGGAAACCATTTGGTGGACACCCAGACCTGGAGCCTGTCTCAATTGAGGGGAGCATAACAGCAGCTCAGATAAAGGACACAGCAGTCATAAAGACCTCCACCACAGGAGAGTGATAAAAACTTCCATACAGGACTGGTAACTATTGTTCATTAAAAGCCATAATACTGCCTCATTTAAATATTATAGCCATACAAGCCTCATTGCCAGTGGTTGTATGTTATATGTTGTTTGTCTTGTGTGTCTTATTTGAGTGTAATTATGAAATGTATGCACATGTTTTACTGTGTTAAATATTTTTAATAAAACAAAGGAATTATCTTTGACATTTTCTCACTGTCATTTTGATATATTGAGTGGAGCAGCGCCCCATGGTGGTGATAGTTCATATCCCCACAACCATACCCTGCTTTGCGTCCATAGAAGCACACAAACCCTCTGTTTGAGTGGCAGCAGCTCCAATCAATAGTATATATAAAAAAGTTTGATCCCCGTGCTAATCACCAGCGCTACTGGGTGGCTTGTTCACCCTCCCCTTCTTTTTTTAGTTGGATGGTTGTAGGAAAGTTGGTCTGATGTATGGCCAGCATAGTCTGCAAATGTATATTCATGCAGATGCATTTAACTGTTCATTTTGACTAGCTTGCGGTGGGTCCTACCAATACAATTGTCAATAACAGATATTGGCAGTGCTATTAAAAAGTATACTGTATACTGTGTAAATACTGCCAGCACCACAAATGTATTAAACATACTATAGGGGCTCCAGTTCAGATTAGGTCACAAAAAAAGCACCTCAAAAGAGCCTCAACATTGGTAATGTAGCTATGTGTGGGGCCCCTGGAAGACACCTCCAGGTGCCCTTTGGATGCTTCTGGATATTCTTTTCTGGACTCTAGTCTCTTCACAAGTTTGTGTTACCGCCAATGCCCTGCTCACTGGTAGTTGCTCCTGGTTCACGGTCAGGGAGCTGCGACCAGCAGGAAAACTGCAGCAAATTCCAATTTCCCTTGCGAAAATACCTGGGGAATCTCAGTAAAATGGTAGGCATGCAATTCAGCGTTGTTCCTAGTGTGACGATGCTGAATCCTAATAATTCTAGTGAATCCTGACAGACATCCAGTGTGTGCAAGAAGACGCTCTTAATAATGGATCAGTTTGAATTTTAGGTTCAGGGAAACATGTTACAGGATGCTTAATTGCTGTAGAATGTATGACCTATTCTGTTTGGGATAAATTTACAAAGCTCGGAGTTCTATTGAAGATGGGATGTTGCCCATAGCAACCAATCAGATTATATCTATTATCTTGTAGAAGATGTTAGATAAATAAGGAACTGATTGGTTGCTATGGGCAACATTCCATCTTCAATAACAGGGATTTTGTACTTATTTTGTACCGTAAATCCTTTTCTCCGAGTCCACAGGTGTCACTGGAGTAACAGTGGGGATAGAAGGGCGACCACAGGGAGAATGGGCACTTTAAATATAATTGAGTGTGGCCAACTCCTCCCCTTCTACTCCCCCACCTAGGCAGTCACAAGGATGTGACCGAATGGAGCTGGAAGAAAGAACACGCTTTCCAGAGGAGGTTAGTATAACACACAAGAACAAACAGTCAACCAGAAAAGATTGAAATTGAAAGTGAACAGTGAGAACCACTGAACCAAACATGCCACACAAATAACATAGCAGGCAGTTCCAAACAACATAAGTAGAACTAACCTGGCAAATTAAACTGTAAAAAGTTTCAAGGCAGGAATTCCTAACAACAGAAGGAACAGTGCCGAGGCGGGTTTCCAATGACACCTGTGGACTCGGAGAAAAGGATTTACGGTAAGTACAAAATCCCTGTTTTCTCCTTCATCCACTAGGTGTCACTGGAGTAACAGTGGGGACGTCCCAGAGCTCCCAACACGGGTGGGATGGTGCTGAGACCCCTGTAACACAGAGCGTCCAAACTGTGAAGCTGGCACCGCAAAGGTATCAAATCGGTAGAACCGAATAAAAGTCTGACGACCAGACCAGGTGGCAGCTCTACAGAGCTGCTGAATAGAGACCCCTCTAGCAGCCGCCCAACAGGGACCCACCGAGCGCGTAGAATGCGCCGTAATGGAGGTAGGAGGGCGTTGAGCCCCTGCGACATAGGCCTGATGGATTGTCAGGATGATCCATCAAGACAAGGTCTGTTTTGAGGCTGGCCAGCCCCGCCTGACCGGATCATACGTGACAAATAGGGCATCCGACTTCCTCAGAGATGCCGTTCTAGACACTTAAATCCTCAGGGCCCTGACCAGGTCGAGAGTACTGTCCTCAGGAGAGATATCTTGGAAGGCCGGCATCACAATCGGCTGATTTATGTGGAAAGCCGATACCACCTTTGGCAAAAAGGAGCAGCTGGTGCGAAGTTCTGCCCTGTCGGCATGGAAGACCAAAAAAACGGAGGTCGGCATGACAGAGCCCCCAGATCCGAGACTCGCCTGGCCAATGCCAGGGCCAGGAGGTGCACCGTCTTCCATGTAAGGTACTTAAGGTCCACCTCTTCTAGCGATTCAAACACCGCAGACTGTAAGAAACCTAGAACCAGATCCAAGTCCCATGGCCGTAGGTGGACGAAAAGGAGGTTGAGGCCGCAATACTCCTTGAAAAAAGGTATGTACCTCAGGCAAAAGGGCCAACTTCTTTTGAAAAAAGATAGATAACGCCGACACCTGTACCTTCAGGGTAGAGAGACTGCAGCTAAGCCGGCCTGCAGAAAAAGAAGCAAAAGAATGGCAGAGCGCAATTCTATATAATTGAATCTGCTGCTGTCTCTGACAAGGGGACACCCCTGCCCCTTAAATAAGCCAAAAGAAAGAAAAGATTTCAGAGGCAACGCTGATCCAAAAACACAATTAAAATGTATTAATTAAACAATCTATACAATTGTTACACAAATACCGGCCGGTACTTCAGCATAAAAAACGATTTTTTCTAAAAATTATTATTAGTACACTACAATGAGCACCATATCCGTTTTTTCTCCAACTCTCTGTATTTCTTAATTTATGTTGATTAGTAAGTTAGTGTATTAGAGAAATGCTCAGTCATTTGTAAAACACAGAAAGATGAATAATGCTCAATTGAGCTATAACCTGCCCGCCTCTGGCTCAGTCACTCATTTAGAATGTGGGGAGGCTGTTGATTCCCTGCTGTGTGCAAAACAGCCTTCAGGGTCGTATCCACAGAGTACTATGCGGTCTTGGAGGCGACATAAAGATGCAGGAAGACACGGTGATGCGGCGGTCGGCACCTGGGTAAGCTCCTTAACGTGTTTCTCGGCCTTTCGCAATCGTCCGCTTCATCAGATGGACGTAGATGTCTACGTCCTCTGTCTGGTTTTGGGACCAGAAAAATCCCAAGGTCCTTTGATCTTCTGGGACCAGGATCACCACCCCCGCAGATACCAGTTTTGAAATGGCCGCAGTTAGTAGCAGGCTCTGTTCTGTTGAAACTGGCAAACCTGTTTTTCAAAACAGTGGGGAGGTGGTTTTTGAAAGTGGATTTTGTAGCCGAAGGCCACCAGATCTCGCACCCAGGCGTCTTGACAAGATTGCAGCCACACGTGCTTGTAGCCTTGAAGACGTGCTCCCACCTTGGGATCCCCCAGGTGGGCCTGAAGCCTGTGATGCTGAGGGCTTAGTGGAGGCCTTGGCCTCTTGGGTGGAAGAGGAAGCACCTCTGCCACGACCTCGGGAGCCTCTGTGTGAGGCAGCACCCCCTCTGGAACGACCTCGGAACTTTGCCTGTGGGCGAAAGGACCGAAACGATGTCCCCTGAAAGGTTCTACAAGTAGAAGGAGGGGGCAGTGGATGGAAGGAATGTGGATTTACCTCCAGTGGCTTGTGATATTCACTTGTCTAACTCGGGAACAAACAGGACCCCGCCAGTGAAAGGGAGAGCTTCCACCGCCCGCTTGGACTCTGCATCAGCTTGCCACTGGCGGAGCCAGAGTGATCGGCGTGCTGATATTGAGAGAGCAGAGATGCGGGCACCTATGATGCAAACATCATTAGAGGCCTCCACCATATATAATGAAGCCTCAGATATATGTTCTGCCAATTGCACCAGGACATCAACCTCACCTCCCTGCTTCAATTGCTGAACCATCTGGGAGGCCCAAACCCCGATGGCCTTATTGACCCAGCATCCGACCTGAGCCGGACGCTGAACAACTGCTGCCGCAGTATAAATAGACTTAAGTGTAAGCTCAAGCTTACGGTCTGAGGCGTCTCTAAGAGTAGTGGCCCCCGGTACCAGGAGAACCATCTTTTTTGAAAGACGCGTGACCGAAGGGTCAACTACGGGTGTGTCTCTACCAGCTTTCTGCCTGCTGCAGACAAAAAGTATGAAGACAACAGTCTCCGGGAAACTTGAAATTTCCTATCGGGGTTTTTACCATGCCTGCAGAACGTGGTCATCTAATTCCTCTGCAGTAGGAACAGAAGCTGCTTGCTTTGGTTTTTTACCAAAAAAGGAGGAGCGACTGGGGACCGATGCCCCATCCTCAATATCCAGTGCCAGCTTCACCATATCAATGAGGTATTCAAACCTTGTGCAACCTGCTCCGGCTGCTGTGGTGGCAAATCTTGTTGCACATCCACCTCTGGGGCTGCATATTCCCCTTCCTCTAGGTCAGGCATATCCTCATCTGTGTCAGTGTATAAGACCTGCGAGAGCAGTCTTTTTAGCACTGGGGGCTGTGAGTCACGTGTAGTGGGCCGTATGGGCTCTGGGGCCAAGGCCTTAGTTAAACCCTCCACAGCTAAAGTTAATTCAGGCTGCTGTGATCTAGAGGATTCTCTGTCCCTCTGTGAGTCTGAAATCTCAGAGGATAGGCGTGACATCACCTCAGTGAGCTGTAATGCCCATGCAGGGGAGGGCTGCTGGGAGGTAGAAGGAGGAGGATCAGGGGTGCATTTGTCGCACACCAGTGTACCCTCAGCAGATTGTGTAAGTTTAGAATTACACTTCTTGCAAGACCTCTTAGAGCTGCCTCCTGCCATTATAACAGTGATTGATCTACACAAAATATATGTATGTATATATATATATGCAACAATCAACACGTTAAAAAACTGTACATACACACCAGGGAATAGTGCAGTCAGAAGCCAGATAGAAAGACTGGACAGGAGAGACAGTATGAGAGGAAGAAGCTGCCAGAGGCTAACAACAACGCTCTGGTATGTACCAGGGAGCGCTATAGCCTAATTTACATACAGCCCAGAACTGTCTCACCGAGCTCTAACCCCACTGTCTGCGTGTAGGGCTTGGGGAAGCTGTTGCAGGTCTGGACACCGGGAGGAAGGCTGTTCTTGAGTCTGTAGACTGTCTCAGGCAAAACGGAGTCCCTCAGCTTGTCAGTGGCGGTGCGCACTTAGAAGATGGCCGCCGCTGATGCTAGGTCATGCTGGGGAGAAGCCGGGGCTGCTGGGAGCATACTACGCGGTAGCTCTGCCCCTCCTTGCTCCCAAAATGGCGCCAGTTTTAAAATAAAACATCAGAACCTGCACTACCTCCATTTTTGTTTAACACTGACCCCCCCCCCGCGCTAAGTGGGAGGTCAGGCATACATTACCGCTGCCTTGCTGGTCGGCGGTGGTAGAGGCTGAGTGAGGACGGGGCACGCACCGTGCGCAGTGGTGGCTGTCCTCCGGAGACGGTGGTCTCTGCAGCCGGGGACCAGGCGCGAGCCGCACGCAGCTGCGGCTGGATCCCCTCCGACAGCTCCCGTGATGCAGACAGGCAGCGGCAGACTGCCTGTCTGTTGTAGTAAAAAAAAAAAATTCAAGCTTTAAAAAAAACTTGTGCCCTGGAGCAAGCCAGAGTGTAACCAGCTCCCATGAGGGCACATTCTTAAACTGCCTAGGTGGCGGAGTAGAACGGGAGGAGTTGGCCACACTCAATTATATTTAAAGTGCCCATGCTCCCTGTGGTCGCCCTTCTATCCCCACTGTTACTCCAGTGACACCTAGTGGGAGAAGGAGAAAGAATTATCGGTACTTGTGTAGTTTCACGGCGCCATCGCGCGCACAGTCTGTGTTTGCCAGACTCTGTGTTTAACTGTGCACGTGCCGCTCTAGCTGTTCTCAGCGCAGCGCGTGCCTGCTTTACATATGTAATCTACGTTATCAGCGTAGCGCTGGCCAGCAGCAGCACACGCTGCCCAGTGCTGACAGGTCACTGTGGTACTTGTAGTTCCACAGTGAAATAGACAGTCCTGCACACCGCTGACAACGGGGGCATGTAAACTGGACACCCCGGCACACCGCTAATGTACGGGGCTTCTAAACTAGACACCCCGGCACACGCTAAAATTTAGACGCTAAAGCGTCTAAATCCAGACTCCCTGCACCCCGGCACACGCTAAATATTAGACGCTAAAGTGTCTAAATCCAGACTCCCTGGAAACCGCTAAGAAGGGGGCATCTACATAGGGGTGCACTGTGCAAAACACTCTTAAACCTGTTCACAATGACACTAGTCGACGTAACAGCTGTCGACCTTGTTAATTTCACTATCCCGCGAGGGGACGCGGTACTCGTCCGACCGACCTTTTCATACCCCCACTATCCACGTCGGCGTAGAGTTGATTTTATAAAGTGTGGCGAGTGCACTGAGCCCGAAGCGCGGCGAGCCCCGCGAGGGGACGCGGATTACTTCACAGGTATACGCGTCTGCTCGCCACGCTTCGGGCTCGGTGGCTCGCCACACTTTATAAAATCAACTCCACGCTGACGTGGATAGTGGGGGTATGAAAAGGTCGGTCGGACGCGTACCGCGTCCGCTCGCCACGGTTCGGGGTGGCGTGGATAGTGGAATTAACAAGGTCGACAGCTGTTACGTCGACTAGTGTCATTGTGAACAGGTTTAAGAGTGTTTTGCAAAGTGCACCCCTATGTAGATGCCCCCTTCTTAGCGGTTTCCAGGGAGTCTGGATTTAGACGCTTTAGTATGTTAGCGGTGTGCTGGGGTGTCCAGTTTACATGCACCCGTTGTCAGCGGTGTGCAGGACTGCCTATTTCACTGTGGAACTACAAGTACCACAGTGACCTGTCAGCGCGCGCTGCTGCTGCCAGTGCTACGCTGATAACGTAGATTACATATGTAAAGCAGGCACGCGCTGCGCTGAGAACAGCTAGAGCGGCACGCGCACAGTAAACACGGAGTCTGGCAAGCTACCAAGTTTCAAACACAGACTGTGCGCGCGGTGGCGCCGTGAAACTATACTAGTACCGAATTATCTTAGTAAATTTACCCCCTTTATAGAGGGTGAATTAGGATATACATACAGTACATTCACATCTATAAATAGGGTGTTTTATGGGGGTCCCACAGGAGGGTCAGTTGGTCCCCCATGAGGGAGAATATCCACTGTGAGTGGGGAGTCCCCACGTGTCAGGCTTTTAACAGAAGAGATTTGGACATTGGTCTACTGACCTTCAGAATCCCGACTGTTGGGGGTCATCAGGCACCCCTATAAATAGTAAGCTATAAATATAACATAGGTGTGGATCTTACTTTTCCATGATCATATAAGGTCCAGCAGGGAAAGAAAAGGTGGGCTTGCTGTCTTCTTGTACAATGTTTTTATCTTCAATGAAAGGAATCGTTAACACAAAGCCAGCCTGGCTATCACCCTTTAAGAAAAACTTCAAGGAAAAAGAAAAATGAACACTGCTTTTCATAACACATTCTGTATATTTAATATATAATTTCAATGAGGTATTTTGCATTTATGTTATATAAACACATCAAACACATGAAATACACACAAATATATTTTATTTGTTCATGAAACAAGGTTCCAAAACATGAAAGAAAGTTTGTCTACAATCTCAGAAACTGACCTTTAATGCTAAGCAATCATTTCCTTGCACATATTTAGAGTCAGTTACATATCTTGTCCTCAGTAGTGCTGTTACAGATGTCCCCGGTAGGTTTTTTAGGAAAAAAAAAAAGGACATTCGGGAAAAGAATCAAATTACTGGAGTGGAAATCCCGCCATCGCAGCTCTCCATTTCCGGTTCCGGTCACCGAGTTAGACCAGAAGTTAAACAGCAGGGAAATAAAGAAGGTAGAAGAACAACCCGCCTATCGGCGAGACAGACTATGCCGGAAGTCCCGGAACCAGAAGTCGCGTGTGTGTCAAGGCGACTTATGGAAGTGACGTTTTGCATTCCACCCAACCGGAACCGGAGAGCCGCGATGGCGGGATTTCCACTCCGGTAATTTGATTCATTGGTAGCACTATAAATACAGGATATAGAGGCTGTGAGAGCGTAACACTCCTGAGGAAGTCCAGCCTGAGGGCCACGGATGAAACACGATGAGGGGACTCTGCTCTATGGTGACGAATGACTGACCTTATTGATACACCAGATAAGCGAATGTTTTTTTAAAACATTGTACAAGTAACTTTTGAAATTTTTGCGGTAATATTAAATGGTTTTAACAATATTACACTAGTCTATTCCTATATGTTCTTCTTTCATATGTATGGATCACTGAAAAACACTTGGGAGCAATAAGATTGCCGAGAACGTTATCTTTTGTGATCAAGCTCAGATTACAGTGTATGGAGACCACTGTCAATGGTACACCTGCATTTATTGGTGTGTTATATCACTTATAGTGAAGGGGTTCACTGCTAAAATTATAAATTTACTGCACTAGAAAGAGCATATCTCACTTTTTTCTAGATCCACACCGAGAGGTTTCCTTGCACAGAAACCACCAGGAGAGGAGCTGCAACTCTAAAAAAAGGAACTGTGCTCATTGTTTCAGAATTTATTCTAAATACTAGTATCGTACAGAACTACTGACATAACCCAAATAGGGAAACTTTTAGCGCTAGTACCACCCTGTTTTTTCTGAATATATATATATATATATATATATATATATATATATATATATATATATATATATATACATATATATATATCTATATATTACGAACAAGCAGAAGTCACTCTAAGAATTATTTCAGAACTGCACGGCGGCAGTCAATGCAAAAAACGTGAAGACACTGGTATAGTGCAAAGCTTTGCACTATACCAGTGTCTTCACGTTTTTTGCATTGACTGCCGCCGTGCAGTTCTGAAATAATTCTTAGAGTGACTTCTGCTTGTTCGTACTATACTGTACTTCTCCTTGGGAGATAGAAGCGCACCTAAGCAGCTGAATTTTGACAGCCTGAGTGCCAGACCCCTTGCTTGCATATATCTATATATATATATATATATATATATATCTATATATATATATATATATAGATATATATATATATATATATATATATGAAAGAAAATAATGCAGCACTCTAATAATAAGGGGGGTATTCAATGTGTCGCCGCTATTTCCGACAGGGGAAATAGCGGCGGCTCCCTATTCAATGCTGTCTTTAGCGACAGCATTGAAGCGGGATCACAGCAGAACGGGCCCGACTTTAGAAGCCGTCGGGCCCGTTCTGCCGATAGCGGCCCTGGATTGTCGCGATCCCGGCCGCAGATCGACAATCCACGGCCGTTTTCGCGGCCACGCCCCCTTTGCGACGATCAGCAGGCGGGACATTGAATCCCGCCTGTCGTTCAGCTGTCGGGCTGACCGCAAATGGGCCAGGATCACGGCTGTCGGCAGGGATCGACAGCCATGATCCTAGATTGAATACCCCCCTAAATCTTTTAGTGAACAAGTGTCAGCTCAGCAACGTTTCAACAACAGGGTGTCGTCCTCAGGCTTAAGCTGGGAGCTGGAGTGCTGCATTCTTTTCTAAACTTGGTCCACCTGCTTTACCTTTATTACACTGTTCTATATATATATATATATATATATATATATATATATATATATAAAATATATATTTATATATAGAGCCTTGTATAGTTTGGCAGTCTGGATAATAACACAACTCCCGGGGTGCCTTCAGTGAAATATGTACAGGCACCGGTTCATGGAAGAACATATACAGCAGCACTCCATGGCTTGAAGGAAAAAACTCTTTATAGGTATAGGGTGCAATACATCACAATACATCACAATATGTCACCATCCTGAGGAGATGGCCCTGGTGGCCGAGTTTTATATATATAAAACAGTATAGCTGAGTCTACTATCTATTCTTCTTTGATACCGAAGTGCGGCTGTGACTGTCCGACGTGGCAGTGTACGTATATATATATATATATATATATATATATATATACACAAAACATCGGCACTCACCTTTCCTAGTTTTGGGGTGCCCTATGGCTTGTGACCACATTGTTTAAACAGACATTGTAGGGGCTTTGCACACACCAAATTAACATAATAAATAGTGGAGATTTGGTTCATGAATTGATCAATGCATTTAAGCCCGCAGCCCCCTTCACGGGACCCCCTTTTTCTGCAGGTCCTAACACTATTGCTCAAAATGGCTACAATACACATAGCTTTCGCATCAATGTTTGATTCCAGGCATGCTATCTGGTCTAAAGCTCACAGCAGACTATGCTTTTATAGGTGAGCAGTTACCAACACACCTGTCACTAATCATCTAGGGAACTGGTTAACATAAGCTATGCACTATAGGTTAATACAGGGTGCATGAGAAAATGTGACCACAATAAGACTAATTTAAAAAATTAATCTAAGGCTTGTGACCACATTGTTTAAACAGAGGGCACCCCAAAACTAGCAAAGGTGAGTGCCGATGTTTAGTGTATATTGTTTATTAGATTAATTTTTTAAATTAGTCTTATTGTGGTCACATTTTGAAAGTTGAAAGAGACTTCTGAGATATGCATAATGTAACAACTCATTCCACATATAAGGAACCAATCTGTGACCTTTTATATTTCACTTTAATATGTGTCAGAGTTCATTTAAAAACATACCTGTCCATATCCAAAGTTGCACAGTTTATTTTCTGAAGCCCTCTCATGATTACGGCGTTGCTTGTTTGGTTTTTCAGCCTTTCTAAATGAACACACAAAACATATTTATTATCTTCAGTGATGTACAATATGGAGCAATAAAGTAAATATTTCTTTTTTTTTTATAATCGTACATTTTTATTGAGATTAAATGATATACATGGACAATTGGTGAACATGACAAATTAACATACAAATAAAGGTATGGTAATAGGAAATGGTTACAACTGTAGTAAAAACGGCAATCATATCTAGGTTTAGTTTGATTGATGGAGTTTGAATGCAGAAGTCCAACATACTGAAGAATATCTGTGTTATAGTGATCCAGTGAGAAAGCAATGAATGAAGATGTTTTTCAGAAATCAATTGAATATGTGACAAGTAGAAAGTTCACTGTATGTAACATAGGAAGATGAATGCTTGTCCAACGGATAAGAAGATATAAAGATATCTAAGAATAAAAAAGTATACATATAACAGTCTGATTTAATGTGTAATTGTTATTTTTTTTAAAGTTAACCATAATGTTTATTATGTAACAACAAGAAAGGAGGAAGATAATAGAAGATAGAGAGTGGGAGAGAGCAAAGTAGAACAAAAGTGAAAGGGGAAGAGTGGGAAAAGTTTAGTGCTTATAGAGGGAGGCAAGAACATGTATAAGTATGCACTGGGCTCTGGGAGAGAGACAATGCTCACTAGTCTGGATAATTGGAAGGGAGATGCGCAATATATAAATGATAATAGTAAGGTTTTAGAAAATGAAGTGTGATAAATTACCTAGAAAAAGAAATATATATACACGCGCTGGAAACAATGTATGTGAAAAAGAAATTATTGTAAAAGATTTATTATACACAAATATTGCACTGGCCAGTGACACCTGATATTTTAAACAACAAATATAAAAGTTTTTTTACACATTAATTACTAAAAAGAAAAAAACTAATAATTCCATTGATAGGCAGCCTCCATGAGGTGATTTGTATCCAGATTTTTGTTAGTAACTGTTGATATTGTGTCAAAAATTTCGAGGACACTGAGACATATGGAAAACAGTTCTGATTGTCCACTGTCTGGCCAGACAATAAAAAAATAAAAAAAATTCCAAAACAATTAAAAAACAATGCAGTAAAAAAGCATATAATTTAATTGGGGGACTCCCAGCTTTTTCAAAAGTCTTTGAAAAGATGGGAGTCCCCCAGCGAAACGCGTCAGCGTTCTGCACCCCCATTTCCTTGTCCATTGCGGATTACAAATTGGGTAACCATACCCCAAACTTGGAACTCCAAAAACGGACAATACCATCTACTGGGGACACTCAAAAGAAGATCAGAGGACAGCATAATCATCTCACGGGGACTGCCTCAACTACAGCTTGGAGGAGTGGGAATTATCCCAGATATGTGAGTGACATTGACTGTTTCTCTCCCCTTATCATGACTGTCCGTGGAGCTCAATAACATTAAGATCCACCTAAAAGGATTAGTGGGGTGCCGCATCTTAACAATTGCCCACAACTAAAGTGGAGGTTTTTCATGAGATTTGCACCAATTGTCAACCATCAGTGGCATTTAAATGGTATTTTATGAATATGTATACATGAATTATGATGATTTAATGGCCAGTATTCAATGCCTCAGATTCGCCGTTTTTTTTCAGTGAATCTGGCAATTCGCTGGGTTTACGGCGAATTTTCTGTTAGAAAAAACAATTCTCCCTATTCAATGGAGGCAATTCGCCACAAATGAACAGCGAATGTCTGCCGATTCGCCGTAAATTATTCTCCACAATTCGCCTGTGATTTTCAATGGGGTTTTTAGTGGAATTCGCCGACAGTGTATTCAATGCTCAAATGGAGAACTGCTTTCTCCACTGATTTTCGCCATGATTCTCCGTTTAGCATTCGGCAGCTTTTTTAGGTGAACTGTAATGTGATCTTTTAAATTAAAGCGTTTTTAATTTTTTTTTTTGTGTTCAAAAATCAGAATATTTTTCCTATGAAGGGGCATGCTATTTTTATTCATATACGTGCAGCACATGAATATATTTTTAATATATATATTTTTTTTTTAAACAATATTTTTTTTTTTTTTTTTTACACATTCGCCAGCAGGGGGCCGGGAGCCGGAGACGCTCATTAATATTCATATATTCACTGCACACTGATCCCGATGATCGGGACCAGTGAGTGCAGCGGCTCCGACCCCAGCAGCACCCTGCAGCCCTGGGGGTGAGGTGAGGGGAGGGAGGTGAGGGGACGGGACGGGAGGGGGGAGAGATATGCGGGGGACAAGGACCAGCAGCAGCAGCCCGAATCTTTTGCAGAGAGCAGCCACTGCTGCTTTCAGTGAGCAGAGGCGGGGGAGCTGTGCGTACTGTAGTGCTCTCCCGCCCTCCGCCATGCCACATTCGCCCGCCCCCTCCGCCATGGCACTTTCCCCCCCTGCTGCTGAGATTCTCCAGCGGGGGGCTCACCGATGTCGCAGGGAGCCCCCGCACAGCCTCAGAACAGGGACGCAGCAGCAGGCCTTTAGCTCCGGCAGCCACAGCACGGTGATGTCAGCGCTGGGGCTGCCGGAGACGGAGGACTGCTGCTGCGGGCTGTGCGGGGGGGGGGGGCAACACGGGGATTCGCCACTAGACATATTCGCTTACATTCGACGTCAGGGGCAGCGAGCCCCTGACGCATTGAATAGTGTGGGCTGGGGGAGGCTCACGAATTAAAGAGCAGCGATATTTCCTGGCGAGCGCACAGCGAATCCAAAACAGGATTCGCTACCTTGCGCTCGCCAGAGCATTGAATACCCCTAAATATATGAATTTATTTTTATCTTTATTAAATTAAAAATTGTTTAAACTCAATTTGCTGTGTGTATATCCTTTCCTCAAATAGCGTAGTTACAAACCCTTTTTCTTTTTTGTATGCCTCTGTGTTTGTGCATGTGTGAGAGAGAAAGAGATGCTGTTTCACTCGCTGCCAATAGATGTCAGTGTTTCGGAGACTAAAGGACACTAGACATATATAAAGATGATAAGAGGTGCTACTTTGCTCAGACTTGTAGAGCCGCACTATAAGCACTGTTGAGCTGTTTTCAGTAGGATTTCATCAGAGGCAATGAGGGATCATAGCAGCCTAACATAATTTTTAAAATCTGGTAATATAAAAAAGGGTTCTATGAATGAATGAATGAAATTAAATGAAAATGATAAATATATGAGGTAGTGTGCAATCTAGCCATGCAGAACAGATGCAGGTAGCACAGTTATAAAAGCAAGGATAAGCATAAATTAACAGGGCATCATGTACTACAGATACAAGGAAAATGAATACTGTGATTGCAAATATATCCCTGAAAATCTGTGTCACTATTTTCATTTACATTCTGACAATGAACCAAATAGGACCTAGCTAATGCAGCTGTGTTGTTTGATTAATTAGTTTTATAGAACTAGAGGTGACTGTGATAATATTATTATTTTATTTTAATTTTAAGGTGCCGCAAGTGGTTCCAGAGTAATGTACACATGGATCTCCAATTCTTGAAAAAGTTACAGTATAACTTAACAGTTACAGTTAATAAAAACACTAATGAGTTTCATTAATAATCAGTGGCGGGCTGGGCCGGGGGTCAGGGTGCCATATGCCCCCCGGTACCTCATATTGACTAGAAATTGCTGGTCGCTGGTGCAACAGGAGGAAAATGGCCCTTGGCCCAACATGGCTCACCATCCTGCCATCCACTTCTATCACACACCCAGACATTGGGCGGCCAAGTTTCCCACACAGCAGGGAGATGAAGACAGCACCAGCTGCAGCTGGGAGCGCAGGATACTGAGGTGTAGTGGTGGGATCCAAATGACTATGGACCTACATCTTCCTCCATGGTCTTCTGCAAGTTATTGTATTTTATTTCAATTTTAACAAGTTTAAACCTCTCCATTCCCACATCAGCTGCCATTGTTATAATTTGGTGACTTTGACTTTTATATTACTGGAATAATTTTTTATACTGCCCTCACCATTGCATCAACACTGCCTTTTATGCCACTCTGTTCTGCTCTTTTCTTATATATTCTTCATGTAACCACCCACTGAATGCTATATCTCTACTGTACTCTACCTGCCAGCAGCAACCTATCAGTGAGACCCAAATGGCTGCCTCCAGTAGTTCCTCCATGGGCAGGATGTACTACATGTTGATCTATTCATAAAGGGAATATCATGCTACACACATCAGCTGTTCCATATATGCCTTGGGTCCTTGTATGGCTTATCTCCCACAGTGTAACCTTATTAGTGCGCCCAACATGACTGCCTCATCTTGTACACTTGAGGATGGGATGAAATATACCTGGATCTGATGGTTATGTTGGGACCCTACTCCTAGCATTAGGTCGCCGCAAGGACCCCATTCTATGTCATCTCTTCTAGGTGTGACCACACACTGCCTGTCTCATCTGGTACCTTTTGTGGGTGGAATAAATAACCTGTGGAATTTATTATCCAAAATGACTGCTCCCAATCATGCATTATGCCCACTCTGTAGGTTTTCCCTTTTTCCCTTTGCAACATGTGCTATTTTTTCATGTCTGTAAAGCACCTTGAGTCCTTTGGGAAAAAGAGTGCTATATCGCTATATAAATAGACTTTCCGATTCAACAGTGAAATTCCAGCAGGCGCATACCTGGGTGAAAGGAGATCAATTAATGATGGAGTAAAAACAAGTTCCTGTGATGAGGCAATCCTCATAGGCTTCAAAGGGTAACAGTGGATTAGAGCCTGCGTATGTGCAGAACAGCGATCAATGAAATTAAGCATCTGCAATTAAAAGACAAGAATATGAAGTATTTTATGTTATGTTTGTGAGAGTAACATCGCCACCGATTTTAATTGATCGGGGCCGCAAAAATCGCGCCTATTTTTACATTGGAATCAATGTAAAATGTTCCCTGAGACCCCAATTTTACATTGATTTTAATGTAAAAAGCCCCAAAACCCCCCATTTAGATAGCAAACCCCCCCTGATGGGTGAAATGGCCCTCCATTGTTAATGCCACCCCACTATTGACGGCAACCCGAAGCGTGGCGAGCGCACCGAGGCCGCGATGGGCGGCAGCACGTGTCCTCCGACCTTTTCATACCCCCACTATCCACGTCGGCGTGGAGTTGATTTTATATAGTGTGGCGAGCGCAGCGAGCCACCGAGCCCGAAGCGTGGCGAGCGCAGCGAGCCCCGTGAGGGGACGCGCATTACTTCACAGGTATACGCGTGCCCTCACCATGCTTCGGGCTCGGTGGCTCGCTGCGCTCGCCACACTATATAAAATCAACTCCACGCCGACGTGGATAGTGGGGGTATGAAAAGGTCGGAGGATGCGTGCCGCCGCCCCTCGCTGCGCTCGCCACGCTTCGGGTTGGCGTCAATAGTGGGGGGCGTTAACAATGGGGGGCCATTAACCATACTTAATACCCATGAGGGGGCATAAACAATGAGAAATTGGCCATATTGGCCCTTTTCCCATTTTTCCCTATGTAAAATCGGGTTGATCGCATCGGATGCCATTATAATGGCATGCGCCCAATGCGATCAACGCGATTTTAACTTTAAAACTAATTTAACATTGTTCTCTATGGGAAAATCGCGTTGATCGCGTCATTATAATGGGCCGCGATGGACGCGATCAAGTCTTTACCGGCAAATAAAGCTGGTAATTGACAGAAAATCGGGTCCATTGCGTCGATTGCATGCCTTAAGTACCTTAACTTAAGGCATGCGATCAACCCCGATGGGTGCCGTGCTAGGAAACAAGTACCTACCTGATTTACTATCATACCCAAATTAAAATGCAGGCAATGCATTTATCCAGAAATGCGCTCTTATGACTGCAACACACATACGAGGGGTGTGCAATAAGTTTCCGGAAGTGCTTTGCATGGATAAAGTAAACACAATCTGACTGTATCTCTGACTAAAGTTCTTGTCAAATGTGAAGGCACAGAACCATATACATATAAACTGTATATACACCATTGTACAATAAAGCAGTCAGCATGTTTACTTCCTTCATGAACTCATTACTGAGCGAAACAGAGGCCACTGGAGAGCCACAATAGTACTACAAGAGTAACAGCAGCAGACTTTTAACTGACTGCAAGCTGCTTTTGGGGAGGTAGTTCTGTCCCGAACAACTGTGCATGATTGGTTTGCAGCATTTCAGTGTGGGAGACTATCTCTAGGAGAACACTGCGGCTAAACGCTGATGACATCATCTCCAAGTGCCTATGGCTGGCACACCACAGGCTACCTGTGGTAGGCTTGTATTAATGCAAGAGACTGTTTAGCAAAGCACTGACATGTTAATATACACTACAGTATATTGTATTTCTATTCTGTATTGTGCTAACAAATTGTAAATCTAAATGATCATGTTTATCTGGGACCAATGAAACACTAGCTATACCTCAATTATATGTAATTATTTTTAATGAATAACATAACATTAAGTCATCCCTCAAGCAAGCTATAAAAATGGAGATACACCTGATAAGAATATGCTACGCTAACCACAGTCACTTACCCTCCATGAACCCTTCCATAAAATGCTGTTCTCCTGGACTTATGTATGCAGTTACCTGTGTTTAAACTAGGAAAGCCAATTCTGAGGCACTTTTTCAATCACAGAATTCTGATTCCCAGGATTGGCTTCCGTATAAAAAAAAAAAATGCCCCAGCCGCCTCACATTTACCTTGCCTGCCCGGCTGTGGCCAGGAGCCAAGCATGGGTGTGGCCGGCAGCCGGGTGGGTATGCAGCACTTATCTGGAGAAACTCCAATTCTGGGATTGAAATAACAGACATTTTGGGTCGAAATCCCGGATCCTGCCAATCCCGAAACATCATTCTCCTCAATTATTTAGTTCAACAAAAGTGATTGCAATCATACAAATCGTATTCGTATTCTTAATACGAATGAATACGACTGGTGTAGTTGTATTTTCATTTGTATTCCGGAGGATAATTTACTAATCAGTCGAATTTGACTGATTTGTATTATACGATGGCGTATTGACTCGTATTTTTTCTGATACGAATTTGTATTTTAAATACAAATTCGTATTTTTTAAATACAAATTCATATTGGTTTTAGCCTGCATGGATCAGTCAGATCCGTGCAGGCTGCAGTGTAAAAAAAATGTAAAAATAAATAAATAATTTTAAAAAACCAGAGAGCCGGGCCTGGTTTTTAAAAATTTTTAAAACCAGCCCCAGGGCCGGGCATGGTTCCCAAAATACAGGGAACCCCTACACTTTTTGTCCCCTGTATGTTTGGAACCAGGTCCAGCTCAATGAGCCTGGGGCTGGTTATGCTCAGCAAGGGGGACCCCACGCCATTTTCTTTATAACCTTTTTTTACACAAAATCCCACATGTCCTCAAATTTGCACATTTTCATGACTAAAAACGCACCATATCGCACTCTTTTGCCACAAATTCACACCTCATTAAATATGCAAATTAGCGGGGGGGGGGGGGGGAATGCAATTTAAAAATGTGCGATGTGGTGCGATTTCGGAAAATGCTATTTTTTTTCACATTCCATTAAATCTTGGCCCAGGTATCTCATAACCCACACACTGAAATGGTCTGTGAATGCAAACCTTGTGCCATGTTTGAAGCTGAGAAGTGTGCATGTGTGCTTAGTGGCCTTTTATTAAGGTGCGTACACACGGGGAGATATATTGCTCAGTTTCTCCGGTGCCGGAGGTAATCAGCTGGTCGCAGGAGACCAGCGATTAGAATGGGGCTGAAAACGGGAGCACGCACCCGGCGATTTATCGCTGGGGCACACTCCCATCACTGGCAATATGGTCGCTAGCGACCATATTCCCAGCAATTTCAGCCACTATCGCCCCTGTGTGTACACGGCTTAAGTCACACATTTGTGATTTTGATCAGCTGGGGGTTATTTTCTGATTTCTTCCTCATGTGTAAAATTCTAAGATGTGAAATACACTTTCCAATCAAGGTGTATTATTTTGGCCAATTTTTTTACGATTCGTAAGCGTTTACGATTCGTATTCGTATTTTTTACAAATACGAATTGTTAGTAAATGACTAAAGTACGTTGTTTTAATGTTAAAATAGGCGTATTCTATCGATGTCGTATTCATTCGTATTATAAAATACGAATACGCCATGTATACACCATGAATACACATCACCGTATTTTCAGGATAGTAAATCCTGAAAAACCGAATACGCATAAAAAAAATCATATTCTGCTGTACGAATACAATTTTTTTAATACAATTTTACCTTGGTAAATTTCCCCCTCTGTGTCCAGAGCAAAGTATTGTGTGCCTTTTTTCTGCTTTCAATACTATGTATATGCTGATGACACACAACTCTCCTTCTCTTCACTCTAACTCCATCCTCTCACATACCTCCAAATGCATGTGAGCCAACTTCCTGAAGCTAAACATGGCCGAGACCGAACTTACTTATCCCCCATTGAGGGGTCCTTCCATCTGTCCCCTAAGGTCGCTGTCTCATGTCTTCACTCTCTTCTTCTTTCCCCACATTCAGGTCATTGCTCAGACTTGCTGTTTCCAGCTCCAGAACATTGACATTTACCACTTATGACTATTGTTATCTCATCCTCTCTGCTCTCACTCTTCTCACATTTCAATTGATTATTAAGGCTGCTACCTACTAACCTCATTTTCCTTACCCATTGCATAGCCTCTGGCCAAAGGTCGACACACCAAAAATGTCGAAATGCATTTGTTCGTTATAGACAAAAGGTCGACACAAGCAAAAGTTGACATGGAAAAGGACTTTATACTTTAACATCCCAGTGGACATGAAGGGGAAATATAATAGTATGCTGAGTGCAGCGAGGCACCGTGCCCGAAGCGAGGGGAAGCGGAACACTTATAAGGTGTCCATGTCGACATTAACACAACAAAAGATAATACAAAAATTAATGTCGACCTTTTTTCACATTGAATTCTTTCCATGTGGACATTTTGCTTGTGTCCACCTTTTGTGTATGTCGACCTTTTTGGTGTGTCGACCTTTGCCCTGTTGACCAATAGTGGTTGACCTGATGACTATGGACCTTTTCCCTGTCACACTACCCCTCCACACTCCATTCCTCCGGGATACAGTCACTAGGTGTACAAGCATTAGGTCGACATGCATGAATGTGGACATGAGTGAAGGTCGACATGGGGTTAGGTCGACAGGGTCATTAGGCCGACACAAGCATTAGGTCAACATGGGGAAGTTTGACAGTCAAAAGGTCGACATGGGGTTTTTCACTGTTTTTCTAACCAACATGTGCCGACAGGCGGTATTTCATGCTCAACCATCCACTAGGGCATGGTGGGAGAATAAAATAGTAGGGACGCTTTTTAGTGTCCATGTCGACTGTTTCGACATTCGGGTAAAAAAGGTGAAAAAACCCTAATGTTTGTGTCGACCTAACCCCATGTCGACCTTCATGCATGTTCACCTAGTTGTTGTCTATCCACCATCTCTGCTCCTCCTCTGACAAGTACCTATTCTTCATGCAGTCAGATTATTAACTAGTGCCCCCAGCTTATATTCCCTTTTTTATCAAAGCATAGCACTCCCCCTGATAACTCAATACTGTTCTCCACCCATCCACTACATACAGTATACATACTAGTTTACTCTCTGTTTTTTTCTATCATAATAGTATATAAGCTCATTCAGACATGGAAGCAGTGTCAGATTTATAATGGGTGCCCATTTTTAAAATACTTGCTCTCCAGAGTCCAGTGACAGCAGCACTGTGGAAATCGGCTGAAAAATGTCCACCGTGCCATTTTTCTGGAGATATGCACATGCACAGTGGAGTCTGAGCACTGTAGTGCTCAGACTCCACAATGCTGCTGGTGCATAGATCACCAAGAAAATGGCTTCTCTGCCATTTTTCTGGAGATCTGTTTCTGTGCACATGCAGTAGGGTCTGAGTGCTCTAGTGCTCAGACCCTACTATGCTGCACTACTCTAGGCAGAGAGGATGGGGACTGGACAGAGGAGGGCTGCACACAATCTCTCTTAAAATGCCTCGGCAATGGAAGGTCACCCTTTTCCAATAACTTTTCATATCACCAGTGTTCTGTTCCTGTCTCCTTTTCCTCTTCAGTAACTCGGACTCTCTTTGCTCACAGGATTTCTAGGATTCCCACCCATGATTTGCCTTTGCTTCCTTTATAGTGTTGCTGTAAGACTGTTTCTGCCATTCTGACCTATCCAGTCTGTGATGTGATATTAGTGCTTGCTATGGCACGAAACGTCCATATTAATATTGCTACGAAAAGCTGCAAAAGATAGGTGCTGCCAATGTAAGTATACTTACCTCAGAACATTGATTCTTTCCGGCCATGTGAGCCCAGTCATGTGGGCTTCTACATTTCTGATCATGAAGCCTCAAGTCCCCTCCTGCATCAATGAGTTTGCTCATGACCATCTGGTTACAGGAAAATGCTGCAGCATGAACAGGGGTGCTATAATCAAAACAGCGGCTGGAAAATAGTACAAAACACTAAAGATTATAAATTTGCGGGGTAGGTTACTCATTATGTGGGAAAAGTGGAATCAGCACCACTAACTGTGCACCTTGGACAAATCAAGTTGCACTGCAGGTAGGGTTTGGTGCTCGGAGCACTAAAGATAAGTGCGCATGTATTATGACCAGGCCAGCAGGCAGCTCCTGTGTGACACAGGAGCTGCCTGCTGGCCTGGTCATAATACATACGCACTGATCTTTAGCGCTCCGAGCACCAAACCCCACAAGTACTTTTAGAATTGGAGCAGCTTACAACCAGAGCGCGGTCAATAAACAAAAACTGCACTGCAGGTGGGGCAGAAATAAAATGTACATTTTTATTTGAGGGATGTGCCTAAACTGAAATGGAAAAAGCTGGACAGTATTTGTGGGCTACATGCAAATTGACTCCCATTACATTTCAACATGGTTCACCCGGCCAGTCTTGTGACAGTTTTTTATTTTTATTTCTCCTGCTCTCCCTGTCGCTGACTGGCTGCCACCCGCTGCCCGCCCTCACCTCAGCAGCTGCTGCCTTCCCCGTTGCCCAGACCTGCAGATAGGTGTGCACCAGTGGTGAGTCACTGCTGGCACACACCTACGGAGATCAAACCCAATACCTGACACCACTTTTGGCAGATAATCCAACCTAGTGTGTAACACCGCTCTATCATCATAGAACACCAGAAAAGGCGAACCATAAGACAAGGCCCCTAAGTCAGACACTCTGCAGACCGATGCAATGGCTAACAGGAAAAAGGTTTACCAGGTAAGCCATGGAAGATTGACTAATTCCAACAGCTGGATGCTGTTGCTGGCACAGAACCAGGGGCAAGTCGCACGGCTGTACTGCAGGAAGAACTGGAGGTTACAGATACAACACTCTATGCATAAAAGTGCGAATTGTGGAAGAAGCTGCCACACGCCACTGAAAGAGAACAGATAGGGCCGATACCAGTACTTTCAGGGAGGCACAAGGCAAGCCCAAATCCAACATTTTTTCATGAAAGCCAGCAACGCTGGCGAGATGGTAGATTCTTATAGCGTGTAGGTTATAGCGGTGTAATTCACACCATTGGAAATACTTGTGCCAAATCCTAGCAGATGACGGTTTAAACCACGCATGTCCAACCTGCGGCCCTCCAGCTGTTGTGAAACTACGCATCCCAGCATGCCTTGCCATAGTTTTAGCATTCCCTAATAGCAAAACTATGGCAAGGCATGCTGGGATGTGTAGTTTCACAACAGCTGGAGGGCCGCAGGTTGGACATGCGTGGTTTAAACTATTCAAGACTCTCCACATGTGTCATAGTTGCATTGCAACTTATGGGGCATATACACCTGCACTGGCGATTCTCCAATCCCCCGACCCGCTGACACTGGCATTCTGCATTGATCAGAAGCACCAATCGGGCGGGTTGATGATGTCAATCCATTGGTGGATTGGGGACATTAAGCCCCAATTCTAGGATAACCATCAGCTTTGGAAAATTAGGATTTTAAGCATGTTTTATATCCCTGATCCCCCGAAGCGATGGTCAAGGGATTGAAGAATCTCCCAGATACACCGCAGGTGTATGGGCCCATAACATGCCTTTTCCGCAAAGAAAACAAAAATGTCAATCCATGCTAGAAGATTATAACAAGACCTGGCATGCCAAAAGGGGCTGTTTGGCTTGACTGCAACACAGATGTATGAGGACATACTGTATCTGTATAAAGCCACAAAGCGCTAAACTCAAGTTCTGAGTTCAACACTTATTAATGCTCACCACCTCGGGAAGCTGCGAGCAGAAAGGACAGTGCCGGCGGCACTGGTGCTTGAATGTCAGATCCATTGAATAGCTGCTGCAAGTGCCCTCTAGTGGTGGGCACCCAAACAACAATTTTATTGCCCCTCTAGTTTCTGATAGCAGTCGAAATTATCATTTAACCGGGTAACCAACTTTTTTAACATATAATAAACTTAATAACTATAATTAATAATATATCATGTTTATTGTACTTACTGGTTAGGGTTGGCTCCAAATGTCAAAAGCAAATCGACAATCTTTTGTAGACCAAGCAGTGCAGCCACATACAAAGGTGTTTGCCCCTCTGAATTTGTTGAATTTAAATCTACATCTAGATAGAAACACACAATAATTATACTAAAATATTCTCTACAAAGAACAATAATGTGCAGGGTGCTAGTAGTCCAAGATACCAGAGCAATCTGCACCTCCTGGAGCTTGATTAATGCATTAAACACCAAAGATCAATAAATTTATGGAGATTAATTAGAGACCACTGCTGCTGCTGCAAGTGTCACTATTGACCTTATTCTGGTTGGTTCGGATGGCTCCGAATGCGTACGGATGGGCGATGGTTGGTGTTTGCGCATGTGCAGAGGCGTATCTGCGCATGTGTGAAAGCTGCGCACGTCCGAATACGGTGTGAATTCTGTACAATCCGAACAGGGGGTGGAGAGGGGCGTGAAGAGTTGTTTGGGCTCATTACCATAGGCGTTCCCATGAAAACGGTGGGCTTACGTTTGGTAATGCGGCCGTGACGCACGTGTGGGAGGCGGACATATGACATAGCCGGATGCCAGCTGCCCGCCCATATACCTGCTTTTGCACGGAGAAATGCCAGAGTGGTCTGGAGCATTCGGTGGTGCCTGACCGCTCGGTCCAGCATTCGATGGTCGGCGACCATTGAATGATGGGGGAGGTTCTCACAGATGGAGTAGGTGTTCACATGGAAAATCCACTTGCGGTCC